>NW_008360326.1:5431514-5464695 GCF_000622305.1 Nannospalax galili
TTTTAATCATTTACCTCCCCTGAATTCCCTCCTCCAGCTCCTCTCAGGACCCCCCCATGTTCCTTTCCCAACTTTGTGTCCTTTTTGTCCCCCCTCACTTTATTTTTTGAGTCAGGGTCTCTCACTGAACCTAGAGCTCACAGATTCAGCTAGAGTAGCTGGTCAGCAAGCCCCAGGGATCCTTCTATCTCTGCCACCCAGCATTGGGATTACAGTCATATACTGTCACACCCAGCTTTTACATGGGTGCTGAGGATTTGAACTCAGGTCCTCAAGCTTGCACAGCAAGCACTTTACCCACTGAGCAATTTCCCTAGTCCTTCTGTGTTCTTATTGTGGCATGGGTAGAAGCAGTGCAGATTGTATTTACCCAATTTTTATTTGAGAAGATTGAGTTGAAGCATATTTAAATGATCCTGACTTCCAAGTAGCCTCTGGTTCAAGACTCCTTCCTACCATACAAAAGAGGCCAAGTAACCCAGGAATCAAACTCTGGTGTGTATGTGTATTGGTGCTAGATTATAGACCTAGAGCTGTGTGCATGTATGTGTGCGTGTGCGTGCTAAGCAAGCACTGCACCACTGAGTTATAGTCCCAGCCAAGGCTCAAATTCAGGATGCAGGATTCCTGGAGCAGAGCTCTTTCCAGAGTACCACACCTCCCAGGATTGCCCTTTGGCTAATCACTTACCTGCCAGCACTGAGCACTATGCCAAGTACTTTACATGGGTTGTCATATTTAATCATTGCGAAAATTGGCTTATGTGTGCACCCTCTTCATTCGTATTTCATAGACAAGGGAAAGGAGGCATGGGGTGGGGGTTTGAGTACTGTGTCCAAGGAAATACAGCCACAACTGAGAAGATGAGTATCTTTCCATGCTTGTAACCACTCACTAGGGGCCTAACACAAGTGCAATTTCAGAGAGGCTGTAAATGGTCAGGGTTATTACTGTGTGAGGTAGCCTGGCATGATGGCTTGGCTTTGGGCCTCATGATAGCTGTGACTCTTGCAGGTGTTCCAGATGACCTGGCACTGGGCTTGGAGCTGAGCCGTCGTGAACAGCAACCTTCAGTCACCTCCAGGTTGGGGGACACACAGGTCCGGCAGGCCCCTGTCTCCCGTCCCTCTGACAGCGACCTCTCTGAGGATGAGGACCTGCAGCTTGCCATGGCCTACAGCTTGTCAGAGATGGAAGCAGCTGGGCAGAAGCCAGCAGGTGGGCGGGGGGTGCAGCAACGACGGCAGGGGCGGCCCAAGGCCCAGCACCAAGATCCTGACGTGGGGGGCACCCATAAGGGGGCAAGGGGCGAGGCAGCCAAACCCAGCCCGTCCCCAGAGGAGAAGGCTTCTCGCTGCCTCATCCTCTGAACACCAGGTCCTACCTGACCTGAATTCAGGTCCTGACTCCAGGTCCTGCACACTGTCAGGAATGCAGAGTGGAATGTGGCCTGAGTTGCAGGAGCCCAAACTCTCTGTCCCTCCACAAGTTTCCCTCCCAGAGCCACCATCCTCTAGTGTGGACCTGGGATTTGTTGTGTTCTCTCCAGGGCTGATAGGTTTCTGGGTGAAGCCCAGGATTGGGGGCATTAGGGTTGTGGAATGGCCTGAGGAGCCCAGAGGCACTGGTTGGATTGGGCATTGCTGAGAGACATTAGTGGTATGGGTTGGGCCTTTTGTGCCTAGGTCTTCTGCCACCTGTGTTGCTGATGCTATTAGGAAGGAGGACTTGGCCTGGCATGCTCTGAGCCTGCATGGGCAGCTCACCTGGAGAATAGTGCAGGCTGAGTGGAGTCTCTGCTGTCCCTACCCAGCTGCAGACCCCTGATTTCTGTGCAGAGTTGAGCTCTCACCCGCCCATCTCTCCTTCCCTTCTGGTGCTGCTTTTCCTCCCACTCTGCTCTCTGCAACTCCGTGCGGGCCGCATCGCTTGCTTTCACTGCTGCTTGGCTAGAACTCTCTTCTCCCTTCTCTGAAAAGCCTCTGTGTGCCCAGGAAGATGCTGGGGCCCGTGGGGCCATGAGGTCTTCTCGAGAGGCTAGCTGGGTGGGGCGGGAGCCTCTCAGCCCTCCAGAGTCGCAACTGGAGTCCACTCCTCTTCCCTTCTTGCTGCCTCAGCCTGCCCTGGCCATGAGACTAGGCAGAGGTGAGGCTGGCTATCCCTGGAGAGGTGGGATAGGGCCAGGGAGACCCAGTGGGAGGCTTAGTGGGGACTGTGTCTGTACCACTTGCCCACCATGTATCAGGGCTCAGGGAACAGCCACAAGTCCAGCCTAGGTGCACATGCTTGGCTCCATCCTCTACCTGCTTGCTGCTGACCCTCTCTCCTGTCACCCACCCCTGCTCTCTCCCCAGATGTGTTCTGAGCTGGATATCCTGGATCCAGAGTTGCTGCACAGCTCCAACAGGACAGCGCCCTCCCCCCATGTGCTGGGAGGGAACACTACATTCCTCTCCCTCACCTAAGCTCAGTATAGAGCTGGGGTCTGGGTGGCAGGTGGGCGCTGAATGGGAGGCATCCATAGTCGTAACCTCTAAACTCTTTTCCGAGTTTTTAGTGCTGGCGCCTGTGGACTACAAGTCCCAGAATGCAATGCACCTGACCTCATTTCTGCTAGCCTTATCCCACGGGAAGTGGTGCTTGGTTATAGAGCTGTGCTTCTTGGGATATGTAGTTCCAGCCCTGGCCAGCCTCTCTCTCTCTAGATGGAGAGATCTTGTCTTTCAACTTGTCTCTGGCAGGGGTGGTGAGAATTGTGGATGAAGGGGGAAATACAAGAGCTTCAGTTCCCCTGACACTTCTTGCTAGCCCCAGGTTGGGGTGGGCAGACCAGAGTCCTGTAGCATCTGGGAGAGGTAACTTTCCTGTGGGCAGTCTGGGGTCCAAAGAACAAGCCAGTGGGGCAGTGAACTGAATATGCAGGGTGTGGTACTGGAAGGCTGATGGCTGTGGGCTGGCAAATCTTGGAAGAGAAGGTTGCCTTGGCTGGCGTGTGTGTGGCTGGTATTGGCATGCAATGGGAGTGTGGACATGCTGTTGCTTGAATGGCTTTCTTTGGCCTCTGACCCTGCTCCCCATTCTTTCTCTCCATCATCCTCCATGAGCCACCTCTCCTCCTCCCTGCCTGGGGAGCCCAAGGCCAGGGAGAGGTCTGGTGGAACAGGCTGTGGCCAGCTTCTGGAACATTGAGCCTCAGAGACCTACTAAAGCCAGATGAGCTGAGCTCAGACTGAGGGAAACTGGAAGTCAATAAAGCTGAGTTTTGAGAGCTTGGTGCTCTGTGTTCCTCCTTTCCAAGGTGGCCCGAGAGGGACCCTCTGGGACCACTGGATGACACTTTAGGCCTCATACCTTCTCTTACACCAAATAACTGGAGGCACAAATCTTGCTAATAGGCAGCAGAAGTTTACTTTTTGACCAGGTTCCCCTCCCTGAATTTGTTGTAAGACCCTAAGAAGTACTTAAATTTTTGACCCTCACTCACCTCTTAGGGGGTCCTCAACCAGCTTTCCCTAGAAGGTCCCTCTTTTTTTTTAAATTTTATTTGTTATTTTTATGTGTATGCATGTATTGCTTGCATGTAGGTAAGTGCATCCGTGTTGTGCAATGCCCGCATTGGTCAGAAGAGGCTGTTGGATCCCCTGAGACTGGAGTTACGGACAGTTGTTAGCTGCCTTGTGGGTGCTGGGATTTGAACCCAGGTCTTCTGTAAGAACAACCAGTGTTCTTAACCACTGAGCCATCTCTCCAGCCCAGAAGGCCCCTCTTGTAAAGGGATTTACTTCCCAATCCTCTGCAGCACAGAAGTTAGGACTTGATTGAAAGTATGGAGACTCACAGAGAGATGAAGGCATGTAAAACTTAAGCAGCACCAAAGGGTCCTAGGCTAAAGCCCTTACAGCTCTCCTTGACTCACAGCCAGAAGTATGAACCAGGGGCATGTGGAATGGTACCCTGCCCAGGGACCAGGTCCCCTCTATTGTTTACACCCGTAGGACCAGCACCTTCATGTTGTCCTGCATGTCCAGCTTCCCCACCCCAGGAATCACTCTTAGCTTCACCTCCAGTAGTCAAAAAGCCTAGTGTTTTTCTCAAAGCAAAAGCAGCAGCCTGTGCTGAAAGAATTCCGAGCTTCCATCCTGATCACCTGCTGAAGCTTACAAAATGGTGGTTTGCCCACTGCCAGCTTTGAGATGTGGAACAAATGGAGCTGAGCGTCAGCAGAGCACAGATAGGAAGACCCTTTGTTCTCCACCCACAGCAGATGGTATTCACCCTGCTTTTTCACTTGAACTTCAACATGGGCAAGTGGCCCCAAGCCCTGGGCTCATCTTGCTTCATTTATCTGTCTATCATTGGTCTGAAGACTCCTCATGACACACAGGGGAGGACTTCTGAGAGGAGGAGCACCTGGATCACCATAAGGGTGGAGGGCTCTGAGCTCTGAAATGGGCAGAACGAAAGGGAGAAGGCACACCTCTCCTGCAGGTGGAGGCCTGCCCTGGCACCTCCTGGCAGTGCTGGCTGTGGTATCACCTGAGGTATGGCAGGTACTGGGTGGATCGCCTCCACAGCCCTAACCTCAGTCTTGTATGACATGTCATTTCTGAGGCTGAAGGGCATGAAGAAACAGCCTATGAACTGATAGGAAAGGTTGGAAGAAGGCCTAGCTTTTCAGGTTCGAATTCTGACTACAACACTTACAAGTCATATAGCCTGGACCAGGGCCATACTGCACTCTCTTTGTACAATGGGGTGAGTCATTGGTCATGGTTTTATAAAGATAAAGCTAATGTGTGCATGGCACCTTGGAGCCTATCAGCCACCTAGAAACCACGTTGTTAGGCACTACTAAAACCAATGCGAGCCAGCTTCTGCAGCTCAGTGTCTCCCTGTGCTCAGTGTCTCCCAGAGAAGACAGGCTGGGCTAGCTCAGACCCAGGCTGCAGCTGGAGTCTGGAACCTGAGCAAAGAGAACTGCATAGGCGTCTGAGTTGCAGCTGCACAGACAACACACTAACTTTATTCACACTGATACAAAAGTAGATCTTTCTAGAAATGTTCTCTTATGCTAGAAGGAGAGTGGCTGAGCAGGGTCAAGGTAGCAGGCCAGTGGTAGGGCTGAGGAAGTTGGGGCCTTCTCATTCTGCTCTGTCCACACACCACAGGCTGGGGGGATACGTGGACTGGCTGGAAGCATCCAGTACCATAGGAAAGGGGGCCAGGGACTTAGGTAGGATGAGGCCGAGCACATTTGCTCCTGGTGTCCACTCCTCGTGCCTGCTGCCAGCTTCCCATGAGCTTCCCTGGTTCTGGCATGCATGAGGCTGGGCAGACCTGCCCCTTCTGTTCACCCTTCCTTCCTTCCACACTGGGTTGGGAAAGGGCTGGCATGCCCCAGATGGGCGAGGTGGCAGGTGGGTGAAGAATGGGTGTACAGACAGATGCTGATGCAGGTAGAGGGAGTAGAGGCCAGGCTGCCCACTGAGGGGCTTGGGGGGGTTGCTCACTGAGGCAGGGCCTTGAGAATGGCATTCACCTCCTCTGCCACAGCTGTCAGTGCAAATTCAAACTGGTCCTGTGCAAGACCAGTGGTAGGAAGAGTTAGGAAAAGCCTGGCCTCTGTTCCCGCCCATGGGATCTTGCAGGGGTGGAGGGTGATGGGCAGCTAGAAGGAGGGGAATTCCTCTGGGGGAGGCGGAAGGGGGCAGGCTGCTATTGGTCTCATTAGGGTGACCAAGAAGTGAGTGCTTGGGAAGGGAAGCTGCTAGGGCCAGGCAGGGAAGCATGGTCACCTTAGAGCGGACGAGGCCAGGTCGCTGGTCACGGACATGTTCCAGGGTGGCAGCAATATCGATCTCCTTCACTCCTGAGGATAGGGTGGGAAAGGGGCTGATCAGGGGTGTCCAAGAGAGGACAGGCCCCAGAAAGCCTGAGCATCCTCGGGTGGGTTGCTCAGAGGATAGGCAAAGCCTGGAGGTGTGACCACTGCTCCCCAGTGAACTCCCAGGCCCCTGGGTGCTAGGGAGGCATGAGGGAACCAGGACTGTGGGTCCCGTGGGCATAGCCCTTACCTTTTGCCATGCGATTCAGGACCATGTCAATAAGTATGTAGGTGCCTGTCCTTCCCGCACCATCACTGAAACAGAAGTTGGTGACAACCTTAGCCCTGACTAGGTGAAGAGTGACACAGAGGTTGGGGTGGGGCCATTGACTGATCATCAGGGTTGGCCTGGGGAGGGTGTGAGAGGATGGAGACCTCAAGTGACAGGCCTGTGAGTCCTGGTGTGTCCATAGGCATGGGGACCACTGGAAAGGATAGCCATATTTCAGCCTTCAGTGGAGGCAGCAGGATGGAATGGAACTGACCCTCTCCAGCTTGGGGGCAGGCTTCTCTCTATAGAAAGGGCCAGTTCAGCCAGCCCTTTAGAGAAAGGGCCAAAGAGCAAACATTTCTAACTCTGTGGGCACACATTCCTCTGGACTCTTCCATTGGCTGTTCTTAATACATGGACTATTAAAGACAAGGTATACCAGATCTGGACTATGGCTGCTGTTCACCAACATGAAGAGAAAAACAGGCAGTGTGCTCAAGATTTGTGCACAAGAAATAGGACCAGAAGGGGGAATCAGGAAGGTCCCAGCCCAAGGTCTCTGACCCTTTAGTTGCCACTCACCTGCAGTGCACTATGATGGGGCAGGAGCGGCCGCGGTAGCACTTGTTCACCTTCCTACAATGAGAAGTGGGTGTGAGGGCTAAGAGTCACCAGTGGAGAAAGAGACACCAGAGCCGAGCACACAGCCATTGGCTTGGCTTTCTTCTTTTTCCCACTTACAGTCATGGAAGAGGGGGAAGAGTGTTAAAGAAAGGAATCAGGACCAGAGACAAAGCACCAGAGCCAGTGTGGATGAATCTGAGCTTGCTTTGTCACTTAGGAGTTATGTACCCAAGCTATGAACCTGGAATAACTGATTTCATGTCTTAGAGCCTCAGAGTTTTCTTATCTATAAAACAGATGACAATAATAGTAACCTTGTTTTTTAGGGTTCTTGTCCAGTGATATGAGATAATCCACATTAAAGAACCTGCAAACCATAGGTACTCAATAAATGATAGTTGATAATAATGATAATACAGGATGATATCAACAAGTAGCTCTGTTGGAGGTAGGCTTTCTAGTTGGCTCTGCTCCTCCACAGCCACTAAAGCCATTCCCTTTCCATCAGGCTCCTAGTGGTCCACTAACCCTGACGTCAGGTCACTCTGGGCACAGCATTCCTCTGGCCAGGGGAGGACAACCTCTCTACTCTGAACATGGCTGCTTGTCATGAGGATCAGCCTCACCCAAGCCAGGTATTCTGTGACTAGGTTGTGGTGAGACTTAGGATCCACTTGGACCTCAGACCTTGTCTCTCTACAGTTCAGCAAGGAACAGGGAGTGTCTCCATCTGTTGTCCTGTCTAACCTTCCATTGTCCCTTATGAGTTTCCTGCTTTGAGTGCCACCTATAGGCACCTGGTATCCCCTCTGTATGAAGACTAGAGGGGACCTTCTTAAGGGTTGGCAGATTGTTTCAGGGAAGCTTGGGAGTTAGAGGTCCTCCAGCTAAGGAGCCAGGTAACTTAAATGGATGTGTGTGTGTGTGTGTGTGTGTGTGTGTGTGTGTGTGTGTGTGTACATTTGTGTGTGTATGGGGGGAGGGGGGAACATGTGCCCATACACTTGAGTGTGGAAGCCAGAGGAGGATTTGAGTGTCCTGCTCTGTCATTTTTTTTTCTCTGCCTTATTCTCTTGAGACAGGTTCTCTGGAGCTAGGCTGGCAGTCAGCAAGCCACAGCCACCCTCCTGCCTCTGCCCACCCACAGAGCTGGGGTTATAGGCATGCTTGCTGCCATACCCAGATTTTTTGGTGGGGCATGAGGTATCCAGGGGAGTTCTTCATTCTTGTACAGCAAAGCACTCCTACCCACAGAGCCAGCTCTTCAATCCTTTGAGTGGTTTTATGGGCATAAGCATGGTTGTCATGCACATTGGTGGGTGCATCAGAAGGCTGGAGTTGGATGGTGGTCCTCACCATTCCTATCACCTTAGAATGGTGACAATAACCAGCTTGCAGAGTCAACTCAGCCCTTGCCATGCCCAGCATTTAGCTAGATTTGGCATCCTTTGTTCTTTTGCATCCTGTGGCAGCACGCTCATTTCACAGGGAAGGGAACAAAGGGACTGCTAAGAGATTTGCTCCAGCCTCTTGCTGAGCCCTCTTTTACTAATCTGCCTTCCCTCTGGTGGACCCTCACCAAAATGCATTTATTAGGCAATAATAAATTTATTCTAGGTATCATATAACAATTGAATTTATGTCATTCTGACCTAAGTGTCACAGGGGATGTTTAGCCTTAAAGCAGATCTATACAGTGGCTCTATCAGGACCTTTGCTATTTGCTTTTTTTTTTTTTTTTTTTTTTTTTTTTTTTTTTTTTTTGCAGTGCAGGGGTTAAACCTATGCTCTATCATTATCATTGAATTATACCTTCAGCCCAGTAAAATTTTAAAATATCATTATCATTATTATTCAGTAACCAGGATTGAACTCAGGGCCTTGCGCTTGCTAGGCAAGTGCTCCACCACTGAGTTACACTCCCAGCTCATTTTCATTCTTTAATTTATGTGAGGCAGGGTCTCATTAAGTTGCCCAAAACTGGCCTTGAACTTGCAGTCCTCCAGCCTCAGCCTCCTGAGTATCTGAGATTACAGATATAATAATTATTATATTAAGTGAGGTGTGTGCCACCTCACTTGGCTAGAATTTTTTAAATGTGGAAAAAAGGAAATAGTTCAATACCCTGATAGTGCTTTCAAGATGTGCTTCAGGCTACAGGGACCCAGTCGGAAATCAATGTTCTGGGGTTCAGGAACTACCCAGTCCCCTTCCCAACTCTGCACCTCTGCTTGGCACTAAAGGCCAGTTTTGCACAGGACAGAAGAGCAGAAGGTTTTGGTGTGATGGAGCCCTTGTTCTAGAGGCAGGGCTTCTTAGCTACCTCTCTGTGGGGAAAATGCAGGGGACACTAGGCATCTGGCCTGGTCTTGGTGTTCTAATAGCCAAGTCCCTCTGTTAGCTTCTGCCTCAGCCCCTCCCTGTCCCACAAACCTCCCCTATGACAATCTGAGTCCCTTCTCCAATTCTCCACTCAGCCTTCGGGCTGTCCCTTCCCAAGCCTGGCACATCTGCCTCTGTTCTGTTCATGCGACTGCCACACCTGCTGGTGACCACTTTGGTGACTATGCAACTGGAGTCAAATATTTGCTGCAGATCACAAAAATGATGCTGGTAGCTGCGAGGGTGGGTGGCTGGGCAAGTAGGAAGGAGGAAAGAAGGGAGGGAAAGAGGGAGGAGAGGGGGAGAGACAGAAAGGGGAGGTGCAGAGAAAAATGAAGATAGATTGAAGCGAAGAGCGACAGGTAGAGAGAAGAAAAAGGAAGAACATGAGTGAAAGAGGAATAAAAATAGCGGCAAAAAGACCGGAAGGAGGAAAGAAGTTAGGCAGATGGGAGGCGAGACACAAGAGAGGGCTGGGGGCCAGGAAAGCCGGGCAGAGACAGGAAGGATGAAATCAAAGCAGGGCCCAGCGGAGGGAGGAGAAGGGGCGCTAGAGCGGAGGCACCCCCTCTCTAGGCAAAGGAACCAGATGTGGAGAGGCGCTGGGAGAAAGAGGGAGACTTCAGAACAGCAGTGACTAGGGCAGCAGGCTAGGGTGGCTAGGCCGGAGCATCAGTCCTGATTTGGGGGAGACAGGCTGGTGGAAGGGACAGAGGTCAAGGGCGAGGCTCCAGGTCAGACCTGGGGCCCCAGGAGGAGTGCTGCGCCCCACCCCCCTCACCTGCGGAAGTCCAGCAGCGGCCGGGTGGAGGCCGGAGTGCCCTCTGCTGGCCAGCTGAGGAAGTGGAACTGAGTGAGCGTGCGCGTCTCCTGGGTCTGCACATTCTTCAGGTAGAAGCTCCGCACCAGGAAGTCCTCGCACCAGATGTGTTCGGATACCAGGTTCACCTATCGAGGACCGGCCTGGGCCTGAGCGCAGCCTCTGGGTCTGCGCACACGCTCCTTGCTGCCTCTTCGGCTCTCCCAACCCTCCCGCTTTCCAGGCAGTTCAAATGCTAAATCCTCCAGAAAGTGTACTCAATGGCCCTCATCAATCAGGTCCCCAAGAATCCTGGCTGCCTACGTCACTTCACAGCTCGGGATAGCTGGTAGCATTCTCATCTAGCCACAACTATCACTACGGGCTTCTTGAGATGAGAGTTTCTTCTTCCTCAGAAGTGTCAGCTTTATGATAAAATTTGATGAAATTCCATAATATATCTGAGCTTTTTCTTTATGCAAGCCAGGACCAATAAAATGCTTTTTAAAAAAGACTATCGAGTGCTTATTTAGTAGTGGAAAAGACTATCCAGGCTCATCTGGCAATGAGGAACTTTATGTTTGTGTGCCTGCAAGCCTGCGTGTAGGCTAACCTGAGGTGTCTCCCTCTGTGGGTCTCCACTTTATCTTTTGAGACTGGGTTTTTCACTGAAGCCAGAGCTCAAAGACTGGCTTGGCTAAACTGGCTGACCAACAAGGTCCTGGGATGTGCTTATCTCTGTTCCCACAGAGCTAGGGTTGCATGTAGACAGTGGGCAATCACCACCAGGTTTTACATGGTCGTGAGGAATCCAAACTCAGGCTCTCTTGCTTGTGCACTTTTTCTGAGCCAACTCTGCAATTCAACTATATGTTCTTTATTTTATTTTTGTTTTATGTGCATGAGTATATTGACCGTATGTAAGTACACCCGTGTCATGAAATGCCCTCAGAAGTCAGAACACAGCATTGGATCCCCTGGAACTGGAGTTAAGGAGTCAGTTGCCATGTGGGTGCCAAACCTCCATCCTCAGCAAGAGCAGCCAGTGCTCTTAACCACTGAGCCATCTCTCCAGCTCCACTCTATGTTCTTAGGCTCTTTTGTCTTAAGGGGGACACTGTCCATTTGTATGAAATGTTTTTTTCTTTCTTCTTTCTTCCTGCTTTTCCTCAGCCCACCCCCTACCTATCTTCTATCCTAATGAACAAATCTGTTTCTATCTCACATAAGCAACCTGCCACTGAGGGTGTTTCTTTCTTGCTTTGGTCACCAGGAAACTCACAGCTATGCTAGACTCAGTTAAAGGGAGTCTTAATCTCAGTCTTTGGATATATTTATTTTCCCAACCTCATACTCATTGATCTTAATTTTGTCAAAGTCCCTACAAATTTGATCCCTTTTGATGTAGACAGGACACAGAAACATGTTCGTATATATGCATCTATACGCACATACATTCATATGTGAGAGACTAGGCCACCATCCACCTCCCCTATTCCTACTATGCCCTTACTGTGGGGTCTTGCTGACCTCATATATGTGGTAAAGGGAGGATCCCTCATCTGGCCAGTAGCGGTCACACTGCTTGACACCATCCTCCACCAACGGGGTCAGCATGACGATGACAGTGCAGCCACTCTCCCACACCATCTAGGAATAGATATGCAGGTAAACTGCCCTCCAGCCTCCCTGGTCCTGGTTGGCCCTTCTTGGCCCCAAGGGCCTCTAATCCCTAGAAAAGCCCCCTCCCAGAGTGCACCTGCCAGAAGTCCGAGATGGTATGAGACAGAGGTCCCTGTGTGGCTATGTAGGCCGGCATCCGAGGGTCATGTTCAATCTAGAGGCAGGAAGGGTACATCGTCAGCCAAGATGGGAAGCACCACAAAGAGGCTTGGTCAGGAGTGGGTCAAGGTCTTGGGTAGGCTGTGAAGCCTATAGTTCAATGTCAGGATACAGATTCCACAATTTTAGGGGCTTGGTTGAAGTTGGGAGTGATCACAGGGAACGGAGTGAAGAGGGGCAGTACAGATGGAGTAAGGTAGGGGCTAGAGCCAGAGCTACTCACAATGGGGCTGGCGTTGATGTAATCACTCCGGGAAGGGCTGCTCTCCACCTTCAGCTTGATTCGGGCATGATCATCTGCACAGACCCCCAAACGGCCTTCTGGCACCAGGCCTCTGCCACTCAGCCTGAACCAGGAGCCTAGCCCCTTCCCCACAGCCTCGAATTGTTCCTAGCAGAGGCTGACACTGCTGCTCACTTACAGGGCAGGAAGTCCGGATGGCGATTCTTCTTAATGTTGCCCTCACCCTGAGCGGTGGCACAGGTGTTTGGCTCTGCTTGGTAGGCACACAGGGCCTGCCACTCCTTGGCCAGACGGTCCCGGTTCCGCAGATGGTCCTCCATGTATGCCTGTAGGGGCACCGTAGCCTGGCTCTGGCCCACACTACCCGTCCTGCCTCTCCTGCCATCCTGTTCCCTCCCAACAATGGGCCTGGACCCTTTCCTGACCAGAATCATGTGTCCCGTGGAGATGTCCATGTTGGCCTGGGCAGGTTCCTCACACCAAGATGGTGTGCTGCTGTGGGAGCTGGGGCTGGCCTGGGCAGCATCACTGAATTGGGAGGACACGCTGCTCACCCGAGAAGGTTCTGGCTGACCCTCTGACCGGTTGAACAGGGACTTTGTGGCCATGTGCTGGCGACACAGGTCCTGTAGAGGAAGGATCAGGTGGGACCCAAAGTTCCTTAGAGCCTTTCAGAAAGACCACAGTGCTGGAAATATAGCTCAGTGATAGAGTGCTTATACAGCATGCATGAGGCCTGGGGTTCAATCTCTAGTACACACACAAACAAACAGGGCAATGGATTAAAGTCTGGGCCTCTAGGCTTGTCCTTGATTAAGCTTGAATGAAACCCATCTTCTCTGAATAAGGTCTTTGTTTAGCCTTCTTTTTTCCTGCTTGAACAGTGCTTATAACAACCTTAGAGATCACAGAGTAGAATCCCAGCACCCCAAAATCATATCATTGGGAGGAATCTCAAGAACCAGTCATTCCCAATTTCTAGCCATTCAAAAGTGTCCCACATTGAGACCCGTGAGATTCTCTGTTGACAAGTCTTAAATTCTCATGGAACAGTGAAGATCTGGAAGATACTTCCAATTAGGAAATTCTGTTGAACTTTTTCTTTCCAACAAAGCCTACACAGATGCTCCGCATATCTGGGTTTGTTTCACTCAGCACGATAATCCTGGGATTGCTGCCTATTTATTGCTCCTCCCTTTGCCAAAGGAGCAAATGGTTCAACCCTTTACAAAGGAAAGTCAACAGAATGTTGAAGGGTTTGAAGAAACAAAGAAACTGAAGGAGGCTAAGACAGCAAGGAAAGGGTCAGAAGAAGAGAGAGTTGATAGAAAGGGGCAGGAGACCAAAGCTTTACTTTCTCATTGAGATGAATACAGATCTTCCAGAAGAGAGGAGACTGTCTTAGTCATTCAATTAATTCCAGAAAGACTAAAATTTTTGTCATAGTTTCAAATACAAATTAAAACTCATAGTTCTGTTTTGAGCATCAAAAACAATAACAAAAAAGTGCCCCACAACAACCTTGCTCTCCAGCTTCCACCCAGACAGGACAGTAGCTCCCTCCCTATTCTGCTCCCACCCTTCTTCCATTTAAGACTCAGTCTCTCAAGCCCTATGCATTTCCTTCCTTCCACAAGCCTCTGTACTTACACACCTGGTACTCAAAAGTGGTGTCACCATGGGCCCCCTCAGGCCCCAGTGCTGCCAGGCGCTCCTTGTCCTGCTGCCGTGCATGGTGGCGCATACACAGAGCCACTGCCAAAGCCACTAGCAGCCCAGCTACACCTGCCAGGGCCACCAGAGTAAGCAGAACTGAGCGCATGGGAGAGATGCCATGGGCCGGCCGGGGAAGGACTGCAGCTGCTTCCTCCCTCTGTGGGAACAAGGTCAGAATCAGGGAGTGGTGGCAGGGGAGACTGAGGTGTTGTTCCTCACTCCTGCCCTGAACCCTGACTCTTACTAGGACACCTGACATAAAGCCATGAAGGCAGGGGGGTACGGAGGTAACAGGCAGAAGGGTACACAGCTTCTTTCTCAATCCCCACCCAAAAAATTCAAGTGCCAGAGGCTTTAGATGACTCCACAGAGAGAGAAGTCAGCAGGAAAATGATGGTATAGCCATCATCAGGAATGGAACAGGAGCCAGGTGTGGTGGCACATGCTAGTCCCAGCACCCGGGAGGCAGAGGCAGGAGGATCTCTGTGAGATCAAGGCCAGCCTGGTCTGCATAAGTTCCAGGCCAGCTGGGGCTACAGGGAGACCCTATCTCAAAAGAGAGGGAGGGAGGGAGGGAGGGAGAGAGAGAGGGAGAAAGAGAGGGAGGGGGGAAAGGGAAGAATGGAACAGGATATTAGCATGTGGCACATCAGTGATAGATGCATAATAGAAACATATTTTAAGCATAATGTCTGTTTTGTGCAAGGTTTTCACTGGAATTCACAGATTTTGCTCCAGGAAGTCAAAAGTATCTCAGCTGGTACTGCAAGGACTGGCCTTCCTAGAAAGGGATGCTCTTGCAAGGAAGAGCCACTCCGCCATCTTCTGGTCAAAAAGAGAGCTGCACAGGGAGGAACTGGAGAAGGAGACTAGCCAACCAGATTAATGGAATTAATTTCAACTCTTGAGTTCTCCAGTCCTTTGCCTTCATCTCTTATGTGCAGTGCCAGACTTCTGGGGCTTTGACAGATTCTCCAGTTAGCACCTACCTGTCCTACTCCTGTCTGCAAGATCTGAAGTCCTGTCTGTGCTTCCAGTTCAGACTTCACCAACCCTGCAGAGAGGGTGCAGATCAGGCTCTCTCCAGCCCCATGTGGTTTCCATCCCATGCTATGTCAGGTGGTGGGAAAAGGCCATGATGGTTGGGAATATTTCAAGGGACCATTGGCATAGACCTGGATATCAGGGCTGGGGCCAGTCTCATCCTGGGCTTGAGATTGGAATGGTATTTACCAGCTTGCTGGGTCACATCTGCCAAAGACAGGTTCTGTTCATTGTGGCGAATTCGGAAGGTGAGGGCTGGTCCCACCACACTGCCAAATAGGAGATATGTTACTACCTTACCCACGAAACTTCAGACTCTAAAAAAGAGGCCAGCTCTGAGGATCAGGGATGCCCATGGGGTTCTAATGATGGGCAGATGTGGGCTAGCCAGAGGACAGGTATGGCTGTCCCCTCAGTACAGCTGGGAGCATCTCTGACCCCAGAGTTTGTCTTCTCTTCCTCCAGAGTCCCCCCAGCACCACCTCGCTCAGGCTGCCTTCTAGACCCCTATGCTGCCCACCAAGATGGCAGCCTCACCTGATGTTGATGAAGCTGCCTGAGGACATGTGCACATGCTCAGCCAGGATCTCCAGCAGTTTCACTCCAGCCACTAGACTCAAGGGTCTGCAGTGAGGGAGCAGGCAGAGGAAGGGAAGCAGAGATTTTCAGGTACTTTCCTGAAACGGGCCTCCTCCAGGGCTGCAGAACTACCCACCCCTTCTTTTTTTCACTGCTAGATCCCTGTTCTTTGTGTCCTGCCAGACAGGCCAGCCCAACCTCTATAGGACTAGAAGGCTTCTCTAGATTGAGGAGCTTACTTCTGGTCAGTGACGATGTAGCCATATTCTTCTGTTGATGGCTGAGCTGAAGGTTGTCCTACCACTGTGGGTGGGCTCTGGCCCAAGGGACTTTTCTTCTCCAGCAGGACGGGTGCGACTCCAGGAGGACTGGCTGTTCGGGGAGGCTCAGGGGAGGCAGGGCTCAGCACCTGCTGGACCTTACTGGAAGTGGGGCTGGCAGTGGGGTGTCCAGGCAGGGAGGGTGTTGGAGGCTGAGGCTCTGCTGTGTCTCCTTCCTGCATTTGTTCCTCTGTTGTCTGTTAGAAGACAAGATGCAGGTGTGGCCTCTAGGGTGGAAGGGCTGGGGGCCACAGCTTAGGCTCTGAGTGTCCCACAGTGGAGTTCTAGGCCTGTTTAGCTTTCTATCCCATGCAGTAGGTACAGAGAGCACACTCAGGAAATGAGAATCAGTAGATGAACACATGAATAAAGGACTGAATGAGTGAAATATAGTCTGTAAATTCATAGGATGTGGCTGAAACGGGAGAAAACTAGAACTTGATAAGCTGGGGTGAAGCTGGAAGATGAACAGGAATGTAATGGTTTTAAGACTTTTAATCAGTGCAAACATATTAGAAGTCCAACACCTAAAACAGAAGCAAAGCTTGTCTAGCCACAGAGGGATGGAGCCTGCCTGCCATCAAAGTCCTTGCTGTAGGAATCCTTAGAGCATAGTCTGAAAGGATTGTGGCAAAAAGAGCAGTGGGTCAAGAATTTAGGCTTCTAGGGATTAGAAGATGGTTCAGTGGTTAAGTGTATACTGCTTGTGCAGAGGACCAGAGTTCAGTTCCCAGTACCCATGTGGGGCGACTCACAACCACCTGTAACTCCAGCTCCAAGGGACCTGATGTCCTCTTCTGGCCTCCACAGGCACTCAAACCACCCATATCCACACCCACAGACACACATCCACACATAAATAAAAATAAAATCGAGAGAGAGAGAGAGAGAGAGAGAGAGAGAGAGAGAATGAATGAATCCTGGTTTCTAGTCCCATCAACTTGAAGTAAAACCATAGGCAGTGATTTAAAGTCTCTGAACTTTAGTTTCCTTGCATGACATGGGTACACTCACATACATGCAGGCAATACACTCATACACATAAAGTAAAAATAAGTAAAAAAAAATTTTTTTTAAATGATGGACTGGGCTGGGCGTGGTGGCGCACACCTTTAATCCCAGCACTCAGGAGGCAGAGGCAGGGGGATCTTTGTGAGTTCGAGTCCAGCCTGGTCTACGTAGTGAGTTCCAGGACAGCTGGGGCTACAAGGAGACCCTGTCTAAAAAAAAAAGAAAAAAAAAAGGGACAAGAGGATAGATTCTGAACCAAGACCCTAAGATTTAGGTTTCAGCAAAGGGATATTTGTACGGAAGGTGCTGGGAACTCACTTTCTTGACATCAGCTCCAACATTTACATCCCCTCCTGTGGAGAAAGGAAAAGCAAGAGTCTAGGGAAATGGTGTTAAGGCCAAGGTCCACATAACAGGTCAGAAAGGGCTAGAACTCCCCAGCCTGTTCCATCTGCTGTGACCTCTTTCCTGCCCACAGTCCCATTCCAAGCAGGTCTCATTCCTCTCTGCTTCTGCCCTATATGCCATTGTTCTTATTAATTCCTTTCTGTGTCACTAGTCAAAGCTCTCAAAGCTGTTCTTTGTTGGGTCCTTCCCTGACCCATTAATTATTGGTTTTTCCTTCATACTGGCCACAATCCTCCTTGAATCTCCAATAGTACTGTCCTCCTCTTCCTCCTCCTCCTCTTTCTTCTCTTCCTCCTCCTCTTCTTCCTCCTCCTCCTCTTCCTCCAATTCCTCCTCCAACTCCTCCTTTTTCTCCTTCTCTAACTCCTCCTCCACCCTTTCCTTCTCTTCCTTCTCTTCTTTGAGATTGAACCTAAGGCCTTGCCCAAGCTAAACATATCTTTATCACTGAGCTACATCCCCTTCATTCCTACCCTCTAGTCTTAACTCCTACCTTCCTCCTTTGTTCCCTGAGGTTTGTTGGTAATGACCCTATTTCTCCAAAGAACTCTCTTTCTAGCCAGGCTTGGTAGAGCATGCCTATAATTTCCACACTCTGGAGGCAGAGGCAGGAGGATCAGCCTGGGCTATAGCAAGAACCTGCTTCAAGAAAAAACAAAACCCAAAACTCTTCCCTTGACCCCCCAGGTTACTCCATGTAGCCTCGGGAAATTCAGTGATGGGTCTCTATGGAGCTGGGACTTGGCCTCCCTGTAGAACACTCACCAAGATTTCTTCCTGTGCCCTTGGGCAGTAACTGTAGCAGGGTCAAGAGGGTGGAGAGCTGCTCAGGAGTCAGCTGCCGCAACTCTACCCCATAGCCTGCTAGCACTGCAGCCAGTTTCTGTAGATTTGTATCTGCTGGGAGTCCGACATAGAGTTTAGGCTACATGATGGAATAAACTGATAGGATGGGTGATTGGGGGTAGGGACAAGCACATTTAAAAATTATTTTCAAATACTAGGACATGATATCTTCCCCCTTCCCAGAACTTGAACACACTTGAGGCATGCCAGGTTCACACCCCACTGTTGCCATACCTATGTTGGTGCCTACATAGATCAGCTTGTCAGTAGACAAGTAAATGTGGGAATGAAAGCTGACTGTGATGGTGTATGCCTGTAATCCCAGTACTTAGGAGTCTGAGGCAAGAGAATTGCAGCAAGTTCTAGGCTAACCTGGGCTAAATAGTGAGTTCAAGGTTAACCTAGGGTAACAACAAGACCTAATCTTACTAAACAAACAGGAAGGAGCCCCCAAATCAGGAAAGTGGATACTGAAGACTGTGTTACCTGGTTGCATGGCTTGGGAAGGGGACTGCTCCCCATGACCCCTTAGTCCTTCCTCATAGCCCTCTGAGGAGTCCTCTGCCCGGCTGCTGCCCCCTTGCTCTGGCAGCCTTGGCACCCTGGCCCTGCTGGGCCCTGGCAACTCTTGGGCCAGGTAGAGCAATCCTGCATCCTGGAAAAGCTGAGCAGGTGAGGGGCCTGGAAGGTCCCCATAGGAGTGGCCAGAGCGGGCCCCAAACACGGCCTTGGAGGCAGTTCTGCTGTAGAGGGCAGGGGCTTCAGCCTTGGGCAGGGGGCCAACACTGGCCACCCCTGGGGAACTGTCTGAGCTCCTGGAACCATCACGGGAGCCAAACTGTGGGAAATCAGAGACCTGGGTAAGAGCAGAAGTCAGGAGAGGGCATTGGGGTTGAGGCATGGCCAGAGTCGAGGGCTCACCTGGTGGAACAGGTAGGGTTGCAGCAATGCAGGTTCATAACTCAGGGCAGGGTGGGGAGGCTGTGGGGGCAGCAGCAGATGCTCCAAGAGAGAGGGCAGCAGCTCAGCCTGCAGAGGGGACAGGGAGGAGCCTGCCCCAGCTCCACTCCCACCCACTGGAGGTCGGGGAAGCCCTTGGGCAGCAGGGGCAGAGCCAGTGGGGATGCCCTGTAAAATTAGCTCTCCAGCAGGACCAAGTTTCCTGGGCACCAAACCAGATCTGGATAGGAAAGGGAGAGAGAGAGAGAGAGAGAGAGAGAGAGAGAGAGAGAGAGAATTTGTATGTTTGTGTGGGGCATGGGGCAAGGCATACAGCTGACAAGGCAGAAGTGATAGAAGTCAGACAAATTTGGCAGTTTGGAATAGCTCATCTCTCTCAAGAAATGAAGTGGCCTCCTGAGGGGAGGCAAGATGGGCCAGAGGGCATGGAGAGCCAAGCCTGGACCAGGGTGTCTCCATCCTTGGTGAGCATATCTATCTTTGGTAGGAGAAACTCGTGTGTGTGTGTGTGTGTGTGTGTGTGTGTGTGTGTGTGTAGAGCTAGGGATCAAACCCAAGACCTTGTGTGTGCAAGCAAGCATTCTACCACTGACCTACATCCCCAGCCATTAGGTATATGTCTTTGAATCACAGCTGCACAGGTGAGAGAAGCTCAAGGATAAGGATGGTTAAGAGGAGAATGGGAGCGGGGAAAGCAGCTGGGGCCTGATGAGATGGGCTGTGGCTGCAGGGTGCTACTGTGGTCTTTGTGTGCCATGCCCTTCCACTCTGGTTCTCTAAGCATATGTTCAAACAACCAAGGCTGCTCTGCCCCATCCCCATTAGGCCTTCTTTGTCTAGGTGTCACTTTCTGAGCTCCACACTCCTTTCCTTTGTCTGAGCACTGCTTTTAGAGGCCCTAATACAATGTACACATCTGCCATATGTAATTCCACACAGTAATAAAACTAAACATGCAACAACTTTGGTCCAAGAAAATTCTATTCGTCTATGATAACTAATACTTCCTTTAAAATATCAAATGCCAACGTTTTCAAAGTATATATTCATTATTCTGTTTTGTTGGATCCCCAGGATGAACTCAGCTCCTACTGGACTTATAAACATGCCTGAGTGGCCATTCTTTTTTTTTTTTTAAACATGTATATGAGTGTTTTGCCTGCATGTATATAAGTGCACTATATGCATGCAATGCCCACAGACACCAGAAGAGGGTGTCGTATTCCCTGGAACTGGAGTTACAGACAGTTGTTAGCCACCATGTAGGTACTGGGAACTGAACCTGGGTCCTCTGCAAGAGCAGTCAGTGTTCTTAACAGGTTAGCTACCTCTCTAGCCCCAGAGTAACCATTCTTGATCTTGTTTTTCCCTGTGGCCCAGTCTGCTGACCTTGGTGCCTCCCTTCCAAACCCCTCCCACCCTTGACCTATCAGGAGGACCAAAGCACACCAGCCTCAGCCCTCTGAGGTTGTTGAGAAAGGCTGATTACCTGTCCCTTGGACGGGGCTCTGGGGAACGAAGCCTGGGGATGCGCTCCATCTCCTGGGAGATCACATACTGGGTGAGGTCATCGTGCCAGGATAGTCCTGTTAGAAGAAAGGATAGGGAGAAATTGCCTTGAGCCTGGGAGCCCAGTGACAGAGTCCATGGAGGTCAGGAATGCAGTGTGTTGGGTTTGGCAGAGCAGGATCAGTGAATGGGGCAAGAGACACAATGGGTGATCTAAGCTGACTCTTCCCTGCCCTCATGTACAACTTTTTATTTTGTTTTGTTTTGTTTTGCTTTGCTTTGTTTTTGAGACAAGGTCTCCCTGTAACTCCAGCTGGTCTTGATCTCAGGAAGATCTGCCTGCCTCTGCCTCCTGAGTGCTGGGATTAAAGGCTTGCACCATCATGCCCAGCCCCCAGCTTTGGTTCTTGATGAACTAAGAGACCTTGAATAAGTTGAGCTTCCATCCCCTCATCGCAATTCTCTGAATCTCAATTCTCTCATCTGTAAAATGGAGATATACCTCTCCAAAGACTGTTGTGCTAATTAAAGTAACACATCAAGGAGAGTAGAATCCGCCCGTGATGAACTCTTAACAAATGCTGTACAAATGCTGTTGCCACTATTATCACCATTTTTATTAATTCTGAGCCTCAGCTTTTTGTAAAGTGGGAACCATGCATATTTCATGGGTGGTTGCAAAAATAAAGTATGGTCAAGAAAATGAAAATGCTTAGAAAAGTCTAGAACACCGTACACCTGTTTTATACTGCTGTCTCACCCTCACGGTGGTTGGCCTCATCACCATGCCACCTTGTCAGCATCATCTTATCCTGAGGTAGGTCTTCTGTTTGATTCTTTACCCATGAAGCCCTGCTCTCAGAGAAGGTGGCTCACTCATTCTGGAGAAATAGTCTTTCACTCTTCTCCATTCTTCCTTTTCTGGATTTATTTATTTAGAGACAGGGTCTCACTACGTAGCACAGGCTGGCCTGGGACTCATGGTGATCTTCCTGCTTCAGCTCTGGATTTATAATCTGGGATGCTAACAACTCACATCCTGGGATTTACCAACGTGGAATACCATGCCTTTTTGTCTGTTAGCATTAGAAGAGCTATCTGTGTTCCTGTTTACAGTCCACTAATGCTTCCACTTGAACACTAGGCTTCATCCGTTCTTAAAGACTCAGGAGCATTATCCTGCAGTTCTCTCCTGTTTCCTACCTTGTCTCCTCTTGTCTCTACCAAATTACTCCCATTAGCACAAAAACACAATGCAATTTCTTCCATCTAAAGTAAAATTATTTTGCCCAATATTCTCCTTCTGTTGTCACTCCATTTCTTTGCAGCAAACTCCTCACAACTTACACAGAAGTTTCATTCAGCTCCTAGGACACTGAACACTCTTCTCTTCCTCCTACTCCCTGGATTCCCCTTCTTAGTATCTTTGGTTGCATCCTCTTCTTCTCCAGGTCTCTTACTATGAGAATTCTTGAGGGCTCAATCCTTGGCTTAATACTAGAATTCTCTAGGGCTTGATCCTTGGTCCTCTTCTCTTAAAACCTTTTTATTTTTAATTATGTATATTTTTGTGTCTGTGTATGGGTATGTGCACATGATTTCAGGTGCTCCAGGAGTCCAGAGACATTGGATCCCCCTGGAACTGGAGTTACAGGTAGTTGTGAGGCACCCAACATGGGTACTTGGAACAAAACTCCAGTCTTCTGCAAGGGTAGTACATGTTCTAAATTACTGAGCCCTCATCTTCTTAATATAATTTCACTTTTTCCAGTTACCTCATCTAACATATGGATTCTAACTACTATCTATATGCCAAATAATCCTCAAATTACTCTACTCTCCTTCCTTTCTCTTCCTCCTTCCCTTCCTCCTTCCCCTCTTCTCCCTCTCAGTCTAATCATACACCCTCAACATCCCTCTTTACTTGAACAGACATCTTTAAACTCCATATATTGAAAACTCAACACCCTCTAGCCTGCATCAGAGTTGGCTCTTCTGCAATGTTTCCCATCATAACAAGTGATATTTCCACTGACTCTGCTGTTCAGAAAATGAAACTTGGGTTTTACTATCATTTTTTTGGACAAGGTCTCACTATGCAGCCCTGGTTAGCCTGGAAATCACTAAGTAGACTGGGCTGGCCTCAAACTCACAGAGCTCTGTTTGACTCTGCCTCCAGGTGCTGGGACTAAAGCTGTTAATCTTACCCCCATGCCTGGCCTCAGAGCCAATTTTTATTCCGCTTTTTATAGCTATATCTAGTACATCATATTTCATATCCAGAATGATATGAAATCATCACTCTGGTCCAATCTACTCTTACACCTTACTATTGTAGTACCTGGGAATGAACTCCCTACTTTAACCCTGAACTCTTCACAATCTATGCATTCTCAATACACAGCAAGAGAGATCCTTTCAAAGTAGAAGCTAGAGCACCAGTCCTATGGTCGAAGCCTTGTAATGGTTTCTTCGGCTGCTCTTAGTAAAGGCAATGTCCATACACCCTTTTCTAAGTCCTTATAAAGATATTCATCTCTTCCTTTATTACCTACCCACCTCCATCTTCTACTTTCCTCTCCAGTCATTGGCCTCCATCATGTTGCCCAAACATGTGGTCCTATCTTGAGTGGTCTTCCTAAAACATTTCTGGACATGCCCTGTCAGCTTCTCAAAGTCTGCTTGAACAACATCACTTCAATAAAGTCTACCTTTAACACCTAATTCAACACTGCTTCATCACTTCTGCTTCTTTAATTCTGCTGTCATAGTCAACTGCACTTTGTTTTATGAGTATTGCCTGGGTATATGTAAGTGCACCTGTGTCATGCAGTGCCCATGGAGGTCAGAAGGGGACATCAGATTCCCTGGTACTGGAGTTATAGACCATTGTTAGCTGCCATGTGGGTCCTGAGATTTGATCCTGGGTCTTCTTAAAGAACAGCCAGTGCTCTTAACCACTGAGCCGTCTCTCTAACCCCAACACTCACTGCTTTGTAACATATTGTATATGTAATTTTTTTTTGTCGTTTTGAGACAGGGTCTCCCTATAGCCCCAGCTGGCCTGGCACTTGCTATGTAGACCAGGCTGGCTTCAGTCTCACAGAGATCCACCTACCTCTACCTCCCAAGTGCTGGAACTAAAGGTGCGTGCCACCACACCTGGCCATACTGTATATTTTACAGTTTGCATCATGCATTTTCTCCTTGTGTCCTCCAAAGATAAACCCCAGAAAATAGAGCTCTTTGCTTTATTCCTTGATACATCCCAAACACCATGCCACATAGTAAGTACTAACTAAATATTTGTTAAATGAGTGAATTAGATGAGTAAGGTGCTTCCCTGTCCAAGGACCTCAGAATTCATACCTCTAAAACAGTGTCAGGGAGTGGGACTTGACCTAAACAGAAGGCTACTTCCAGCAACTTTAGCTATAGGCCTCCCATGGACAACTCCAGACAATTCAGGTGGAGTCACCAATCTCTAGGGTCCTATCACTACTTTTGTCTTGCCTTCTTTTTTTTGATCTTTTTGACACAGGATCTCCCTGTAGCCCCAGCTGTCCTGGAACTCACTATGTAGACCAGGCTGGCCTTTAACTCACAGAGATCCACATGCCTCTGCCTCCCAAGTGCTGGGATTAAAGGTGTGCACCACCAAGACTGGCTTGTCTTGCCTTCTTATCCAGCAAGATCTGGGAGGTCGAGACTTTGTAAGTGGGTATGATAATAAAGTTACATGGAGAAAGTTTTGGATCAGGTGACCTCTTACTTCCCCCATATCTAACCAAGTTCCAATCTCTTTTCTCCAGTGTACCCAGACCTCACCTTGGGACATGAGCTGTCGTAGCACACCTTGTAAGCGTTGGAGAACTGGAGAAGTGACTTGCAAAAGGGGCCGTACCTGCCCCACTCCTGCCTGGCATTGTCCAAACAAGCCATCTAAAAGAACAAAAGTGGCATTACCAGCACCTTTGCATGAGGCCTCCCAAAGTCCAGGTCAAATGAACAATTCTTCACCTCCTCCACTCAATTTAGAGCTCTGTTCCTCTGCTCCTTCTCACAGCCCCAGATGGGCTCCCCCACCCCCCTGGGGATCTCTCCATCCTTTGAATTCTATGCCAGAGTCCTACTCACCCTGAATACAGACTTCCAGGTGGGAGCAGAGTCTGCGGTCAAACAGACAGCCTGTAGAAGAGTAGAGACTCAGACACACACAGAATGGCCAGATAGCTGGGACACAGGGGGTGGGGGCAAATGAGGCCCAGTTGTTCAATCTAAGGACGACTGGAAGCTGGGAGGACAATAGGAGAGAGACCTAGATCCTCTCTCTCTCTCTCTCTCTCTCTCTCTCTCTCTCTCTCTCTTTCTCTGGTGTATGTATGCATACATGTTTGTATGTGTGCATGTGTATGTAGAGAGAGAGCCACAGTCTCTCTCTCTCTACCTCTCTCTCTCTCTCTCTCTCTCTCTCTCTCTCGCTCTCTCTCTCCCCCTTCTCTGGTGTATGTATGCATACATGTTTGTATGTGTGCATGTGTATGGAGGCCAGAGGTCAATGTTGGGCATCTTTCTCAGTTGCTGTCCTGTCCACTTTACATATCTGAGACAGGTCTCTCACTGAACCTGGTGCTCACTCAGCATATTCTGGAGATATACAAGTCTCTACCTCCCCAGTGCTCGGATTAGACATCAGTTCCTCTGCATGGCTTTTTACATAGGTGCTGGGTATCTGAACTTAAGTTGTCAAGCTTACATGGCAAGCACTCTACAAACTGAGCCGTCTCTACAGCCCCAAGGCTAGAATTCGTAAAAGAGGGAAGCGTGGGATCTAGCTTTGGATTTTAAAGACCTTAGTTTCGATCCTTAAAAGACTTAATTTGCTTAAATGAGAGTTGAGAACAACTTCAGAAGCATGGGGGAAGAGGAGTGGAGGTCTTGTAGAATTCCTGTGGGAGAACTTTTGGCTAATTTAAAAGGACACGGTAGTTTCCCAAATTTTCCAAAGCATCCTGACTATAGCCGCCTGGAACTCAAAAGAGGCGGAAACTCTAGCACACCTCCCCCACTCAGTGAGTGTCCTAGACCTGAGCTGCTGGCGCTGTTCGTGGTGCTGAAGCTATGAGCCTGAAGGGGGCCAAGGGTATGACAGGAGACTGTTAGAGAGCAAGGGGTGACAGCTCTAGGAGTGGCCACAGGACCTGACTTTCTCCTCTCCATTTTGTAACCCATAGCCTCACAGGAAGTACTGTGCATTGACCTCCAAGCCAGGGTGGGTAAGGAAGGCGCCAGATGGAAAGGCTGCGCCCCTTCCCCCACACGCCACCCTCCCACCTCCATCCCGAGCCCCGTGAGTCAGCGCTGACTCTTGTCCTCTCAGATGTGAGTCAGCACCAGGCCTGGCTTGGGGAGGGGGACAGGAGAAGACCCTCCCCTTTTCGTCCTCTTCCGCTCCTTCCCCCACTTGCCCCCTTCTTAAACTAGATCACGTCATAGCAAACGGGCCCTCGGCTCGGGCCAGTCCTCCTTGGAAGCTGGAACCCCATGACTGCGGTCGGGGCTCCTCTGGCCGGGTGGTCGTCTCTCGCTCTTCCTCCCTCCCTGTCCCTCCCCATCCCAGTCTTCAACTCGGGTCACCACCTCTGCACCTCTTGCTTCTCCCGCGGTCCTGTAGTTCCTCTATACCCCTCTGCTCGCGCGAGCCCCCTCTTCCCCGGAGCCCACTTCTCTTAGGTCCCGCCCGCTCATCCCAGCTCCACCTCCGGGCCAACGCCCCTTTCTTCCCAGCCACCCTCATTTTCATCTCCATCTCCATCTCCTTTCATCTTCCTCATCCTGCATCTCCACTCTGCACATATTCTACCGGAGCTTCTTACCTTCGCAACGCTTCTCCCCACCGCCCAAGCCCTGAGTTTTGCTCCCATCCCCTGCTGCCCCCCTCCCCTCAAGTTTCCTCCTGACCGTGTGCACTGGTGGCGCTGCAGCCCCCGGGGCGGCCACTCAGCAGCAGCAGGCAGATCAGCAGCCGGAGGCCCCCGGAGCCCCCCGGACCCCCAGGCCGCCGCGGGCGCCTCATCCTTCCCAGCTCGGTGCGCTTGCTCCTCCGCCAGAGTCTCAGCGACGCTGGCGGGAGTCTGCCGAAGAACCTAGGCGGAGCCTGCCACTCCCCACCCACTTCGAAGGCGGGTCTACTTGCCCCTCTTCAGAAGACTCGGCCAACCGCAGTCGAGGGGTGACGACATTTCCACCCCCGGCTCTTACGCCTATTTGCGTCATACTGGCGTAAGAGTCGTCTCCTAGCCCCGGACCTACTCAACCTATTCCTCCTCCACCATGTGGTGGGTTCCTCACTAGAGTTCCCACGGGGTCCACCCTCTCCTGACCTATAACTCCTCTTCAATTCCACCGCCTCTGCTCTTGGCCCAGGGTTAGCAAAAAGGATTCAGGTTCCACGGGAGACGAGAAAGATACGTGAGCCAGGGAACGTAAACCCTAATATGAGAAGCGTGAAGGACTAGAATAGGAACTCTTAAGGCGTCCTAGAAATGCTCCTGGCGTCATCATGGAGACCAGGATGGTTAGGCATGAGTACCTGAATAACCTTGAGGTAACAACCAAAAGCAAACACTTGGTATACACTTCTTTTCCTCTTGCAATCCACTCATTTATTTATTGTGGATTGCAAGATTGGACTTTTTTCTTTCTATAGCATTTATTCGCTTTTAATTTATATATAGTAATTGTGCATATTTACCTGGTAGAGTGTGACTGTTCAGTACAGGTTACATAAATGGGTTTGATGTGTAATGATCAGATTCAGGTAACTGGCTTATCTATTACCTTAGAACACTCAATCCTCTGTACTTGTTAGTTTGAAATATTTGATTCATTAACCTATAGTTATTCTACTGTGCTAGAGAATATCAGAAGCTGTTCCTGTTCCTCAACTGCACCCCTGTCTGTACTAATGTGTCATTAGCTTTGACTCTCCCTTGGCCTCACCTGTCTCAAGCCCATCAACAATCTGATGGTTTCTATTGTACCATATATGTCACATGAGCCCACTTCTCTCCACCCTGATTGCCCTGAGTAGACAGCTTGCTCTGACCATAGCATTCATCACTTCCCTGGTCCTTTGCCTTCACTCTTTTTTTTTTTTTTTTTTTTTTGACAGGGTCTCTCAATAGCCCCAGCTGTCCTGGAACTCATTATGTAGACCAGGCTGGCCTTGAACTCACAGAGATCTGCCTGCCTCTGCCTCCCGAGTGCTGGGATTAAAGGCGTGCACCACCCCCGCCCGGCACCTTCACTCTTTTAAAAAAATATTTTGAATATTTCATTTATTATTTTTATTTTGTGTGTATGCAATCATTGCTTGCATGTAGGTAAGTGCACCCATGTCATGCAATGCCTGTGGAGGACAGAAGAGGCTGCTGGATCCCCTGGAACTGGAGTTATGGACAGTTGTTAGCTGCCATGTGGGTGCTGAGATTCAAACCTGGGTCTTCTGCAAGAACAGCCAGTGTTCATAACCACTGAGCCATCTCTCCAGTCCTCCTTTACCTCCACTCTTATTTACCCAATAAGCAATGGAGTGAGCTTTCTAAAGGTCAAATTTGATCACTTTACTTTTTTTGCCTTCCAGTTTATAAAAAAGACAACATGGGACAGACAGCAGAGATTGCTCAGTAGTTAAATGCACCTGCTGCCCAAGCCCAATGACCTGAGTTCAGTCCCTGGAATCCATACCATGTAGAGATGAAAGGAGAGAAGTGACTCTACGAAGCTGTTCTCTGACCTCTATGCAAGGGCCATGGCACAAACTCTCCCATCACACACACATGCACACACATAATAACTATTATTAATATTAATAATAACATAAAGTTTAAAATATTTTATGTGTATGAGTGTTTTGCCTGCACGTATGTGTATGCACCACATATATACCTGGTGCCAGCAGAGACCAGAAGAGGACATCCGATCCCCTAGAGCTGGATTTAAAGATGTCTGTGAGCTGCCATGTGGGTGCTGAGAATCAAACTCCAGTCCTCTGCAAAAGCAGCCAGTGCTCTGAATATCTGAGTGGCCTCTCCAGCCACGAGAAGATAAAGTTTTTTTAAATTGATTCTAAAAAGACAAAATGGTGTAAAGAAAACACTTATCATTTAGACTTCACCACTACTGATACTTTGATGTTTGCTTCTTTTAAAATATTGAACAGAAGTGATACACATTATGATATTTCTCATAAATATTTCAGTGTACATCTCTAGGAAACAAAAACACTTTCCACAATATCACTGAGTGCTCAATTCACATTCAAACATCCCAGATTGTTTCCAAAGATGTCTCTTTCAGCTGTTCTGTTCAAAATAGGAATCAATCAAGGATCACCATTGAATTACATTTAATTATGTTTCTTAATTCTCTTTAAATTAGCATAAATACTGATTCACACCCTTTCCATTTTTCATATTGTTCTGTTAAGAGAGAGCAGGTCACTTTTACATGGAACTCCCCATCTTTATGATTTGTCTCATGGTGTATTGTCCTGTATTACCTTGTATATCATATATATGTCCCCTGTATTTCCTTCTTGTAAAGTAGAAATTATACCTGAAGTCTCAATTGGATCATATTTTTTTAAAATGTAAACCAAAATGCTTTCAATTGCATCCTTCTAGGAGATGTATGATACCTGCCATCATGCATACACAGGAATGCTAATCATATGCAGGTTAAAGTAGAACCAGCCAGATTGCTATTAATGTGATCAGAATGAAACCTGATACTTTGGCACCATGAGAACATTAACTTCCCTATCAACCATCAACTTTTTCATATAGTTTGATCATCCTTCTCCTTTTCCTCCTCATCTCCCCTCCTCCTCCTTTTCCTCTTCCTTTTCTTCTGTGTGTGCTGAGGAGAGAACTCAGGACCTCTGACATGCCAGGCAAGTGCTCTACCACTGAGCTACTTCTCCACTCTTCACTGGTGATTCTTCACAAAAATACTTCATTGGAGTTTGCAGTAAGAGTTTTGTTTTTGTTTTTGTTTGTTTTTTATTTTTATTTTTCCTTTTTTTTTCGGTCTTTTTGAGACAGGGTCTCCCCAGCTGTCCTGGAACTCACTATGTAGACCAGGCTGGCCTTGAACTCACAGAGATCCACCTGCCTCTGCCTCCCGAGTGCTGGGATTAAAGGCGTGTGCCACCACACCTGGCTTTTTTTTTTTAACTATTCATTGAAAATTTATCAGCTTTCAGTCATTAACCTGAAATACAATGCAACTGGAAATATAGAATATATTCTTAGTTTTTGCTTTTTACCTACTTGCAGACTAGTGAGTAATTGTAATATTTACCTCTAATAGTGGCTAATAAGCTTTTAAAATTATTTGTGACAATTTTTAAGTATTACTATTTTTTAAAAAACTTTAAAAAAATTATTTATTTATTATTTTTATTTTACGTGTATGCGTGTATTGCCTGCATGCAGGTAAGTGCGCCCATGTCGTGCAATGCCCGCGGAGGACAGAAGAAGCTGTTGGATCCCTTGGAACTGGAGTTACGGACAGTTGTTAGCTGCCATGTCGGTGCTGGGATTAGAACCCGGGTCTTCTGCAAGAACAGCAAATGTTCTTAACTACTGAGCTATCTCTCCAGCCCCACAACCAGTGTTCTTAACCGCTGACCCATCTCTCCAGGCCCAATTTTTAAGTATTACTATTTATATAGCCAATGTACATCAATCAGTCACAGTAATTACTTTTTGATACTCATTATACCAGAATAAGCCAGTAAAAGGTTCATGAAAACAGACTCCAATGAAATCTCCCTTGTTTTTTTTCACTCTAAGGTGTTCTAGATTTAACTTTTTAAAAAATATTTTGCTTTTTGTTTTTATGTGTATGAGTGTATTGCCTGCATGTACGTTAAGTGCATCCATGTTGTGAAGTTCCTGGGGAGGTCAGAAGAAGGCATCAGATCCCCTGGAACTGAAGTTACAGATGGTTGTTAGCCACCATGGGAGTGCTGGGAACCAAACCCAGGTCCTCTGCAAGACCAGCCAGTGCTCTCAACCATTTAGTCATCTCTCCAGCCCCAAGGTTTATCTTTTTAAATTTCCCCTGCAGGAAGTAGTTATTCGTCTAAAGAGATGTGGCAGCTTTTAGTAAGGACTAATTTTAGGCACCAGAAGATGGATGTGAGGGGTGATACCAGCTACTGAGGAAACGCTGTTCCCAGACCTTTCAATGAAAAGAGCTAGAATATTAAGACACCTGCACACACGCATGCACACACACATCTACAAACTCCAACATAATTATGATTTTTCACTGAGCTCTTTATACTTACAGGTGTTTATTCTTTTTAAAAATTTTTATTTATTATTTTTATTTTATGTATATGAGTGTATTGCCTGCATGTGTGTAAGTGCACACATGTTGTGCAAAGGCTGTAGAGGCCAGAAGCAGGCTTCAGATCCCCTGGAACTGGAGTTATGGACAGTTGTTAGCTGCCATGTGGGTGTTGGGAATTGAACTTGGGTCTTCTGGAAGAACAGCAAGTGTTCTTAACCACTGAGCCATGTCTCCAGCCCCCAAGTCTTTATTCTTATGCTGAAAAATTAGGCTCCTTAATGACATTAATATAATCACTTATATGTTTAGTCCAATACATACACAACAATTTGCACAAAATAATACACATTATTCTACTAATAAAATAATGAATAAACTTGATTTTGTCCTTAAATACTCTAAGGATCTATCATCAAACTACTGTGTTCTAGGGTCATTTCAAATAAATTTTTGTTTGTGTTTCTGTAGTTCTAATTGACAATTTTATATATAACTAGGTTTTTGTTTCAGTTTATTTTTAATTTTAGACTTTGTCTTATAATTTTATTTTGAATTTTTGCTCAAGGCTATATAATATAAGATGCACTTGGAGATGTCTTCTGTGGACTTTTTCAATAGCCCTTGTTATCTTTGTCCCATTTATTTCCTTTTTTAATTTTTGGTTTGTTTAATTTTTATTTTTCATTTTTAAAAAATTTTTACAAAAACTTGGCTGGGCATGGTGGTGCACACCTTTAATCCCAGCACTCGGGAGGCAGAGGCAGGCAGATCTCTGTGAGTTCAAGGTCAGCCTGGTCTACATAGTGAGTTCCAGGACAGCTTGGGCTACAGGGAGACCCTGCCTCAAAAAGACCAAAAACAAAATAATATTAGGTTTCATTATGCTATTTTTATTCATATATACAATGTACTTTGGTCACATTCATTCAATCACCCTCCATTCTCAAAATGGTCCTCCTTCTATTTTCATGTCTTTAAAACAAAATCTAAATTTCTGGGTCAGTGATATAGCTCAGTGGGTAAAGGCACTTGTTGCCAAGCCTAAGGACCTGAGTTCAATTCCTGGGTCCCACATGGTGGAAGAAAACCAACTCCTGAAAGTCATCCTCTAACTTCTACATGTGTGCTGTGGTATGTGTGTATACACATACACACACAAATAATAAATAAATAAATGTAATAAAATTTTAAGGGGGCTAGAGAGATGACTCAGCAGTTAAGAACACGTACGGTTCTTGCAGAGGACCTGAGTTCAGTTCCCAGCACCCACATCAGACAGCTAACAACAGTCTGTAGCTCCAGATTTGACTTCCTATTCTGACTTCTACAGGCACCTGTACTCACATGCACATACCCCCAACCACAGATACAAATGATTAAAAAACAAAATAAATCTTCAAAAATTTAAAACAATCTAGACTTCACATATGAAAGGAAACATTCAGTATTTGTCTGAATCTGGCTTATTTCATTTGGATGGTCTTCAGCTTCATCTACTTTTCATCAAATGACATAAATGACATAATTTTATTCTGTGTGTGTGTGTGTGTGTGTGTGTGTGTGTGTGTGTGTGTTGTGCATAGAGGACATTGAGTGTCTTGCTCTAACACACTTCACTTCATCATGTGGAGCTAAAGTCTCTCACTAAAATGAAACCAGGCTGGCAGTCAGCAAGCCTCAAACATCCTCTTGTCTCCTGCCCTCATGACCCTAGGGTTACAGGCATGCAACAATGCCTAGCTTTTTACCCTGGTGCTAGGCATTTGAATTCTAGTTTTAGTCACTTAAACCATTGAGAAATTTCCCAGGCTGTCCCTCCATCTTTATTCTTTAACATAAGTAATTGCTAAGTTACTCAATCTTCATTGAAACCTCAAGGAGTCTTTGATGTCCAGGAAGTCTTCCCTTCATTTTAGAAGCATTTTCAATCAAACTCAGGGACTGGAGCTGCACTTATTTTTGCAGTTGGTAAGAATGAAAACAAACCAGCATTTTACAGTTGGCCACCACCATAAAGTACTTATCTTAATATGTCAGTGTTAACAATGACATAATGTACCCCAGGGACCGATAGGTGCAAAGAAACAATTAACTTACCATTTAGTGTCTTCGTTTTGCCTGCAGTAAAAGACTAATGAAACAGAAGTAGCTGCCTCTTCCTGTGGCTTTTTCTGCTTCTGTGACTGGTTACCAGGACACAGTAGGTGAAATGGGAGGCCACACTACCTTTGCAAAGCCGGTATTGAAAAGGCTCTAACACTCAGGAGCCATCTGCTGGCATTAAAATCGCCATATTAATTTGTATCAGAATTTTCCAGTCCATAAAATACCTAGATTAGAGAACGTTCATGGAGACCACAACAAAACTTTATCTGGGAGAACTGTCAGTATTCAGCATCCAATGCAGGGATGCCCTCACATTTAGCTTTGAGAAAGG
>NW_008360326.1:5464774-5466115 GCF_000622305.1 Nannospalax galili
TGTGTGTGTGTGTGTGTGTGTGTGTGTGTGTGTGTGTAGGTGCACCAATGTGAATGTGCATGTGGAGGGCAGAGGTCAAGGTCAACTTCAGGTGTTATTTCTCAGGAGCAATCACCTTGATTTTTGAAACAGGGTCTCTCACTGGAACCTGGGGCTTGTCAATTAGGATAGGTTGGCTGATCAGTGAGCTCCAGGGATCTGCTTGCCTCTCCTTCCCAGCACTGGGATTATAAGTACATCCCACCATTCCTGACTTTTACATGGGTGCTGGGGACCAAACTCCTGTCCTCATGCTGTGTAGAAGTACTTTCCTTAATGAACTATCTCGCCAACCCTTATTCCATTCTTCCGTATGGCTGAACAATAACCATTGTGTATGCAGTGTCTTTTTACATTCATCTGTCGATGGGCACCTAGGCTATTGTGAACAGTACCACAACAAAAATGGGTGTACAAATGTCTGCTGTATACTGACTTCGATTTCTTTGAGCATATACACAGAAGTACTATAATTTTCTCATATATGTATAGTATTCTGTTAAATCCAAGTACAGCCTTGAATTTGGCCAGAAACAGATGGCACAGTTGGTCAGAGTAAATAAGAAAAGTTCAATGAAGTAAGCATTTATAAAGATAAGGGCTAGCAAAGGAATATAGGTCGTGGCAGGGCCAGGGGAATCTGCATCTTGACCTTTTTGTTCTTCTGAACCCCTACAAAAATCAACCCCAACCAGAAGCCAGTGAGCAACCATTCCTGGGTGATGCAGCCCATAACATCAACCTCAGGGCACAGAGCAAAGCAAAGGAAAAAATGGAGTGTGACCTTGCTTGCAACAGTGTCTTCTGGTTAAAAATCTTGTACTTTTATTACAAAAAGACACATATATCTAGTTTCAAAGATTTATTTATTTTATGTGTATGAGTGCTTTACCTGCATATATGTATGTACACCTTGTACATGCAGTGTCCGAAGAGACCAGTAGAGGACACTGGATTCCCTGGAACTGGAGTTACAGAGAGTTATGAGTCGCTATGTGGACATGGAACCCAGGTCCTCTGCCAGAGCAGCAAGTGTTCTTAACTGCCAAACCATCTCTCCAGCACTTAAATATATCTTTTAATTTAAATGTATTCTTATATGAAAACTAAAGCTTTATCCAATACCAGTGCACTGCACAGAAAGTAGTGGAAAAGAGAAATTACTTTAAACACAACTTCTACAGAAAGCTTCTACTTCTTTCTGGCCCTGAGGCTTAAACTGATCACTGAAATGTCTTTATTCCTCCATCTATCTCGTGGTCTTTTACGTTAGTCCACTATTTGATTGGATAGGATTTTTTT
>NW_008360326.1:5466274-5516454 GCF_000622305.1 Nannospalax galili
TGCTACTAGATTGAGATAAACCTTTATTTCTGCAAGATATTGTCTTTGATGATTTGAGTTTTATTTGGCTTCTAAAGTTCTCTACTGACCCAGACCTATTGAGACGAGGTTCGTTAGTTATGAGATGGAAAGCAAGCATTTCTTCAGAGAACTGAGGTATAAAGATTGGAGGGGCCACTCTGACATTCGCTCTTTGATTCCAGACCCTTGGAGATGAAGAAAATGTCTGAGCTAAAACCATTATAAGCATTATGCACAGGAAAGGCCAATCCATATCCTGACTGTAAATTCCTGCCCCTCTCCATGGTGAAAGCAATTCATGGTGAAAATGGTTACCAGATTGCTGCTGTGCCATATTGGAGACTCATTATTGTCCTCTGCTTCTGGCAAATTAGCAACTGTTCATATCACCTTCTTTATGTTGTTCTCCAAATTTCCCCTTTTTGTAAGGACACCTGCCACTTTGCATTAAGGTCCACCCTAATGACCTCATCTTAACTAATAACATCTGTAACAGCCCCATTCACAACTAAAGTCACATTTGGTGGTACTGGGGATTAGGATTTCAACATATGAATTTTGAGGAGACAGAATTCAAACCGTCAAGGGCTCTCTCTCACTCACTTTCAGGTCCTGTGTAGCACACCTTCTCATATCTAAACAGTTCCCACTCTTCCTGCTTGCTAGCCCATCCTTACACAGGAACATGAGGCCACCTTTGGCCACAACTTTGCATTGTCCCTCTCTTGTTCAGAAACCTTTAGTGAGAGTGACTACTCGTTGTCTGGCAGGTGTGATCCAGAGCATATCACTTAGTCCTCTGCAATAAAAAACAAACTACCTTCCTTTTAAAAGTTCTCACCTTTGGGGCTGGAGGGATGGCTCAGCAGTTAAGAACACTGGTTGTTCTTGCAGAAGACCCGGGTTCGAATCTCAGCACCCACATGGCAGCTAACAATGGTCCGTAGCTCCTGTTCCAGGGGATCCGACAGCCTCTTCTGTCCTCCGCAGGCATTGCATGACACGGGTGCACTTACCTATATGCAGGCAATACAGTCATACACATAAGATAAAAACAACAAACCAATATTTTAAAAAAAGATTAAAAAAAAGTTCTCATCTTTGCCAGGTGTGGTGGCATGCGCCTTTAATCCCAGCCCACGGGGGGCAGAGGCAGGTGGATCTCTGCGAGATCGAGGCTACCCTGCTTCACATTGTGACTTCCAGGTCAGCTGTGAGTAGAGAGACCCTGTTGAAAAACAACCAACAATAAGACAAAAACAAAACAAAAATTCTCATCTTTTCTACCCACTGACTCTATCACAATTAAACTATCCCCATTGTTTTTATCTTTCTAACCTCTGCCATTTTGTTCTGGGGGTGGATTTATTAAGAGGACCAGAGGATGGACCATAGAAGACAACTTAGAGTTTTTAGGAAAAGATAGACAATGTGTGTTGGTGATGGGGCACATGTATGTAGAAATAATGGCATATGCAGGGTTCAGGAGCAAAAGCCAGCTGGGCATATTTTTGGGTATTACAAATAGGACCGAGTTGCTGAGGCAAACAGGATGTCAGAGTAGGAGAAAGCATTGTAGCATTGAAGGGATTAGTGAGACAAGAATTTGACTGCTCTGTAGGCTAGATAAATTGCTTAGATTTTTCCCTGTTAATGGATAGTTAGAACTGATTTATAACCAAACTCTGAATACTTTATTTACAACAGTCTCCTGAGTGCCTAGAAGAGTGTGTAGCACACATAAGCTTTAGCATGAGTTTACTCAAAAGAGACAAGAAGTTGGATGAAGTAGTTTATGTGGCGGATAGTCCCAGAAAATCACAAATTAGGGACTGGAAGAACTGGTAATCTTAAGGAAGAAAAGTCCATGATGTGAAGGCTGTCACTGGGCAGGTTACCATGGCAGGCTTCTGGCTACTTAGCTGTGAGTCACTCTTCTGAAAAATACTGAATATCCCTTGGAACGGTTCCTAAGGATGGAAGAACCTGGGATTAGAAGATTTTTTTTGTTAATTACATTTTATTCATTTATTTTGTGTGTATGAGGTGTGTGGGGAGATGCACATACCACAGTGAATGTGTGAAGGTCAGAGGATAATGTTTAGGAGCTGGTTCTCTCCTTCCACCATGTGGGTCTGAGGGATCAAACTCAGGTCATCAGGCTCAGTGGCCTGGAATCTGAGATATTTTTGTGCTAACCTCAGTCTTTCTCTAGTTGAGAGTTGTCCCTGGGACATTAGACTCCAGGTCCTTCAGAACAGTCTAGAGCACAGAAAGGCATATTCCATGGATTTCCAGATGAGAATCAGAGAAATCCAGGGCATGAGGTGGGAAGGTGCTGACCTGGAGCCATGGGGGAAAGAGTGTGGACCAGGAGCTAAGGGATGGGACATTCAGATGCCTGAATGAATCTATGGTATCCCAGACGACTCTTAAAGGTTTTTGAGATTATAAAATATATTCATAGAGGAATCACATGTGCTCATAAGGGCCAGGTACAATGGATCACAGGGCTACATAAATGTTTGAGAATGAAGAAAGGTATGAGGGGAAAACTTGGAGGATTGGCCATGGTTAATGGATTCGACAAGAACAGGGAAAAAATGAATATGACTGGTCTGGTAGATTTGGGTTTGTGTCCTTGAACACAGATAGTAGCCGGGAAAGGACAAGCACAGTGACATGATTAAGAACCTATGTTACTGCCTATTCACTACACTTCTAAGGATCAGTCATTGGGTGAGATACAGGGTGACCCTGTCCCGGCTCCTTAGAGCACTCTTCATACCTGTCCATTTGCTTCTACTTGTGAGCTTACAGTGTGTATGAAAGCATTTTGAGGAGACCGAGGCACTGCAGGCAGAACATTGTAGTGTTTGGTTGGGCTGAGCATAGCATATTTCCCATTCCATTTTCAGATTGTTTTGCTTTATTTTTTTGAGATGGAGTCGAATATAGCTCAAGGTGGCCTCGAACTCCTGATCCTCCTGTCTGTGCTTCCTGAATGTCAATTACAGGTGTGCCTCAGCATGCCTGGCTCTTTTAAAATGTTAAGCTATCAGAAACAAACTAGAAGGAGCTATCACAATACTAAATGTGTGCACACTTTGATCTCATAACTGGTCTGCTGATCCTTAAAACACGATGAGTGAGACAGCCATGGAAGAGGCTTGAATGCTGGAGGTAGAACCCCTCAGAGAGTATCAATGCCATTCTGGCTGGCATGCAGAATGGAAAGAACTGACTGGAGGCAAGTATGGAGTCCACTTGCCCATAACATGAAAGGTTGGGCAACCAGACCACACAGCATGCCTTACCACCCATGGTCCCCACTCATATTCCCTACTACAGAAAGGGATGAAAACAAGACAGAATCCAGCCTTTAGCAAGCAACGAGAGCCAAGTTTTCTTTATGCACCCCCTAACCCCACTTCTCTCCCTCAGGAACCTCTGGCCAATTTACACCACCTGCCCTACCTTAAGACAAGCTCACAGAAATTGTTTGTGTAAAAGTCAACTTTAATTATCCATATTTGGGTCATCCAAGAACTGCCCTTTGGAGGGCAACGGGGAAGATACTGGGGAAAGGAGAGCTTACACAAGGTGGACTCAGTCGGCAACAAGGTTGAGGCCCACAGTGGGGAATGGCCCAAAGAAGCCCTGAAAAAGAAGAAAGAGGGATCTGGAGTCAGGCTGGAGAGACATAGCTCCTCCCTACCTGCACTCCTTTCTCAAATACTTAATAACTGCCTGATTTAAATAGGCCCTCCCCACAGTGACTCAGCCCAAGGATTGATAGCCTGACCCATTGGCTCTCACATGTAGCTTCTCCTTCAGCTGTAATTTTCCCCTAGGATGGAGGCTGGAGAAGAATGGCAAAGTCTTGTTCATGTTCTTGGAAACACCACAGCTACCAGTCCCCATAGGTGCGTCTCTGTCACTTAGTTCATATTATGTTGCCCCAGCAGCTTATCCAAGTTTAGAACGCCCTGTTGTCATGTTATGGGACTAAGGGCCTATTTTCCTGGAAAGCATTTGGGACTGGGACCCCCTGTGTGCAGGCTGCCTCTAGATGGAGGATGTGGACAGGTGGTGAGTGGCAGTGTCACCACCTAAATCCAAGCCTGTTCTACCTCTACTTCTCTGGACCAGGATGGTCTACCCTTCATACCCTCTTGGTTTTCATTCTTGCTCTTTTCACCATCCATTCTCTGACATTTCCATGGTGTTGTTTCATTTGGTTGCTTTTGGATTTGTGTGTGTGTGTGTGTGTGTGTGTGTGTGTGTGTGTGTGTGTGTTTGCTGAGATCCTATTTTTTTTTTTTTGAGGAAGAGGAAGAGGAGGGACAGGGTTTTTTAAAAAATATTTTATTTGTTATATTTATATTATGCATGTGGGTATATTGCCTGCATGTGTGTAAGTGCATCCGTGTCGTGCAATGCCCAAAGAGGTCAGAAGGCTGAGTCAGATCCTGTGGAACTGGAGTTGTGGACAGTTGTTAGCTGCCATGTGCATCTTGGGAATTGAGGAAGAGGAAGAGGAGGGACAGGGTTTTTTAAAAAATATTTTATTTGTTATATTTATATTATGCATGTGGGTATATTGCCTGCATGTGTGTAAGTGCATCCGTGTCGTGCAATGCCCAAAGAGGTCAGAAGGCTGAGTCAGATCCTGTGGAACTGGAGTTGTGGACAGTTGTTAGCTGCCATGTGCATCTTGGGAATTAAACCTGGGTCTTCTGCAAGAGCAGTCTGTGCTCTTAACTGCTGAGCCATCTCTCCAGCCCCAGGGACAGGGTTTTTATTTTTATGTACCCCAGGCTGGCTTTGAATTTTCAATCCTCCCTCCTCAATCTCCCGAGTACTGGTATCACAGGTACGTGCTACCATGCCTCACTATTTTAGGGTAGTCATTTAAAATTACATGCCACATTAGATGATTCTCCTCCTTAAAATATCCCAGTTGATTTCCCACTGTCCTTAGAATAAGATGCAAAGTTTCTCCTGTGATCTGTGAGTCCCTTCAGGGTAAGCACTGGCCTTCTCCAGTTTCATAGCTCTGTCACTGGCTGCTGTGTTCCTCCGGCTGGCCTTAGCAGCCTTGCTTCAGGGCCTGTGTGGCTGTAATGCCTTTCCTTTGTCTCTTTCTCTGACTGTCTTCCTCTTTTCATTTATGTCTTAGCCTTACAAAAGACTTTTCTATCTGAAGTCTGCTGTTTGGAATAGCCCCACCCCAGGCCTTGACAGGAAAGGCAAGAGTTGTTTAGGGAAAATTGGAAATCAAGAGGCCTGGGTCTGATGACAGCTCTGCCATGGACTCAGCACAGCGGGTTGAGTAAGTCCCATGACCAGTCAGGGTCCCTGCTTTTCATTGACAGAGATACTACATGGGTGATTTCTAGTCTGGAACATAGAGTTCAGATTCCAAGGAGATGCCTCTGAGCTTTGCCCACACCACAGAGTGGAACAGGCAGAAGATGAGGTTGAAGCCTCTGGGCTGTGACTCCAGTTTATCTAATGGAGCTCTGCTATTGGTTGGTATACACAAGGGGCCCTTTTATATTAACTGAGAACTCGTCAGCTTTCAATGCCTGCTTGAAACTCAAGGCTAATGCATGATCTTACAATTTGTGTCTTCCTTAGAGACTTCCCTTCACCTCTCATTTAAATGCCCAGCTAGAGGTAGTCTTTGAGAAACAAAGGAAAACAGGGCTACCCTTTGGGTGTTAGAGTTTTTCATCCCAATACCTCTTTTCTCTTTTATATCTGCCTCCACTCTTTTAAACAGGTCTTTTGTAATTCCAACCTCCCTAGGAAAAGTGAGCCCTCTCCTTGGTGGAGTGGGTCACCTCTTGTTTGGGGGCCTTTGAAGCCACTTTGGAGGTAAAGCATTGATCCCTGTTCATCTTGACTGTTGGGCTCTATGGGGAGAGAAGCCAGGAGTTAGGGAGGAGGCAGAAGTATGAGACAGTCTCAGAAGGAAAGGGATCTGATACAAAGTTAAGGCTTCACAGTTCTTGGGAAGATACATAGTCTCACCTTGGGGACTATGAGTTGAAGTTTCTCCCCTTGTTTGCCCCTAGAAGAGACAGGAATGACAAGTGGGACTGAGGCTTGTCAGCATCTAACCCGCCCCCCCCCCACAAGTATAACTAATGCATCAGAAAACTGTTTCCCACTGATTGCAGACTGCTGCAGCACCATGCTTCTAGTAGCTTATACTTGCAGCCTAGTATTCCTGTCTGTCTGCCGGATAGCAGGAGCCAACCACAGGCCTCCACACCTCACTCCAGTGGGTTTAGTGGGGGAAACTGCCTTCCCATTCCTTGGGCATGGATCTTGGGGGTGGAGTCTGCCGATGTGCTCCATCTTTTGGGTCATCACATCTTGGGCAATGTCATCTGTCCAGAACAGACCTGTAGGATTTGAAAAGATGGAGTGAACTAACATCAGGGGCCAAACTGACTCTCCCTTAAGTACATACAGAACCACATTTTATGGAGAAGTTAAATGATATGGTATAGAAAGGCTACTGAGCAACAGTGCCTGGCATGTCATAGTTAACTAATCTGCAGATTCACTTGATGACATGGTGAGGATTGAGTGAAGTTAAGAACGGAAAGAACTCTTTAAAAAACTCCAAGGCAGCCGGGCGTGGTGGCACACACCTTTAATCTCAGCACTCTGGAGGCAGAGGCAGGAAGATCTCTGTGAGTTCAAGGCCAGCCTGCTCTGCATAGTGAGTTCCAGGACAGCTGGGGCTACAGGAAGACCCTGTCTCAAAAAGACCAAAAAAAAAAAAAAAAAAAAAAAAAAAAAAAAAACCCACGGGAATAGGCAATGATTCAAGCTTTGACATGCTTCAGACTATGTTGCAAGGCCTGTTAATACAAGATTGTTGTTTCATCCTCCAGAGTCAGTAGGTTGGGGGGGAGGTTAAAGAATTATAATTGCTATTTTATTTTTTGTGTGTATATGTGTTTGTGTGCATATGTGTGTGCAGGCATGTGTAGGCCAAAAGTTGATGGTGTTTTCTTTAATCACTTTCCATCTTCTTTTTTCTAAGATTCTGATTTTTTTCTTGACTTTTAATTTTATTCTATTTTTATTACTATTATTATTATTTCTATTATTATTATTGTGTGTATGTGTGTGTGAGAGTAATGTGAGTGCAAGTGCCATGGCAAGCAGGGGACAGAGGACAACTCTGTGGAGTTGATTTCTCCTTCTACCTTTATGTGGGTTCCAGGATTTGAACTCAAGTCATCAGTTTTGCATGATTGGGGGCAAGTGCCTTTACCTGATGAACCATATCACTGACCCTCCACCATATGTTCTGAGACAGGGTCTCTCACTGAACATGCATCTCACTGACTAGGCTAAACTAGTTGCCCTGTGAGCTCCAGGGATCCACCTGTCTCCACCAACTTCCCGGCAGCGCTGGGATTATGGACCTGTGCAATTGCTCCTGGATTTTACATGGCTGCTGGAGATCCAAACTCAGGTCCTCATGCTTGCACAGCAGGCACTTTACCAACTGATTCATTTCCCCAGCCCCAGGAATGAATATTCCTGATGGATTCTTTGCTGATACAGGTGTTGCTGGTCTGGAATACACTTTGAGACTTACTGTCCTAAGGAGTTATATATTATTTAAGTATTAGGAGTAGTATTATGAATTCAAGGCAGATTTTCTATCTGATACACACAGGCAAAACTCTACAGAAGAGTTAGCCATCTGTTTCCAAGGGAATCCCGGCTTCCTTGCATTCTTCCCCTGTTATACAGTTTTCACTGCTTCCTACTCAGAGGCAGAGGCATATGCCTAGTCTCCTGGCTGGGTGTTCAAGTGCAAATGGCCCATTTGTCTAAACTCTACTTCCACTCTATCTTATCCCCTTCCCCACTAAGGTGAGCATAAGAAAGTTTCAAGTAAAGACATCTGAGGAAGAGAAAACCTCTCTGGTAGTCGATGGTGCTTCACCACCCTCCCTCCTATCTGACCAGGCCTACTTACCTTGGGGTACAATCTGGTGGAGTATAAGCTGTAACTGCCGGAATAATGGAGCAGTCAGTCCTTGAAGTGGCCAGAGCTGCCCACTTCCTACTTGGCTCTGACCATCTAAGGGCAAAATAACGGTGTCAGCAAGTACCTTGGCTAGAATCATTCCATATTCCAGTTGAAGCCACTACTTTCCCTCCACTCTTAATCCTAAGCCAGGTCCTTTCCCCCTTTTCAAGTCCTCTTTTGCCATTTTCTCCTTCATCTTTACCAGTCCTGTTCTTCAGCCCTTGGATCCCATTCACCTTGATACTGACATCCAGATAAGAACCAAGCACACACATAAAAACCAACCTGTGGAGGTTCAGGTGCCAAGAGCTACCCACGTGAGATGGATAATCAGATGGACAGGCAGAGTATGAGGAAGTAGATGGGCTGCATTTTAGGGGAAATTTTGAAGGCAGGAGGGATTAGGGAGACCTATAATCCTTAGGAAGAAAAAATACCATCTCCTCTGGTGTCTTCAAGGATTGGATCCAAGACTACCCTCCATACCAAAATTTGTGAACCTTCAAGGCCCTAATACAAAATGGTTTATTATTTGTATATTACCTACAAATATCCTCCTGTATAAGTTATTTAAAATTACATCTATTAATTTAGTGTGTGTCTGTGCACATGCTGAGAATTTGAAGATCAGAGAACAACTTGCAACTTCCTTCTACCATGTGAGTCTCTGGGATTGAACTCAGGTCATCAGTCTTGGTGGCAGATGCTTTCGTTTGCTGAGCCCTCTCACCAGACCCCAGCTCCTCAGCCCCCGTACAGCTTCATCTTTCTGTTACTTATAATATCTAGTGCAATGTAAATAGCTTTTTGCTGCGTTGGGTAGGGAACAAAGAGACAAGAGGGGAAAAAGTCTACACAAAATCCAAGTTGGTAGAATCTGAGGATGCAGAACTCTCTGATGGAGAATCTGTGGGCAGGGAAGGATGACTATATTGATTTGTGTAAATTCTGAGTGCTGGAATCTTTTTCCTGAAATCCAGCTTGTCCAACTGTGCATAAGAGAAGGTCAGGGGTGAGTGAAAAACAACAAAACAACAACAACAACAACAACAACAACAACAAACCCCTTTCTTCCCTTGGTTAATTATTAAGACAGGGACTTGCTATATAGCTCAGGCTGACCTCAAATTCTCTATTTTCCTGCTTCAGTGCTGGGACCGCAGAGGTGGGCAGAGAGAAACTGGCTGCATTAGCAACCTTGGGGGTGGGGCGCGCGTTGCTGTCCGTGGTGCTGAGAGTAAGCCTAAACCGGATGTGGCTACCACGGTAGAAGGAGAGTCACTAGGTATCCTCCTCAACTTCATTCCCCACCCCCCACCCTCTAGCCCTCCCCTCGTTTGCCACCATGCCTTCTCCCACAGTGCTTTGCGAATCCTCTGCATTGGCTTCCAAGCCCAAAAGTGCTGAGGAGAGTCTGGGCGGCAGACTAGGATTTGGCGCCTGGGTCTGAGCAGGGATTTTGAGACTGTGCGGTCCGTCTCCGACAGTTCGGGAGTGAGCTTCAGGTCCACCCCGGATGACTCAGAGCAGAGCCGGAGGAAGGAAGATGGTCCTCTTACCCACTCTGACCTGTTTTACCCCCTACCTAGACTTCCCTTCCTTCCTAGAAATTGAGTCACAGCCACCAGGCTCTTGTGAGACTTAGTAAGACTGAGCCTTGATTCGTTTCTTCGCCCAGCTTACTTCCTAGATACCCAAATACTAAAGCTCCTGGTTTCTGCAGCCCTGCTCATTTATTTTGGCCCCTCAGAGGTCTGGCGTGTACTGTGACTGACTGTCCTTGGCTCTTCCTAATCCTTAGCCCCAAGACTACGCCTTTTTCTGTGAGACACTCTCTGATTTATCTCTTCCCAGCATCCCAAACGGTTTACCTCCTAAGTTTCCTCGCCTCTCAGAATTGCCCTTTGGCCTTGCCTGCCCCCACCCCCACCCCCAGGTTTCCTCCTAACCGTGGGCACTCATGTCGCTGCAGCTCCCTGGACGGCTGTAAAACAGAAGGAAGCAGATCAGCAGCCGAAGCCCCCCGGAGCCCGCTGGACACAGAGAGCTCTGCATCTTCCCGCGATTCGGGATTCAAGTCGCAGTGAAAGTAAAAACAGCCAAAGGGGCTGTGCCATGTTGTCACTTTCCACCCGCTAGCGACGCGGGATTTGCAGAGCCTTCCTCAGCAACTCGGCCAATCGCGAGCGGGCCCTGCCCCTGCAGAGGCCTACCCAAGTCACCCATCACCTTACCGCCTCTCTCTAACTCGACCCTTTGGAATTTTTGCCTCACCCCCCACCCCCATGCCAATACACACTTTTTGACATAAGCGTCTACTCTCAGTCCCAAGATGGGAGAAACTGACGACAGGTAAGGTAAGGGTAAGAATTAGATCTATTTCATGGGTTTGGTTGTGAGATTTAAATATGAACTGCAACAGAGCAGTGAGCACTCAGTGTGTTCAGTTTTTTATTATCTTTGAAGCTTTTGCTTTGATTTTCATTCTTTTAATTTTTTTTTTTCTTTTTCTGGACATGGTCTCTCTGTAGCCCTAGCTGGCCCGGAGCTTGTTTTTTTGTTTGTTTGTTTGGTCTTTTTGAAACAGGGTCTCGCTGGAGCCCCAGCTGTCCTGGATTCACCGTGGAGACGAGGCTGGCCTCAAACTCACAGAGATCCACCTGCTTCTGCCTCCTGAGTGCTGGAATTAAAGGCGTGCACCACCAGGCCCGGCAGTTTTTTTATTATCTTTGACACTCATTTTATCTTCATCCACTTAAATCTTTTTGCAATGGTATGGGTTCAACCCACAAAATATATTGTACATCCATTTACATTTTCCCACATCCACTGCGGTTTCCCTGATCCAAACCACTGTATTCTAAATAGAGCTCTTGCAATAACTAGCTACTTTCCTATGTGTAAGGCAGCATGTTGAAATTTCTAAGCCCTAAACTGGCAATTCAATCCAAGTTTTGTTGTAAACTTGGGTTGATGCATTGTGCATTCTCTGAATGACATCATCTTCATTATTTACTGTTCTTTTGAGATTTCAGTGTGAGCCCTGAGATCTGAACAAAGACCCTCTGATTTTGTGGGTTGGAAACATACTACTGCAGAAGCTTCCTAACATGTATACATCCACATATATAAAGAGTTTAAATGGAGTTACCCTATAATAGGATACCAATGTTTCTACTACACATCATAGACTAACAAAAAGCCCAGTGCCAGGAATGGGTTACTTCTTTTTGAGTTGTTAGCCGGTGGTGTCCCATAGACCTATTGCAGGTTATTGCATTGCAGGCTATTGCCATTGCTCTTGGTTACCCTTCAGAATTTGATAGTAAGCCCTGTTGCTGAAGACAACATTTGAGTCATAGAACATGGAGAAATCAAGCTAGTAATGACCTGAAGGTTTCATCCCTACTGGCTAGCTATCACAGTGCTGGAAGATGCTGTGCATGCTGCTGGGGGAGAAAAGCAATCATCAGTCTTATGCAGCTGTGAACCCTGTGATCTGCAGTAACAACCTGCCTGACAAGACATGCCCACTGGTTCAATAATGGCACAAATGTCATAGGAGTAACCAATCACTTCCTGCTTGGATTTAAGGCCTGCTCCACAAGATGAAATCCATAATGGCACCATTATTGTAGCCAAGAGCCTGTGATTAGACAAATCACAAGCCCTAGAGGAGAACCCATTGCTATTATTCTGTTAAATGGGCAGAGTATTAAACAGACTCCTATGACTTATTGTTATACTCTATGAGTATAGTACATTTCTAAGCACTCATCAGAGAAGCTTCTTTCTGCAACAGATGGCCTACAATTGGTCAAGATGGAGTAAAAAAGAGACTGCAGAATTCTCAGGCCCTAAATGGGGCATCTATATCACACCCCCTTCTACCTAAGCTCAGAGACCCTTGAGGAAGAGAGGGCAGAAAGGTTGTAAGAGTCAGAGGTAGTGAATGACTACAAGGAAATAGTGTTTTCTGGGCACAACAGGGCAGTGGCACACACGAAATCACACTGATTATGACAGCATGCACAAGACCTGTGCAAGCCTAAGCCAGATAGAATCCCAGCATGGAGAAGGGAATTGGGCATTAAGTCTCACTCCTAGCTGAGGAGGTTTTGGTAGCTGATAGCTGCTGGGAGAGTGAGTCAGTTTTCTTTAAGGGTGTAGCCCTTGGTAGGTCAATCATGCTCCAGTCACACACCCAAAAGCATATGGGACTTAGTGGGTTTAAAAAAAATAAGGACACAAAGTTGGGTGAGTAGGGAAGGGAATGGATCTGGGAGGAGTTGAGGAGGGTGAATGTGATCAAAATATATTGTATGAAATTCTTAAAGAATTATTTTTTTAAAAAGAGAAAGAAAAAAAGGTGGTTAAGAATGTGAGGCATTTGTATATGGATGTTAGGTTTTCTCTCTGTAAATCACTCATTTCCCAGATTTCTTCCATTTCCAGCTGCTTTGGCATCCCTGTGCTCTCAACTCTGCTTCTCAACCAATTAGACTGTCACTTCCTGACTGAGTTCGCTTTCCCTCTGTGCTGCACTGAATGGTGATGTATCTTCAAGGGGAAATCCTGCTGAAGGTGAATCTCACCTGGTGGCGCTTTTATCTTTAAAAGTTATGATCCTGTTAGTTTTTCTTGCTTTTGGTTGGTTTCCATGCCTTTATATAGCTATCTTTGTGTTTTGTCCAGAATATGTTACATATAACATTAATATATATTAATAGGAGGGTCTGACACAAGATGTTTTATCATGCCAGGACTTGCAAGTTTTTCTTATCATTGATTATATGCGGGATATTGTATTTTCAAATTGTTTATAGAAAGAATTTGAAGAATGCTGTGGGGCAATGAGTTGATACATTCCATCCTGGAGGGAAACTTTTAAGACTCAGGAAATTCTAAAGAGAAGTTGTTAAGACTCAGGAAGAAAACAACTCAGAAGCTCAATAAGTTCCTGGAACTGAGCAAATGTATAAGGCCCCTTCTTTCCCAAGGTTATATGAGTTGAGAGATGCATTAATCTTTCTGCCCCTCTTCCACTATGTTCCCTGAGCCTTAGGTATAGAGGTTGCATTGTAGATGTGCCACTGAGGGCTGGGCACCTCACAGACACTTATTCTCTGCATTTGATCAGTTCTAGAACTTTTTTTTTTTGTTTTGGTCTGGCCTGAAGCTCTACCTGCCTCTGTCTCCCGAGTGCTAGGATTAAAGATATGCACCACCACACTCCGAAACCAGTTGTGGAACTTTGTAATAGTCTCCACCTGTTGCAAAAAGATGCTTCTTTGATGAATGGTGAGAGGTACACTTGTAAGGCTATGCATATAGAACACAGTAAAGAAATTATGTTGGCTTATGGAGGTGATAGAAGTAGATTTTTTTCTCTAGGGTCTATAATCTTTCCAGTCATTTGTACTTGGCTATGTTTACAGTACCACACATGAGTTCCATTTCCTTCCCTTGAACAGGCCTTAAGTCCAATTAGACAGCTGTTGATTACCTCCAAGATAAAAGTGCCACTACTGTACTGATATAGTTTGCTGGGCTGGCCATTATTGTGCTTCATAGACTTTACATCTCTGTAGGGTCCTTGACTGGTTTTCTCCCTTGGCAGCTTGCATGGTATCTTCTGATACTATGAGAGCTAGCCTTCAGGGAGAAAGTTTCTAGCTCAGTTCCAGCTCACTTACTTTGACTTCTGTGTCTGAAGTATGTACTGTCTTCTACAGGAGGATTTTACCTTCAAGTTCTTAGAGGCAATCAAGGACTGTGGCAATAGCCTCAGACTTCTTTTGGAAGTCTCTTGGACTACCCTGACCAACAAATCAAAGGGAGGTTTCCCATGCTTGGCACCGTGATGTTTTTGCAATTTAGTCTTCAGTTATACACATGCACTCACTTTTGTATTATATGGGTATTTTTCAGTAAGCTTATTAAATAATTTTTAAGTCCAGGAGCAGACTGTTTTGTGACTAACTTCTGGAGGGTAACAAGAGGGCAGAGAAGCTTCAGTCTGCTACAGTTTTTCTCAAAGAAGGAAGCAGCTCAAAGAAATTTAAAATGTGAGGAAAATGAGGTTGGGAATTTATGTGTTCTTAGGCTGGGCCTCCTCTCTCCCACCTCAATTCACAGTGGGATATAATAACAATATCTATCTGGGCAAGTATTGAGGCACAATGACTAAGCAATTGCCTGACAGCTGACTTTCCTTGACTCTCATGTCCCAATCTTCTCATGCGTTCTGATTTTCCCATTCTATGAAGAGCTAGATGAGAAATCTGAGCCTGGCAGAGTCTCATTTTCATACTTAGTAATGAAACAGGAAAATGACCCTAATCTAGAACTAATGAACTATGACCTCAGTATAACTCTGTTCTATGTGGTAAGTACTAACAAATGTATTTTTACAAGAACCTTATGTACTCCTGATAACAAGTGTGCTTGTTGATATGTATAGAAACAACAGGGCTTTGGCAACTTCTACTTGTACTCAAATCATAAAGGTCACTCTGAGCTCAGTCTCAGGCTGAGTTAAGACAAGGCAGACAGCCACAAAAACTGCAGTCTGTGAGCACCTTGAAGAACGCTGCCTCTTGCAGTGATCTTTGAGGAAGTACCTGTTACTATCTGTCTTATTTGTTAAAATAGCTAAGAATGTACTGGAGATGTCACAATACCACATTTCCCTCTTTTTTTTTTCGCAAAAATGCTGGCTGTTTAAATTTCCTTTATTATCCTAAGAGGCACATACATTTCCATGCTGAAAGTCTCTAATCCACCACTATGATTACTGCCAAGGGATGACATGAGAATCCTATTAAAATCTGTATGTATTTCTGGCCTGTGCCTCAGTTCCCACAACAGAAGCTCAGACTAGGCTTGCACAAGATAAAGAATAACTTCCTCTGCATCCTGCATATGGTTTGAGTCTTTTCAATGGGCCAGGTCAGTCTTGGGTTAATTCCTGTAACAGTAGCACCATGGCAACCAGTTATCATTGTGGGGATCAGCCACTCAGTGCTGTCAGTGTCTCCCCAGCAACCAATCCCAGCAGATGCTGCACAGATGCCATGATGACAGGAGTCAGAGGCAGTTTCCTTGGAGGTTCTGGTGCCCCACTTCTCTGAGGTTGAGGGTGCACTGAATAAAGTGCATGGTGTACTGGAGGTGCTCAGCTAACATTAGTGCTCCATGACTGAGAACTCTAAGCCACCAGAGTCATCCCTAGGCCAAGACAACCCATTCCACTGTTGCCTCTTCTAGTGCATTCTCCAATAGTATCAAGATAGTTTTCTAAAACTGTTTGACATCACTTTACCCCCCCCCCCTTTTTTTGGTCTTTTTGAGACAGGGTCTCTCCCTGTAGCCCTAGCTGGCCTGGAACTCACTATGTAGACCAGACTGGCCTTGAACTCACAGAGATCCACCTGCCTCTACCTCCCGAGTGCTGGAATTAAAGGTGTGCACCACCACGCCCGGCTTATTTTACTCCCTTCTTAAAATCCCCAGTACTTTGCTTAAAATTTAGACCTTTTACAATTCCCTGGAAAGATCTCTGTGGTCAGTTGGTGAGTTCTGTATTTATTTCTCAAACTCTTGTCTCCTCACTAGCTGTTCTGTTTGTTCTTTTTTTATTCTTCTAATTTTTTTTTTTGGTCTTTTTTGAGATAGGGTCTCCTTGTAGTCCCAAGTGGCTTGGAACTCACTTTGTAGACCAGGCTGGCCTTGAACTCACAGAGACCTGCCTGCCTCTGCCTCCCAAGTGCTGGGATCAAAGGCATGTACCACCATGCCTGACTTGCTTGTTCTTCTAAGGTGCCATTTAGGAACTGAGGAATAGTGGTGGGGTGTAACTCAGTTTGTGGGGTGCTTGCTTACCATGGATGAAGCCCTGGGTTTGATGCCCAGCACTGAATAAACTGGGCATGCACTTGTAATCCCAGTATTTGGAAAGTAGAGGAAGAAGGATCAGTTCAAGATCATTTTTTATTTCATAGCAAGTTCAAGGCCAGGCTGGGGTACATGAGACCCTGTCTTCCTGTAGCCCCAGATGGCCTGAAACTTCCTATCCAGACCAGGCTGGCCTTGATCTTCATAGAGATCTGCCTGTCTCTGTCTCTCAAGTGCTGGAATTAAAGGCATGTGCCACCCCACCTGGCAACAAAGAAAAATCTTAAATAACATATCACTTAGAGAAAAGCAGTGATTTAAATGAGATTTTTCTTTATAAACTATGAAAACAAGAAGTAGAATAGGGCTGGAGAGATGGCTCAGTGCTTAAGAACACTGTTCTCACAGAAGACCTGGGTTCAAATCCCAGCACCCAAATGGCAGCTAACAACTGTCCGTAACTCCAGTTCCAGGGGATCCGACAGCCTCCTCTGTCCTAACGACTCGGGTGTACTTACCTACATGCAGCCTATACACACATATATACATAAAATAAAAATAAATAAAAAATATTTTTAGGCCAGGCATGATGGCACACGCCTTTAATTCCAGCACTCGGGAGGCAGGGATAGGCAGATCTCTCTGAGTTCGAGGCCAGCCTGGTCTCCATAGTGAATCCAGGATAGCTGGGGCTACAGGGAGACCCTGTCTCAAAAAGACCAAAGAAAAAAATTTTTTTTTAAAAAGAATAAGTAGAAGCTGCCCGGCTAGCTCAGTTGGTAGAGCATGGGACTCTTAATCCCAGGCTCATGGGTTCGAGCCCCACGTTGGGCAGTGTTGCGTTTTGCTGGGCATGGTGGCGCACGCCTTTAATCCCAGCACTGGGGAGGCAGAAGCAGGTGGATCTCTGTGAGTTCAAGACCAGCCTGGTCCACATAGTGAGTTCCAGGACAGCTGGGCTACAGGGAGACCCTGTCTCAAAAAAACCAAAAAAAAAAAAAAAAAAAGTAGAATAACATTTAAAAAGATATTCTCAGATGAAGAAAAACTGAGATTATTCATTGCCTACAGAAAGATCAGGCATGAAGGAAAAACAATAGAAAGGCCAATACCTGGGCAAATATTAATAGATTATTATTCCCCTTGTGAATTATTTAAAACATATTTTCTTCAAATAATAATTATGACATTGTCTGATAGAGTTTCAATACAAGTAGATACAACTGACCTGAACTGAGAACTACCATACTACGGGGAAAAGTAAAGAGAATTGTGTGCATATAAGATCTGTATATTCACTTCAAATAGTAAAGTTTTGATTGTAAGTGGATTGTAAGTAGTGATGAAAGAGAGTGCCCCTCAGATCCCCTCCCTATCCTCTGAGAAAAAGCTGCCCTCCACCTGACTCTAGAAACCCCCTTCATTGTTCAAATCCTTTCCTGGTGTCTGTTTATGATTCATATGAAAATGGTCTGGGGAAGAAGAGATAGAACGTTCTGCCCCAGGTGAGCTAGCCAATGACAGCATACCTGATACATCTGTATATGGTCTCTATGGGAATAAACTGGAGCAGAAGAGAAAGAACGTTCTGCCCCAAGTAAGACAGCCAATGGCTGTATAGGTAAAGTCTCTGAAAATCAGCCCTAGATTGTTCCAATCCTTTCTTGGTTATTCTGTGTATAGTTTCTATGGACATTCCCTGCTTTGTGGTTTTTGTGGTTTTTCTGCTTAAAAACCCTGCGTTTTCACTGTTCAGGGTTGCAGCACAGCTCCTGAGACTGTGTGTGTCCCCAGCCGGTTGGCTCCAATAAAGCACTCCTTTTTACTGAGACTCAGTGTCCGAGTGGTCAGTTTAGGGAATTTTACGGACCCCTAACAGTGAAAAGTTGGGTATCTTTGTGCTTCTCAGCTTTCTGTCAGTGTTAGGGTTTTGAAATGAAATGTCACCAAAAGCTCATGTGTTTTTAGGTTTGGTCCCCATTGAGTGACACTGTTAAAGAGTGACCTAATCAATGAGCTAACCCCTTGATGGATTCATTATTTGATGGCATTACAGGGAGGTGTCAAATACTAGGAGACAGGCCTAGTTGGAGGAAGTAGGTCACTGGGCAGGTGTGACTTTGGATATACAGTGTTCCCAGCCTTTCCTCTCTCGGTCTCTGCCCCTGCTTTCTGATTGTCCTGTAAGAAGCTTTCCTCTGTGTGCCTTTCTGCCATGATGCCACAGGTCTAAAAGTCAGTCAACCACGGGCTGAAACCTCTGAGATAGTAAGTAAAAATACACTTTTTCTCCTTCAAGTTGATTTGACAAGGTACTTCTTTTCACAAGAAAAAGTAATTAACATGAAATCCCTGGAAAAAAAATAAAGTAGGGAAGTTTATTTTGGATCATGGTGTCAGAGGTTTTGGTCCACAGTCAGTTGTGTCCATTGTTTCTGTTCATCCTGGAGGAAGATGGGATGGAGCAAAGCTGCTCGCTTCATGGCAGTCAGAAAGCAAAAGAGAAGTCCAGGGACAAAATATACCCTTCAAAGGTGAAGCGTATGACCTGCTTCCTCCAACTAGGCTCTACCTTTTTTTTTAATTTTTTTTTTTTGGTCTTTTTGAGACAGGGTCTCAGTGTAGCCCCAGCTGGCCTGGATGGCTATGGAGACCAGACTGGCCTCAAACTCACAGAGATGCACTGCCTCTGCCTCCAGAGTGCTGGGATTAAAGATATGTGCCACCACGCCCTGCCTAGGCTCTACCTCTTAATAGCCCATTCAACTCTGAATTCAGCAATGGATTAATACACTGATGAGGTCAGTGCCCTCAGATCCAATCACCTCTCAATAACAGCACCATCTGGCAACAAGTCAACACATGAGCCTCTCTGTTTATTTTGTTTGAGAAAGGATCTCACTCTGTAGCCCGGACTGACCTTAGACCTGCAGTAATCCTTCTGCCTCAGACTCCCAAGTGCTCGAATTACAGGACTGTTCCTCCATAACAGGCTCACAGGAGCCTTTTGGGGGAGTACTTCATATCCAAACCATAGCAATATTATAATCTCTATAGAGCAATCACTCAAAAATACAATGAACTATGGTTAAAAACCACAATATACACATTAAAATATTTAAAAATATTCCAATAATCTAAAATAAGAAAGAAAATAGGAAGCAAGGGAGAACAGTGAAAAGAGCAGAACGGACAGAAAACAAATAATACAAAGATAGATGTAAATCCAAATATACTCATCTTTGTGCAACATCTAAATAAAAAAGACAGATTGACAGCAGGCGTGGTGGCACACACCTTTAATCCCAGCCTTTGGGAGGCAGAGGCAGGTGGATCTTTGTGAGTTCGAGGCTAACTTGGTCTACATAGTAAGTTCCAGGCCAGCTGGGGCTACAGTGAGACCCTGTCTCAAAAGACCAAAAAAAAAAAAGATAAGTTTTTAAATATGCTAATGGTACATCTGCAAGAAACTAACTTTACATATAAGTATATAGGCAGGTTAAAAATAAATTGTTGGGACTGGAGAAGTGGCTCAGCAGTTGAGAGCACTGAGTGTTCTTGCAGAGGACCCTACTTCAGTTCCAGCACCCACATGATGACTCAAACTGTAACTCCAGTTCCAGGAGACCCAATGCCCTCTTCTAACTTCTGCAGGCACTGATCCACTTACATATATGGAGGCAAAACACTCATACACATAAAATAAAAATAAAATATTTTTCTTTTTTAAGTAAATTATAATTTGAATGTGAAATGGCCCCTTTTAAAAAATATTTTATTTATTTAAGTAAATTATAGTTTAAATGTGAAATGTCCTCTTTTTAAAAAATATTTTATTATTTTTATTTTATGTGTATGAGTGTATTGCCTGCATGTATGTGAGTGCACCCATGCTGTGTAATGCCCTCAGAAGTGGGAAGAGGGCGTCAAATTCCCTGGAACTGGAGTTAGGATGGCCATTAGCCACCATGTGTATGCTAGGAGCCGAGCTCCGGGCCATCTAGAGCTACTTAGCAAGACCTTGTCTTGAAAAAAAAAAAAAAAGATATGATATATAAATCCTGGCCTTCTGCAACTGTTTCCAGATTTACCTCCAGCTACTCTAGAGCTTTTCACTCACCCATGAGGCTTCTTGCTTTGACTTCCTGTCCTCCTTGCTGTTATCCATACACCATCATTTTCTACTGAACTCTGATACAGACCTCAAGAGGCAGCTCAAGTTATAATATCACCTCACTGAAGCCTTTCCATATCAGTCACTTCACATGTGAAGCCAAGGATTGCAGACTGCCAGAGCCAGAAAAGGGAGCATTTGAGAGGACATCATTTAACACCAACTTTGAAGGTGGAACAGTGCAGTCTCCCAGCTGTAACCCATCCTTTCCACTGTACTTCTTCAACTCCATTCAATAAATATTTGTTGGGTACCTGTCCTATACCTAGGCACTATGTTAGGTACTTTAGGACATGGAGAAAAGTCACACACACTGAACTGAAGGAGAAGTGGTAACAGAAAGGAGAGGGAGGGAGTGGAGAGAGAGGAGAGGAGAGGAGAGGCGAGGAGAAGAGAGAGAGAGAGAGAGAGAGAGAGAGAGAGAGAGAGAGAGAACCATTAATAGTACAGATTTGAGTCAGCCTGAAATTGCTCTTCTTGAGAAAAGTGAGGTTCGAGGAGGCTTCCAACGCAGCCTTCATCAGCTATAAGATTGTGACTCAGAGTAGCAGAGAGAGGAAGTCCTAAAATAGGAAGAAGCAAGGAAGTCCTAAAATGAATGACAAGGCAGGATCACTACTCCCTTCTTTCTTCTCTCCCAAATACATTGCAGATCTGAATGGCAGTCTAATGAGCCCAGAGACAACTAATGCAGGCTTTTCTGACTCTTCCCAGGATATTCCCTTAGACACACTGGGCTCTGGTCAGGTCCCCTGAGACTGGACAAGAGTGGAAGCTGCTTGTTTACATACTTGATGGAACCATGGCAACCAGTTCCCATCACAGAGTCAGTCACAGGACTGATGATGTGGCCCGGCAACCAATCCAAGCCAAGGAGACCAGCTGCCATGGTGACAGGACTGAGGACATGTTTGTCTGAAAGAAAGGAGGGTAGGAGCCCTTCTAATGAGCAGATTGATCTGAGCAGAGTCCAGCTAGTTCTCCAGCTGTGTTGTTTCCACCTTAGACCAGGCAGGTTGACCGGGGCAACTCCATACCCCTGTATATGTCTACCTTTTATACTGTTTAGGCTTCATAGCCCATTATCTGACTATATCACTTTGTTTTCATATAATGCCCATCATATTGTCACACTCCCTTAAAAATCCACCAAGGAGCCGGGCGTGGTGGCACACGCCTTTAATCCCAGCACTCGGGAGGCAGAGGCAGGAGGATCTCTGTGAGTTCGAGGCCAGCCTGGTTTTCAAAGTGAGTTCCAGGACAGCTGGGGCAACAGGGAGACCCTGTCTCAAAAAGACAAAAAAAAAATCCACCAAGGATTGGCCACTACTCTTTGAATAGAACCCAGTCCCCTAAAAACAACAGCAACAACAAAAACAGAATGAGAAACAATTAAATAAAAATTACAACAAAAATCCCCTGTCTGGAGACTAGGCCCCATATCAGCCCCAGTCTCAAAGCCATTTCCACCAAAGGCTGCTCTGTCAGTTCCCCAAATATGGCTCAGAATCTTACCTAAGCAATCTCTCACCTTGGGGGGTTCCTGCTTTGGATCATCCCCTGACTGCCTTCTTGTCATGTAGGTCCAAGTTCAAATGTCACCTCTCAGGCTTTCATTAGTGTGGAGGAGTCTGCTGTGTCAATCATCCTCACTTCTACAAGGGCCCCTGAGAAGAAGGTGTGGCTGTGCAGAAGACAAGAATCGGCTTCCAGCTACACACACACACACACACACACACACACACACACACACACACGCACTAGGACTTCCCACAGATATCAAAATCCAAAGCTGTTAAAAGCTGTTAAATCCTTTATGTAAAATGGTATAGTATTTGTACAGAAACTCTGCACATTCGCCTTCTATGCTTAAATCATCTCTGTACTTATAATACATAATACAATACAAGTGATTGGTACATTCTATCATTTATGGAGTAATGACAATAAGAAAAAAGCCTGTACGTGTTCAGTACCACTGTAGGCCTAACTGCATTTTCAATCTGTGGTTGAATCCATGGATCTGGACCTTGCAGATATGGAAGGCTGACTATATTTAAACACACACATATTGGGGCTGGAGAGATGGCTCAGCGGTTAAGAGCACTGACTGCTCTTGCAGAGGACCTGGGTTTGGTTCCCAGAACCCACATGGCAGCTACGAACCATCCTTAACTCCAGTTCCAGGGGAATCCGAAGCCCTCTTCTGACCTCCGCGGCGTTGCATGACACGGGTGCACTCACATACATGCAGGCAATACACTCATACACATAAAATATTTAAAACACACACACAAATGCATGTAATATATATATATATATGTGAATGCATACATATGGGTGAGGTGGGCATAGGGGTCATATCATTCTTACAGTTCTCTAGGAAGAGAGCCCTATGTTTTTTAAACGTTAGAAAACACTGAAGTGGAATTCTGATTTCCTTTGTCATTCCAAAGTCTGTTCCTGTGCTTAAGGAACAAGAGACCATTGCAAGCCACAGGGCCTGCATCCCTCAGTTGGTCAAAGCTTGAAAGAGGGAGAGAAAGAAGAAGCGAGGCGCCCTCCAGTGGGGAAACAAGGAATTTTCCTTCTATCCAGACCCTCCCAACAAGACAGGCATTTTTCAAACACTGTCAATCCTCACTACAACCCCGGAGGGGGGCGGCGGGGGGTGGGGGTGGGGGTCATTTGTCCAAAGACACAGCAGAACCAGAATTGTTCTGGCTCTGCTGGTGTAGAAAGCCCTGTTTTCTATCCACCTTTCCAGAAAGTTCTCTACCACCATGTGCCCCTCAATGAAGTTCTGTCATTCCTCCCTTAGCCAATATCAATCTCTTCCCTTACTCTGCTACCATCTTTAAACAGATCTTCAGTGGGTTCAGCCTGCCTGGTCAAGCCCAGGCCATCACCTGCAACAGGACTTTGTCATGGTTTTGCTTTCATGGTTCAGGATTTCTGAAAGCACTTCAGAGTTAAAGCATTGTTTCCTGCCATCTTGGTTACTGGGCTCTGAGAGGAGGCATGCCAGAAGTCAAAGGTGGAGAGGGAAAATAGTAAACAGAAATAGAAATACTATTAAAGAAATATTATATCAATAGAAAATCTCAGAGGGAAAGAGCTGGGGTCCAAATGAAGGATCTCAAACTTTCTGAAGTAATCTCACCTTAGGACAGCACCACTCAAGCTTCTCTTTGTGATTGCCCCTAGAAGTTGAAGGTTAAGCCAGAGGTTACAAACAGGAACTGTAGGAACTCTACCCTTCAGTCCACTCCTTTTGCAGAGATTAATGATGGACCACAGGTTCCTTTAGCAGAAGACAAGATCTCTCTCTCTCTCTCTCTCTCTCTCTCTCTCTCTCTCTCTCATTCTCGTTCTTTTTTTTTTTTTTTTTTTTGGTCTTTTTGAGAGAAGGTCTCCCTGTAGCCCTAGTTGGCCTGGAACTAGCTATGTAGATCAGGCTGGCCTCGAACTCACAGAGATCACCTACCTCTGCCTCCCAAATGCTGGGATTAAAGGTGTCACCACCACACCCGGTTTAAGAGAAGAGCTCTTATTGGTCTATTCTCTGGACTCCTGGCAGCTCCTATCTGCAGTCCCACTGCTCATTCCCTTTCCAAGTCCCTTGTCTACTGTACATGTGCAGCATGGACCAACCATAGGCTCAGAACACACCCAGGTTATTTTGGTGGGAAAGGCTGCCTGCACATCCCTGGGTCTCATTCCTCTGGGATATGGAACCTGGGCGGGCTCATCTTTTGGGTCTGCACTTGGTGTACTTCCAGAACAGTCCTGCAGGGTGAAAGGATGAAAAGAATTGACACTTGGGGAAATCTGACTGCCTCATCCCAGAAACCAGGGTGTGATTAGATTTTCTCATTCCTCAAAGTGCTTGGGGACCAACCACACTACAGAGGGCACTGGGGAGCGCAGCAACTGGTTGGGTTACAAGAACTTTCCTTCTACCCAACCTCAAGGTCTGAATCCCTGTTCTTATAAGCTCTGCAACCCTAGGAAACTTAAATTTGCTGAGCCTCAGTTTTTTCTTAATCTGTGAAATGATTGTTAATTTCATGGAATTAAGACTCAAAGGAAATAATGCATTGTTTCTTAGCCTGGCATTTGGTTACAAGTGATTAAATGGAGTTGTAAAATACTGTCTACTGGTTATGCTGAAAATCAAATGAGATTGAGAATGTAAATAGCACTTTTAAAACACGAAGCATTGCTACTAATATTACCATTAGACACTGTATCATTAGGTTATTAGTATTGATTTGAACTCCGTACAGATATGCCATTTGGTTTTTTTGCTTGTTTGTTTATTTTTGGTCTTTTTGAGACAAGTTCTCCCCATAGCCTCAGTTGGCCTGGAACTCACTATGTAGATTGGGTTGGCCTTGAACTCACAGAGATCCGCCTGCCTCTGCCTCCCAAGTGCTGGAATTAAAGGTGTGTGCTACCACACCTGGCTGTTGTATTTTATTTTTTGAAACAGGAGACAGGACCTTACTGTGAATTGAGGCTGACCTCAAACTCACATGTTGATTCCCCTGCCTCAGTCTCCTGCGTGCTGATATCTAAAAGTCTATACTCAAAAAAAGAAAAAAAAAAGAAGAAGAAAAAGAAGAGGACCAGCCGGGCGTGGTGGCGCATGCCTTTAATCCCAACACTCGGGAGGCAGAGGCAGGGGGATCTCTGTGAGTTCAAGGCCAGCCTGGTCTACACAGTGAGTTCCAGGCCAGCTGGGGCTACAGGGAGAGTCTGTCTCAAAAAGACTAGAAAAAAAATGAAGACCAGCAAATGAAGAAGCAAAAGAAAGGCAGGAAGGAAGACAGAGTCCCTAGCTGGGAAGCAGGAGGCATGTGAGCCTCCATATCTGGCTGCAAGTCTGCCTCTGAAATTTGAAACCATGGAACTGCTTTCCAAAAGGGTCAGACACTTTTGCCCAAGGACAATTCCCACTCCCCAACTTTATCTGGCACGTCTTCTACTTGTCACACTGAACCGCTCAGCTTCCCCAACTCAGAGGCTCCCATATGAGTGTGTCAGGGGTGGGGTCTGACTGAAGGAGCCACTACTCCTGGATCTTGGTCATCCAGATAGCACCAGGGATGAACTGGTCTCAAGCAAATGAATGATAGCTTCCTCCAGGGACTTCTCACAGCCTCTACTATTTCCTCCAGTCTCAAGTGAGAATAACTTTCCTTTGAGATTGTATAATGGCTCCTGCTTTGCCCCTGCTCTGGCAGGGACCTGGCAGGTGAGTCTCTAGAGGTGGGTATGATGAAGAAGCTTCAGGCCAAGAGGTGTGAAGAAGGAACTTTCAAGGTCAAGTTGGGGGTTTCCCATATCTGTATCTACCCTTGAATCTGACTAAAGCCAGCCTCTGTCCTCCAGCTCTCCCAGCTATGATTCACCCTGAGGCACAAGTGCAGTTATACACCTTCCCAGTACGGAAAGATGGAGTTGGTGACCTCTTGGAGGAGGCTGCCCTGCTCTAGCGCCACCTGGGTCTGCCCACTAAGGGCATGGGAATGGGGTTAGCAAGACTTGACCAAAAGTTCTCAAAAGGTCCCAGCTGCTGAGGAGTAACATCTGTCCATTGTCACTCCTCTGCTAATCCCCTCCCACTTCCCAGCTAGGGACTCTCTTTGTCTTATTCCTGTCCTTCCTTTGCTTCTTCATTCCCTGGTCTTCATTCTTTCCGGGCATAGACTTCTAGATAAGAGCAGTCTTCAGCCTGTGGAGGGACAGGTACACAGAGCCTCAGATGGACAGTCTTGCCTGGCCTAATGAAATTATTTTAAAGGAAACTTTGCCACTCCAAATGAAAAATCAATGTCTTTTGACATGAATGAAGGCTAAAAATAATGACAATTAAAACCTGAAAGAACCTGTGACCTCAGCATCCTACAGTAGAGGGCAGGGCTTTGGGAGGGAGCTGAGTCTCTGAGGCAGTGGTCCCAGGACTGATAGGCATCACCCTTGCCGGCACCAGCAGTGAAACTCCAAGGGATGAGGGTTGATCTTTGTTCCTGAAAGGGGTGGTGAGGAGAAGGAGAATGGACTTCTGTAGCTGCACTCCTTAAGTCCATCTACATTCTGCTAACCCACCATGCCCCAGGAAGTTCTCTGCGTTGACCACTAAGTTTTAACACCGGGTACCTGAATAGATGGGGTAGGGTGTGGAGAAGGCTATAGCACATGTCCTATCCTATGCCGTGTCCTCCCCTAGCTGCCCCCTCTCAAGGACTTTGCAGTTCTAGTCTGGACACTTCCTGAAGCTGGTGCTGGATGCTGATGATTCTCACTCCTTCTGCCTTTGCCCTGGCCTCTTATGAGTCTTATTTCTCCCAAGGCCTTGAGGAACAGTTCTAGGTCCCTTGACTCACTCAAGGGTTCCTTTCCATTCTTTCTCCTAAACTCCTAGTGCTCACTTGAGCCTACTTATCTTAGCTCCCATGCCCACTTTCCTATTTTAACCCTTGGCCTATAAGATGCCCACTAACTTTCCTTTCCCAGAGCTTCTGAGTTCTGTGCACCCACCATCCTACAACTCCTCCTCTAGAGCTGGCTCCATGCCCTTCACTCAGGTTTTCTTCTCACTCTGAGAGCTAATGGGGTCCCAGGTACTCTGCCCTCTCCACACCTCCAGGGGCTCCATGGTAGGAAATAGAATCCAGTCTTCTTGGCCCTGAGCTTTCCAGGGAAGCAATGCCACCCCACCTCCCCATCACACACAGAGACCTATTGCTGGCCATGGTAACCAGGCCCTTGAGCCCTGGCTCTTCTGCTAGTCAGAGCAGGACTTTTTAAGAGAGGGCTGCCTCTCTGCGGGTGCTACCACATACACCTTTAACCCCAGCTCTGGAGGTAGAGGCAGGCAGAGCTATATGAGATCAAGCCAGCCTGGTCTACACAGGGAGTTTCAAGTTAGCTAGGGCTGCAGGGAAACCCTGTCTCAAAAGGCAGTGGGGGAGTGGAGCTGGAGAGATGGAGAGATGATTCAGAGGTTAAGAGCACTGGTTGCTCTTGCAGAAGACCTGGGTCCAATTCCCACTACCCACATAGTAGCTAGCAACCATCCAAAATTCCAGTTCCAGAGGATCTGATGCTTCTTCTGGCCTCTGTAAGCATTGCATACATGGGTTCACTTACATACATGCAGGCAAGAACACATATAAAGTAAAAATAAACTAAATTAATTTAAAAAATACTCATTTGTTTGATTTTTTTTTTTTTGGTCTTTTTGAGACAGGGTCTCCCTGTAGCCCTAGCTGGCCTGGATTCACTATGGAGACCAGGCTGGCCTCAAAATCACAGAGATCCGCCTGCCTCTGCCTCCCAAGTGCTGTGATTAAAGGCGTGTGCCACCATGCCCGGCCTCATTTATTTGATTTAAAAAAAAATCTTTTGAGACAGGGTTTCCCTGATGCCCCAGCTGGCCTGGAACTCACTATGTCTATAGATCAGGCTGACTTAAAAAACTAGAACTAAGCTGGGCGTGGTGGCACACGCTTTTAATCCCAGCACTTGGAAGGCAGAGGCAGGAGGATCTCTGTGAGTTCAAGGCCAGCCTGGTCTACATAGTGAGTTCCAGGCCAGTTGGGGCTGCTGGGAGACCCTATCTCAAAAAAGACAAAAAAAAAAACTAGAACTAAATCTACCATATGATCAGGTTATACAACTCCTTGGTATATTTCCAAAGGCCTCAATATCCCACTACAGAGATACTTGCTCAGCCATGTTTTTTTGCTGTTTTTTTTTTTTTTTTTTCAAAATAGCTAGGAAATAGAAACAACCTAAATGTCCCTCAGCTGATGAATGGATAATGAAAATGTGGTATATTTACACAGTGGAGTTCTACTCAGCAGTAAAGAAAGATGAAATCATGAAATTTGCAGGTAAATGGATGGAACTAGAAACTGTTATACTAAGTGAAGCAACACAGACTTGGAAAAAACAAGTGATGCATGCTCTCTCTTATTTGTGAATCCTAGCTCCAAATCCTCAAGTGTGCATATATATCCTGATGTAACCACAGGAGCTAGGAAAATGGAAAGGATCCATGAGGGTAAAGGGGAAGAAGGATCTCAAGAGAGGGGGATAATAGGAGATAGGTGTTATAAAGGGAGAAATGGGGAAAATGGAGGATACTTTATCTGGGGAGGGAATAAGAAGAGCTATACAGGAGGAGAGAGAGGAGAATAATGATGTGAAAAGCCAGAGGGGAATACATCCATTCAAAAACTTACTGAAAAATACACATACAATATACATGAGTGCATGTGAATAGCCGAAGGCCACACAACAAAAAACACAGCGCCTGGCAGAGGAAACCTCCCTTTGAGTTGTTGGTTAGGGCATCTAAGAAACTTCCAAAATAATACAGGCCACTGCCACAGCCCTTTATTGCCTCCCAGAAATTGAAGGTAAGACCCTATTGCTGAAGACAGGACATACTTTGAACACAGAACTTGGAGCAACTGAACTGGAACTGACCTGGAAGCCTCCTTCCTGAAGACCAGCTCTCATGGTATCAGAAGATATTATGCAAACTGCCAAGGGAGAAAAACAATCAATGATCCCATCCAGCTGTAAAGTCTATGAATGACAACAATGACCAGCCCAGAAAATAATCTCTACTGGTGCAGTAAAGGCGCTTTTATCCTAGGGGTAATCAAAAGCTGTCTAATTGAATGTAAGGCCTGCTCAGTGGGAGGGAACTCATATATGGTACTAATCATAGCCAAATACACATGGCTGAAGAAGTCAGAGATATTAGAGAAAAACCCACTTCTGTCACATCCCTAGACCAATGTAATTTCTTACTATATTCTAAATGCATTCTAAATATATTCCTTATATTTACAGACAAATGTACCTCTCACCACTCATCAAAGAATCTCCTTTTTGCATCAGATGGAGACTATTACAAAGTTCCACAACTGGTCAAATGCAGAGAATAAGTGTCTGTGAGTGCACAGCCCTAAGTGACATATTTACAATGCAACCTCTACACCTAAGGCTCAGAGAACATTGTGGAATACGTAGTGGAAATAATATTAATGCACCTCTCAACTCACCAGTGAAGCCTCCTCATGTGACAGATGGTGATTAATCCAGAAAGCCACAACTGGCCAAAGAGCAGAGAATAATAGGCTATAGAGTGCTTATCCATGAATAGGACACCTATATTAAACCTCTGCAACCCAGAGCTCAGGGACCATTGTGGAAGAGGGGGAAGAAAGATTGTAAAACCAGAGGTAGTTGATGACTACAAGGAATTTTCCAGACAGCAGGGAAGTTTCTCATATGAACTTACAGCAGTGGTAACAGCATGCACCAGACCCATGCAAGCTCAAGCCAGACAAAATCCCAGCATAGAAATGGAAGTGGGTAAGAAGCCTCAGCCTTAGCTGAGGGACTATTGGCACCTGATAACTACTGGGAAAGGGAAAGTTAGTTTTCTTTAAGAGTGCAATGATAGATAGGTTAACCAGGCCCCAGTAGATGGACACAATATCAAAAGACATTTGGGGATGCAAACTTGACTCAATAGATGTTAATATATATGAGAGAGTATATGAAACCCAGTGGAGAGCCTATAAGAGGGGGGCATGTAGAGGAGAGGGTCAAAATATGATCAAAATATAATGTCTGAAATTCATAAACATTCAATTAAAACTTTTTAATGTAATAAATCTTTTTAAAAAGAAAGCCACATATCACATATAGCCATTGTAGATGCCTAAGTGCAACTCTCCCTCTTGAAAAGCTTGCACCCATGTCTTGGGATTGTATATTCTCTTTTCCCTAAGCATCCTTTCTCTAAAACATACTTCAGTCTGAAGAGTGTGCACTCCCTTATCTCAGTAAACTCAGTAACTTTACTTCACTCTGGCTTGTCCTGAAAGTCTTTTCTGTGGTATAGTCAAGGATCTAGCTGTACTTGAGTGGGAGAGGGAAGGGAATAATTGAGGCTGCTGAAGGCAGTGCTCCCTGTCACCACTGACTCTATCGTCAAGCCTAAAAGGTGAGGAAGGGCCTTGATAAAACCCAGAACTGTGTATTGGAAAGGTACCTAGTATCGTTCTTGAGAAAGAGTCCTTTACTTGTTAAAGTAGGATTGTATGACAATATTCCTGAAGAGATGTAAAGAAATATCTACTTATCCCAGATCGGGACTGATGACAAACCTCTACATAATCCAGAAGTCCAACCTGACGAGTTTATTGGGGTTACTTACAGGAGCAGAGACAACTTTAAAAAACATGAAAAGCGCAGGCCGGAAACGGTGGTGTATGCATTTAATCCCAGCACTCGGGAACAGAGGCGGGTGGATCTCTGTGTGTTCAAGGCCAGCCTGGTCTACATGGCACGTTCAGGCCAGCTGGGGCTACAGGGAGACCCTGTTGCAAAAAGAAAAAGAAAAAAAAATATATATATATGTATATATGGAAAGCTCACTCCAGAAATATATATATATATATATGTATATATGGAAAGCTCACTCCAGTATGGGTGAGCATGTGCGTGCATGTGCACATATAAGAATATAATAAATACTTTTTGAAAAGAAAAAATAAATAGCATATCATATAATGGCCACTGTAGACGCCAGAGAGCATCTCTCTATTTTGAGAAATCTGCACCTTTGTCTGATGACTCATAGAAGCTGGAACCCTGGAGCTCTCTGCATAACTTGCAGGTGGCTAGGCATGCCAGGGAGTCTTCAGGAGTCCTTACAGCTTATATAACTTTGGGGCAAGAGGGGCCTTATGCATCTGGTAAGTTTCAAGGAATTTCTGAGGCCTTTGAATTGTTGACTTCCTGAGTTTTAAGGAACCTTCTTTAGAATTTCCTAAGTCTTAAGGAACTTCAATCCAGGGTGGAATGTTTCAACTCTGAGGAAATGACTATACAAATCCTGGGATCAAATTCACATATTTGCAGGCAGCTTTGTAACTTCTCTGTGCCCTAGGCCCCTCATCTACAAAATAGGCTGGTAATAAGGCCTGCCACATTAGAGTGGCTCACGGTGAGCACTTAATTAACTAATGTAGTTACTAGCTACTACTGTTCTCTTTCATACTTCTTTGCTATTAGCACTGTGACAGATGGTTATGATTTCTCCCTGAAAACTTTTTATCAGTCATATTATTCTAGACCCAGTGCCACCACCCTTGTTTCAACCACCATATTCCACCTTGTGGTTTGAATGAGGTGTCTTCCATAAGTTCAAGTATTTGAACACTTGATCAGTGGGTGACACTGTTTGGGCAGGTCATGGAACCTTTAGGAGGTATGGCCTTGCTGGAGGAAGCAGATCACTAGGGGTGGGGTTTGAGAGTTCATAGCCTCTCCAGCTTCCTCTTGTTCTCCTCTGCTTCCTGTGCACGCTTGAAGATGTGAACACTCAACTCTCTGCTCTAGTTCCCTCTTGCCATGCCTCCCTGGCCATGATGGACTCTTACCCCTCTGGAACCATAAGCCCAAATAAATTCCTCCTTCTGTAAATTGCCTTGGTCATGGTGTTTCATCACAGCAACTGAAAAGTAACTAATACACACCTGTTATTAAGATGGCTTCTATTGAGGTACTTGAATGACTAATAACGTGGGGTATGTTCCAGGAGTCTAGAATAGTGTTTGGCTCACTGTAGGTGCTCAAAACATTGGTTGTTTGTTCTAGTCTTGTTTCCTTATAATTTCGTTATTTTATGTGTATGAATGTATTGTTTGCATGTATGTACCAGGTCATGCAATGCCCTTGGAGGCTGGAGGAGGTGTCAGATCCCCTGGAGTATCTGGTGTTATGGAGGGTTGTTAACCACCCTATGGGTCATCTGCAACAGCAGCCAGTGCTATTAACTGCTGAGCCATCTCTCCAGCCTGCCCCCTTATAATTTAATAAGCACAGCTACCAGGGAAGTTTTCTAAACTATCAAGTTAAACGTGTTGCTTCCTTGATTAACACTCCTCAATGAATTTTCTTAACATGCCAATAACAGATAACCCCAAGCCTGATCTGCAAGGTCCAACATAATGTGGTCTTGCTTTTCCCTCTAACCTTTCTCTCCACATTCCACTGTGCTCTGTTTCACTGTCAATTCCTCTTCAAGTCATTTCCAGTCCCCACCAATCATTATTGCATCATTACCTTCATCTTATCACAGTTTGTACTGACTTATGCCCTTGCTGACTTGTTATTTGTATCTAGATTTATGCCCTTGTTGACTTATTTGTGGCTCCCATCTGGAGTCTAAATTCCAAGAGAGCAGAAAACATGAGTGTTTCTTTTACTGTCACACCCTCAGTGTCTAGTTTAGATTACTGAGCTCATCTCAGAGAGCACATAAAAATGTGTTGAATACGGGCTGGAGAGATGGCTCAGCAGTTAAGAACACCAACTGTTCTTGCAGAAAACTCGGCTTCGTATCCCAGCACCCACATGGCAGCTAACAACTGTCCATAACTCCAGTTCCAGGAGATCTGACAGCCTCTTCTGTCCTCCACAGCCATTGCATGACACGGGTGCACTTACTTACATGGAGGCATAACACTCATACACATAAAAAAAACAAAAATAATAAATAAAAAATGTGATGAATAAATGAAATGGACTTTAATGTATGAACATCTCTGCCTCGCACTGTCATCTCTTAAGTGAGAACCTTAAGGGGGACTGTGCACACAAAGTGAAATGATGACTGGGAAAGCAGCCTTATGCTATCCAGACACATCATGAGTCAAATTCTGTTTGACTTCATCTTTGGCTTCTCTAAAAGTCACAGCTCACACCCTATGAATGGGCTGAAGTCCTTGAAACCCAGAAGGGCAGAGGCATGGTCTGTGGAGAAATGGGAGCACAACCCAGCTATTTCCAGAGCACAGAGGCTATCCCACCTGATGGGGAGAGTATAAGCTTCTCCCTCATCAAAGTTGGCCTCAGTCTCTGAGGCTCCTCAGTAGCTTTCTGCCTGTGTGTCATCTTGGCTGGGAGAATGAAGTGAGGCAAGGACCACCATTCTAGCACCTCTTCTTGGGGAATCATACCATAAGGGCTGAGGCCACAGCCCTTTGTCAGAACATAAGGCCTTTTCTCAGGTACAACAGTCACCCCTGGTGGGAATTTCCTGCATAAGCTCCCCAGGAATAGATCAGAACTCTGGGAGGCGGGGACCTCCAGAAGGGTTTGTGAATGCTAAAGAGTCTAAGAACTCTTCAGGAGTGGAATCTCTGGGACTGTGCCTGTGCATAATGTGTTTGTAAGTGTACATGTGTATCAAGTGTATTGCATCAAGTGTATTGCATACAAGTTTGTGTTTATGTGAGGCATGAATTTATATATATGGGTATATGTGTGCATGTTTTTATTGCATGTGATGTATTTGTATTATCTATTGCTCTTCTGCTGTGTAACAAATATCCCCAAGGCTGGGCCAGGGATGGCAATCCAGGCTGATGACACACGGAATGTGAATGAATCCACCAAAGACAGAAGGCAGAAGTAGAGTTTATTTGATACACTGCAGTACAGTTGCAGAGGGCAAGACAGTAGAGAGAAACAAAGTCATTCTAGGGGACTGTCTTTATAGGTTGGAGGTATCTATTCTGGCAGTTAGGCAATGTTTTTAATGTCAGAGTGTTCCAGAATAGTCCTTGTTGGGGCTTATCATGGAGCTTACGATGGTCTTGCCCTGAGTCAGAACTAGCCCAGCATTATCACCCATCCCAAACTGACATCCACATTTTGTAGTTGGGGCTTGCTATGATTAACTCTGATGAGATAATGGTTGTTCTTGGAGGCAGTAGTGGCCTAGCCTGCTGAGACAAAGCAGTTTTGTTTCAAGGCTAGTGTGGCTCAGTACAGCCACTCTTTACCAATAGTATCCACATCCAAACCTTAGCAGTTTAAGATCAACAAATATTTATCAGGTTCTGAATTCAGGAATCAAGATCAGCCTAGCTGCTTGCTTCTGGCTGAAGTTCTTTCATGGATGGCAGTCAAGATGTTGGCTGGAGCTGCAGTTGTCTGAAGCTTGACAGGGGATGGGGAATCTGCTCTGAAGACGGTACACCCACCCTCCTGGAAAAGTTGGTGCTAGCTGTTGGTAGGAGGTCTCAGTTCCTTGTCACATGAATCTCATGTATATGGATGACTAAATGTCTTCATGACACAGCAGCCAGCTTTTTCCAGACCCTAGAGAAAGGGGGAATAAGGCAGAAACTATCATGCTTTTAATAGCTTAGTCTTTGAAGTCACATACCATGAGTTCTGCCATATTCTATTAACCACACAGACCAACTCTGATATAGTGGGCATGGGTACATGAGTATTTGTATGCATGTACATGTTCATGTACATGTGTTTTTGTACATGTGTAGGTGGACGGGTAGAGATTTGCTTGTTTGATATGTATTTGTACCTTGTGTATTTGTCTGCATTAATGTATGTACCTATGTGCTTGTGTGTAGGTATATTTGTTTGTGCACATAGCTATATGCATAGTATCTTTTCATCACTGTGTGCATGTGTTTTATGTCCATGTACTTGTATACACATGTTGTGTATTCATACTGTATTGTATGAATGCATGTCTATGTTTCTATGAGTTTGTATATATCTACAGTAATATATTGTATGAACATAGGTCTATGTTTCCATGCATGTATGTGTACCTTTGTTGTATTTATGTATGCTCATTTGTGTGTATAAATGTATATGTATGTGTCTCTGTAAGTATATTTGTTGTGCTTATAAGATGTATGTATGTAGACATAGGAACATGTGCGCATGAGCACATTACATTTGTGTGTATGTGCCGGCACCCACACAGTTTGTAATGTAGAGCCTATTATATGGAGGAAATTCTGGAGCCCAGAGTGGAGACCCAGGAAGGAGTCCCAGCAACTTGGATGGACTAGATCTAGAGTGTGGGGAGGCAGCTTTCCACTCCAACCAGGGTATGTGGATCTACAATTCTCTGCATTTGGCTCTCCTTTATGAAGGCTTTTTTGTTTTTCGCATTTTTATTTGAACATTTCAGTCTTTGGTGAGGTGAGCGTAAGGGAGCAGAGGAAGGGCAATCTTCCCTGCCTGGAAGTCCAGAGCTCAGTGGAGAACAGCGCCCTCTGCGGAAAGACCTGGGAAAGTTCCATGGAAAGAGCCCTACAGACTTCTGTTCTCCCTTTGAATTTGGAACCTTTTTGACAGATGCCAACTTTTGCATTTAGAGGCCATCCTGCTCTTTTCCTTTCCTTTTATTTCAATTTAGAATGTTCCAGATGCTAACATTTGTGTTTATAGACTTTCTGCTTTTATCTTTTCCCCTAACAAAAACTGGTTGTGAAAAGTAATGCAGATGAAACAAAAGTGGATAAAATAAAGACCTAACTCAACAGGTCACTAGAGAATGAACAACCATGCCATGACACCCAGTGATGGGTTCAGGGAATGTACCCCAAAATCTGCTACCCCAACATATTAAGTATTTTAAGCTGAAGGGTTTTGAGAAATAGTAGGTATAGGATGGTCTTTCTGGTGTCCCCTTCTCTTCTGAAGGCAGCAATAAGACCTTTCTGTGGGAAATGGCTTCCCTGTACCCAGAGAAAAGCAGCTTCCTTATCTTGAAGACAGTGACACAGAAAAGAATCTGAGCAAATGAGCCTCGCTAAATTGTCTCCATTTTATCACACTTCGCTCATATTCTCCCACTACTCGTCATAGTTTTCTGTCTGTCTTCAATGTTCCTAAAAACCTACTATCAAACATTAGGGTTTGGGGACTCGAGAGATGGCTCAGTGGTTAAGAGCAATTGTTGCTCTTCCGGAGGACGTGAGCTTAGTTCCTAGCACCTACATTAGGCAGCTCATAACCACCTGTAACTCCAGCTCCAGGGGCATCTGGCACCCTCTTTTGCCTTCTGTAGGCATTGCATGCATGTGGTACACTCACATACATGCAGGCAAAACATTCACACACACATAATTTTTTTTTAAAGAGACCTGGAGAGATGGCTCAGCAGTTAAGAGCACTGGCTGCTCTTGCTGAGGACTTGTGTTTGGGTTCCCAGCACCCACATGGCGACTAACAATTGTCTGTAACTCCAGTTCCCCAGGATCTAATGCCCTCTTCTGACTTCCATGAACACTGCATAACAATGAGTACACGTACATACTTGCAGGCAATACATTCATACACATAAAAAGAGACAGAGTTGCATGTAGTGGCACACATCTTTAATCACAGCACTTGGAAGGCAGAGGCAGGTGGATCACTGTAAGATAAAGGCTAGCCTGGTCTACATACTGAGTTTCAAGCTAGCTCTGGCTACAGGGAGACCCTGTCTCAAAAAAGAAAAAGCACCCAGATGTGGTGACATTGAAATAACAGCACTGGGGAAGTGGAGGAAGGAGGACCAGAAATTTGAGGCCATCCTTGGCTACATAGTGAGTTCAAGGCCAGCCTGAACTACATGAGAACTTGGTTCCAAAAACTAATAAAATTTATATTAAATAAATTTCTATTCCTCTTGTTAATCTGTTGGTTATTATAAGGGTTCTAACATGTGAACCTAACATGGGGAGAAGAAAAACAGTTTTTCTCCTTTACACCAGGCAACTCCAAACACCTATCCCTTCCCGACTGCTTACTTGCCTTTCCATTTCCTCTGTTATCACTTGTCTGACCGTCTCTTGCTATTTTGAGTCAGACAGGGTCTTCCTGAAGCCCTACTGGCATGGATCTCACTATGTACACCAGGCTGGCCTGGTTCTCAGAGAGATCTGCCTGCCTCTGCCTCCCAAGTGCTGGGATTAAAGGCATGTGCCACCACACACAACTATAAGTACACATTTTTAAAGAGTAGTACATAAAAGCATAAATCCACAGTATATTCGTCTCCTAGGGCTGCCATAACAAACTACTGCAAGCTAGGTGACTTAAAGCACTTTTAGTCTCATAACCCTGAAGGCCTGAAGTGTGCAACCAAGGTATCAGCCAGATTGCATTCCCTCCAGACTCTCAGATCCTTCCTTGCCTTTCCAAGGCAGCTCCTGACAGTCCTTGGTTTAGGGCAGCATCACTCCAGCCTCTGCTTCATCTCCACATGCCTTCTTCCCTGCCTCTGAGTGTCCAAATCTCCATCTCTTTTCTTTTATAAAGATATCAGCTACAGGGCTTAGGGTATACCATATATTCAGGGTGATTCATTTCAAGACCCTTCACTACTCACATTCACAAAGACCCTACTTCCAAATTAGGGAACATTTTAAGGTTTCAGGTGGACACTATGAAACTCACTACATACAGTATTATTTTCTGCTGATTTCTTTTGTACAATGCGATATTCTAAAGATTCACCCACATCATTGTTGAGTATTTTATTCCATTGCTGTAGTCTTCCATTGTATGATTATATTACACTGCAGTTCAGAGTCATACTGTGAAACTATTGAAACTTCAGTTTCAGGGGTGCCCAGTTTTTAAGCTTTAGAACATTTTTATCACTCCATAAAGAAACCCTGTATTCTTGGTCCCTCCCCAACACCCAACTCTCTCACCAGCTCCAGGCAAGCATTAGTTTACTTTTTAAAAGAGTCCCTTTTTGCACCAAACCTTCTCGTTTTCATAGTCCCCTTCACAGGCTCTCAGAGGAGCCTTAACAGAGTATTCTCATGATCAAAACTACAAAAGTAATTTGCAAAAGTAATTTGTTGGAATATGTTTTTCATTCTAATTATGCCCTTTTTTCTTGTCTAGATGCCCTGGATAGAATTTTCAGTGTAATTAAACAGAAGTGGCAAGAGCAGACATTGCATCTTGTTCTTGATCTTAGGGGGAGAGCTTTTAAATCTGTCACTTTTTTGGGGGGGGTCTTTTTGAGATGGGGTCTCCCTGTAGCCCCAGCTGTCCTAGAACTCACTATGTAAACCAGGCTGGCCTTGAACTCACAGAGATCCACCTGCCTCTGCCTCCCAAGTGCTGGCATTAAAGGCGTGCGCCACCACGCCTGGCAAGTCTGTCACCTTTAAGCAAGATATTAGGTGTATTTTTCATGGATGTCCTTTATCAGACTAAAAGATACTTCCATTTATGTTGAATATTCTTATCATGAAAAGCTATTGTGTTCTGTCCATTTTTTTTCCTGAACTTTTTGAAATCATCATGTGTATTTTGTCCTTTATTCTGTTAGAGTGGTGTATTGTATTGATTGTTTTTTGTATGTTGAACCAACCTCGCATTCCTAGAATAAATCTTACCTTGTCTGTTTATAATCCTTTTTACTCATTTCTGGATTCACTTTGCTATTTTATTGAGAATTTTTGTATCTATATTCAGAAGGTATGAATCCCTTTTCTTGTGATGTCTTTAATTGGGGTATGACCATCATTTTGTCTCATAGAATGAGTTAGGAAGTGTTCCCTCTTTTACTTTTTAGTAGAGTTTGTGGAGAATTATTACTTCTTTCTTGTGTGTTCTAATGAAATTTTTGCCTTTACATTACATTTTGTTTGTAATTTTGTATCTTCCATTTAAAGAGGGTCTTTAAAACTGTGTGTTTCAGACTTCACAAAGCTGCTGTCTCCAGCAATGTCCACCACACTGTTTATGGATTCTTGGGTTGTTCCCAGTTTGAGACTCATGAACAGTGTTGCTATAAACATTCTTGCATGTCTCCAAATGTACCTGTAAATGCACTTGCTGAGGGTGTACACCTAAGCACCTAAGTACAATGCTATAATGCCAAATGAATGTCCTAAACCAATGTGAAATTACACTCCCACTAAGATTGTGTGACTTCCTGTTTTTCCACATCCTTACCAATACTTGGTATGGACAGATATTTTTAAATTGGTTCATTGCTGTATATCTGACAAAAGCAATTTAAGGGTGGGGTTATATTGGCTTACAGTTCCAGTGGATACAGTCTATCATGTCAGGGAAGGTATGGTGGCAGGAGCAGGATACAGTTGCTAGTCACACTGCATCCACAATCAGGAAGCAGAAAGCAATGAATACCCATGCTCAGCTCACTCCCTCCTTCTATTCAGTCCAGGTCCCACACAAGGTGATCAGTCTTCCTACCTCAATTAACTGAATCTAGATAACCCCTTGCTGACATCCTCAGAGATTTTTTTCCACAGTGATTCTAAATCCAATCAAGTTAATAATCAAGATTAACAATCACTGCACTTATGATGGGTGTGTATTAGTTTCTTGTCACAATATTAATTTGCATTTTACTTTATTAGCATATTTATGTTGCATTTTGCATGGAATCATAGGAACTTGACATTCTGTAGGTCAAATGCTGTTTCACAATTGGGCTAGTGTTTCTCTGATGAGTAATGAGCATATTTTCATTTATTGTTACTTTTTAAATTTTTTTTTTATTTTATGTGTATGAGCATATTGTCTGCATATATGTGAGGGCACCCATGTCATGCAATGCCACGAAGGTCAGAAGAGGGCTTTGGAATCCCCATTCCCCTGGAACTGGAGTTAAGGACGGTTTGTAGCCACTATATGGGTGCTGGGAATCAAACCCGGGTCCTTTACAAGAGCAGTCAGTGCTCTTAACCGCTGAGCCATCTCTCCAGCCCCTTTTTGTTTTTTGAACAAGTTTGGCCTCAAACTTGAAATCTTTTTGCCTTCACCTGTCGAAGGCTAGGATTTTCAGGTGTGTGCTACCATGCCCATCCCTAATTCTCTTGGTCTTTTTCCCCCAATGCTGGGGTTTGAACCCAGGGCCTTGTACATGCTAGTCAAATGTACCACCAAGCTACATCCTCAGGCACTATGTCTTAATTTTAACCGGATCAAATTTGCCAATATTATCACCTATGATTGGTGTTTATTGTATCTTGTTTAACCAAGATCATAAAGAGCTTTCCTCTAATGTTTTCTGAGTTTTATTGTTCTTCCATTTACATTTAATTCTAATCTATTCTTGTAATTAGTTTCATCCATTATAGGAGTTAGGGGTCCAATTTCACTTTCCTTGTGGATATATAATTTTCATATCTCATTTATTGAAAAAAACATCTGAATCTCCACTTTGAATATAAGCCAAACACCAACTATTCACATGTCTCTGTTTTGTTTTATTGGTTGGGCTGTCCTTAAACCATGTGCATCATGGCATGTGTATATGTGTGCATCTTGAGTATTTCCACATATGTGTGTATCAGCTTATGAACTTGCATAAAAGGAGCAGCAAAGAACTTATGAGTGAATCTATATACCAGTTTGGAGGATAACTAATACTTTTACAATGAGCTTCGCATCTACAGAAAAGACCTACCTGTCAAATTATTTGGACCTAATTTTCTCTGTAGGAATCTTGCATGTCTTTTATATTTATTCACAGGTGCTTGATTTTTATGCTTGGTAAAAGCAAGCCTTTTTAAAATTTCATTTTCTAATTATTCATTGCTTGTAGATAGAAATGGAATTGATTTTGGTATATTGATTTTTCAACCAACTTTCTTGAAAATGTTCTTATTAATTTGAATAATATATCTTTGTAATTTCTCTATACAAGAAATGGTATCCAAAAAGTTTTGCTCCTCTCTTCCCAACCCACCTACATTTTATTCTTACTTCTGTTAAATGGTGATAGAAGAGCAAACATCTTCATCTAATTCTCAGAGGAATTCTAAATCAGGGTGGATTTCCCCAGAAGCAGATCCTGTGACAAGATCTGAATGCAAAGAATGTGCTGAGATGAGGAAAATGCTGGTGGGGGAGTACAGAAAAGAGACAAAGAACAACAGTCAGCACAGGGCCAGTTATGATCTGGATTCTGGACCTTAATGCTGCTGGTCAGACTCGGCCCCAGCATGAACCTCACGACTCAAGAGTTGTCTCATCCAGAAGCGGGGGAGTTCAGACACAAAGCCTTGTCCACTATAGGATAGAGCTGCCCTACAGGAAGTGGTATGGCTTTCCTAGCACTTCCACTGCTGTGTGAGTGGAAAACTCTTCTCAAGCAGCAAAACAAAGTGCCCAGGCGAAGTGCAGACACCACAGCTGGAAGCGGAATCATACACTTACGTGGTAGAAGTAAAGCTACCGGCAGGATCTTCCATAAGTACTTCAACATTTTACTGTTACAAATGACACTTGAAGAACCCATGAGATAACAGTAGTTGCCCAAGTCTAAATCTGCACATCCTACAAAAGTCATTTAGGTTGAAATGGGCAGAAAGAAGGGGAAAACTATACCTAGCCTATGTTTATGGCAGAGTCAGGACACAAAACACTATGAACTCTGATGACCAGGAGCTGGAACCTGGCCTCTGACATCTTAAAGTTCTATTATCACCATTAACACTAGGGAGTTCAGTTCCCTAATAGCATCCATCCCTACCCTCAACTCTAGCCTGCAAAACACAAGACAGTTCTCAGAGAGAATCTAATAACTGATATGACAGCACACGAGGGTTTGTCACCACCACCTTCAGCAATGACAAATTAAAATGCTGGCACTTGGAAAAATATGTAGAAATCAGACAAAGTTCTAAGAAAAAAGGAATTAACAAATCTAAGACAAAGGAGGAAAAGGAGAAAGAGCAGAAAAGAGGAAGAGAAAAAAATTAAAAGGGAGGGAGAGGGAAAAAGGGAGTGAAATAACATGGGGAAATTACCAAACCGAAGAAAAAGTTAATAAAAGACTACTTCAGAGAATTGTGCAATGCCTAGATAAAATTAGTAACATGAAATTTATAAAAATCAATCATCTTACAGGTAGAAGTTTAATCACACCAGTTTCTATAAAATGACAGGATTTCACAGAACAGCAAATCCATATGGTTTGTGAGAGGGACTCTACAGCTTTCCAAAAGTCCCAGTATGACTTAAAATTTCCAGGGAATTAAAAAGGAAAACCTCTGAGGGAACTGTACACACAGGTACATGCAGGAAATACACCGACATAGATAAAATAAAAAATTTTAAATAGTTTATTTTTATTTTATGTGAATGCATTGGCTGCATATTATGTAAGTGCACCCATGTCATGCAATGCCTGTGGAGAACAGAAGAGGGCAACAGATCCCCTGGAACTGGAGCTAGGACAGTTGTTAGCCACCATGTGGGTGCTGGGAATTGAACCCGGGTCCTCTGCAACAGCAGCTAGTGCTTTTAACTGCTGAACCATCTCTCCAGCCCTATAAATAAAAATAAATTAAAAAATATTTTTAAATTTTTTAACTTTTGGGCCAACGTGGTGACGCATGCCTTTAATCCCAGCACTCGGGAGGCAGAGGCAGGTGGATCTCTGTGAGTTCAAGGCCAGCCTGGTCTATGTAGTGAGCTCCAGGGCAGCTGGGGCTACAAGGAAACCCTGCTTCAAAAAGACCAAAAAAAAAATTTTTTTCTTTTAACTTTTATGTGTATGAATGTTATGCCTACATGTATATAAATGCACCTATGTGCCTGAGGAGAACACAAGAGGGCATTGGATGCCCTGGAACTGGAGTTACAGATGGTGTTAGCTACCATGTAGGTGCTGGGATTCAAACTTGGGTCTTCTGCCAGGACAGCCAGTGCTCTTAACCACTGGGTCATCTCTCTAGGCACAATAATGTTTTTTAAAAAGATTAATGGGAACTTGTCCATAAATACACTTAAACAAGAATATTCATAGCCAAATACTAGAAGTAACCCAAATGCTCTTCAGCAGAATAGATGAATTATGCTACAATCACACAAAGGAATACTATTCAGTAACGAGAAAAAATGATTTTCACATGCAATAGCACAGATACATTTTTTTAAAAAAGCATTATGCTTTCTTTTAAAAGCCAGATTAAAAATATCCAGGCCTGATGATGCACACTTATAATCCCAGAGCTTGAGGAAGGGGAAGGGAGGAGCAAGAATTCAAAGCCAGTCTGGGCAACACAGCAAGACTGATGGGAAAAAAAGAAAAAGAAAAAAAAGTCAGAAGATAAAGTATTGTAAGTTTCCAACCATGAAATTTGTGATATTCAAAAACAGATCAGTGCACGTCTATAATCCCAGCATTTGGAAGGTGGAAGCAGGAGGATCACAAGTTTGAGACCAGACTGAGCTGGCTACCCAGTAAAATTGTCTCAAAAACCAAACCAACACAAAACAGACCAGCATTGCATTTGTCAACCTTTTTATTTTAGGTGTGTCTCATAAACAGCTATAATTTTCTTAAAGAATGATTAAGTTCCAGGAGCTTTTATTGTCTAAATAACTGTACTCAAAAATTAGTCAGAGACATCACTAAGGAAATGATGCTTAGGATTCTTATTTGACCTTTGGTCCTTCATCTTCTAAACACTTATATTTCTTCCTTTAAGTTATACTAAACATTTATTTTGGTTAAAAATGCAACTGAAAGCCAGGCGTGCTGGCGCATGCCTTTAATCCCAGCACTCGGGAGGCAGAGGGAGGTGGATCTCTGTGAGTTCAAGGCCAGCCTGGTCTACATAGTGAATTCCAGGACAGCTGTGGCTACAGGGAGACCCTGTCTCAAACAGATCAAAAAGAAAAAAAAAAAATTATCAACCCAAAAGTGAATAAACGATCATATCTTCTCTCCCTCTATATTCCTTCTGAAACCCTTACTGAACTACAACTTCTACAGTTAAAGAAATCCTACTGATATGGCTGAATCTCCAAAGGTGAGGATAGCAACTGGCCTAGAGACACCTGGGAGAAGTCTTCAGCAAACTGAAGGCCACTGGGGAATTGTGCAGAGACAAACCTTGTCAATGGGACAGCAGCTCCATTACTTAAAGCTAGAAGATGCCATCCTTTACAGCACAGCTGATCCCAACCATGGACAATGGCCCATTTGTTGTTGCCAGGATGGTCTCTGGTAGGGCATCTCTAGTAATGGTGCTCCAGGGATCTTTTCCTCTGACTTGAATCACACTACAGTCAATCATGGGAAACAGAAAACCCCCATCCCACACACAACCGTAAAGCTACCTCCTAACTGTGGAGCCCTGGCTTTAACAGCTATAACCACCTTATAATCTGTGGTTTATGCTCACTGCAGAATTTAAAAGACCTTTGTTTAAAAGGTGCACCACCTATGGCACCAAAGTTACCCAGTTTGCCAGGAGCAGGGCTGTCTCATGCATTCCTCCATCTTGACTTCAGACATGTGGGTAAAACAACTATAATTTACAAAATATTCAGTCTGACAATCTTTTAAACTATTTAGTCCACTTTGAGAAAAAATTGTGTTTGTGTGCTGTACATGCATGCCCATGCACATGGGTGTGCTTGTGGAGGCCAGAGGACCTCTCACTATAATCGAGAGCTAGGCTGGGGCAGCAAGCCCCTGTGATCCTCTTGCCAATGTCCTCAATAGCTGCTAATGTCCACAACAGTCCTGGGATTACAGGCATGCACACAGCCATATCTGTTTTTTTTTTTTTTTTTTTGGTCTTTTTGAGACAGGGTCTCTCTGTAGCCGCAGTTGTCCTGGAACTCACTATGTAGACAAGGCTGGTCTCGAACTCACAAAGATCCATCTGCCTCTGCCTCCCAAGTGCTGGGATTAAAGGTGTGCACTACCACGCCCAGCTTATATCTGGTTTTTAACATGAGTGCTGAGACCCAAACTAAGATCCTTATGTTTGTGCAAGTGCTATCTTCTGAGTCATCTCTCTGGTCCCTGGTTTTGTAGTTTTTACATAGCAGCCTTGAGAAATAGTTGTCTTATTCTGGTTTTTGGTTTTTGTTTTAAGACAGGTTCTTACTGTCTTATGTAACTCAGGCTGGCTTCACACTGGATCTTCCTGCCCTTACCTTCCCAAGTCCTGGGATTGAGGCTATACTACCACACCCAGCTTGGTTTCAGTCTGTCTTAAATGCTTTCTATTGCTTCATCATTCTTTTTTTCTCACTTCTCTGCTTTGGAATTTTGAAAAATGATCTTCACATTTTTAGTATAAAAAGTCAAATACATATTTGAAAGAATAGTGCCATCAACATCCATAGTCTCTCCAGTCAATACTTTTCAATTCAGTCAATAAATTTGACTATTTATACAGCCCACACATATACATGCATGGTTTTGCCAAACCATCTCAAGCTGCAAAATGGACTGATTTTGTTTGAGACAGGGTCTCCTTGTAGCCCCAGCTGGCCTGGAACTCACTACATGGGCTACTCTGGCCTTGATCTCATAGAGATCTGCCTGCCTCTGACACTGAACTGATTTGTTTGTTTGCTTTTTTGAACTGATTGTTTTTATTATTCCCTTTTCCACTCAATTAGCAGTATTGAAGTAGCTGGTGGGATGGTAAAGGCTCTCATGGAGGAGACCCTGAGTCTAGCACAAACTAACCTAGCTCCTTGGAATTTCTTATATAGGTTGAACACGCTATAGTTACATCTTAACCTCTTAAAAAATCTATGAGAATCCAAATCACAACAAATAAAAGTGCTTTGAGAGGTGTGAAGCTCTCAAAGAGGTGAGCTGAGCCTAGGGACAACATGACAATACTTACCAACACTTTAAATGCATACACATTTGACTCCTTAATTTTATTTCTAGTAATTTATCTTCTTTCTACCTGCACCTCAACCTCCTCCTCTTCTCTGGTTCAGAAATTCAAGCCAATTTCCAACCCTTCAGGCTCTGAATAAGCACAACAGATTTGGAATAAAATTTTCATTTTAATAATCCAGCTTCAGCTCAGTTGAGATTCTCCTCTCTCACGTGCAAAAGGGCCAGAGAGAAGTCTTACCAAGAGGCCTCAGTCCACGAAGAGGTGACGGCTCAGAGAGGGGAACAGTTCAAAGAAGCCCTAAAATGGGGGACAACATGGGATTGGGAATTAGTGAGTGATCAGATGGAGCTGTCCCACCACTCACCTACCATCACCAACAGTCCTAAAACAGAGGCACAGAGTTTCCTATGCTTCATGGGCCTGTCTTCTCATCTCTCATCCCCTCTCCAGCCAACCACTTTCCTCTGGGGCCTTAAATAAAATGAGGAATGGTATGGTTTGGGTCAATGTCCCCAAAAGCCCATATGTCACCAGCCAGTGGCATTACTGGGACATGGTGGAATATTTAAAAGGTGGGCCTAAGAGGGAGGAAGTTAGTCCTCCCTCGGTTGGAACATACATTTGAAGGGGACATTGGGACCTGGTCCCTTCCTATCACTCTTTTTCTTTCTGACAACCCCCAGGGTAGCTTCACCTACCATAGGCTTTCACCATGATAGCCTGGGCCTCATCACAGGCTTAAAACTCATAGGCCAACTGACCATGGATAGAAACCTACAAAACTGTGAGGTAAAACAAGCATTTCCTTCTTATGAATTGTTCATCTTAGTTAGAATGGTGGGAAGCAGACACAAGGACTCTTGTTTCCTACATGGCAGCACCATAGCTACCAGCTCCTAGCACCTAGACCAGTCACTTAGTGATGGGGAAGAGGGTTGGGTGGGAGTTACCTTGAAAAGAGTAAGGGTCTGGAGAACTCCAGTGGTACAGGCTGTCTCCCGGATAGAGTGCATGGCCAGCTGGGGACTGCCCAAGTCCAGCACCCGCAGTCCCAGTCGAGAAGCCAAGATAGGTCCAATGGTGGTTCCACAGGGGGAGTCATTCCGAACCATCAGGTCCTGGAGAGAGGAGGAAAGGTCATAAGCTACAAACTATGTGTACTCTTAAGGTCAATGAGAAAGTCATCTCAGAATCACTGGGCTGGAGATGATCAGTTAGTTCTGCCCCTTGGAATGTGAACGCTAGTATGAAATCACAGGACAACACTAAATGGCAAATCACAAAGGACAACATATTCTGAGTTAGTCCCATTTCCTCTATTTGCACTGCCACCACCTTACTCCAACTATTGTCATCTAATATCCCATTAGTAACTCATTCTTGCCAGGCGCAGTGGCATACAGCTTTGATCCTAGCACTCAGGACACAGAGGCAGGTGGATCTCTGTGGGATCTATATAGCAAGATCCAGGCCAGCTGGGGCTACAGGGAGATCCTGCCTCAAACAAACAAAAATAATCCATTCCTCACAGAGCAGGCAGGGAGATTTTTAATACACCTGCCTTTTTGCCCAACCTAACCCCCAATACACAAAGAAAAATAATGCTGAGCCAGGCAAGGTGGTACAGGACTTTAATCCCAGCACTAAGGAGACAGAAGCAGGCCTATCTCTGTGAGATCATGGCCAGTCTGGTCTACACAGCAAGTTCCAGGCTAGCTGGGGCTATAGGGAAACTCTGTCTTTAAAAAAAAAACAAACAAAAAAATCAACTAACAAAAACAACAAAAAATATTGCTGGGCAGGAAATATAGCTCAGTTGGTTGAATGCTTGCCTAGCATGCATGAAGCCTTGGATTTGATCATTAGGACTGCATGCACTGAGTATGGTGGTATACACCTGTAATTCCAGCACTTGGGAGGTAAAGGCAAAAACGATCAGAAGATTAAGGTTATCCTTCACTACATATACTCATACACATAAAATAAAAATAAAATAAAATAAAATAAAATAAAAAATTTTTAAAAAAGGAAAAGAAGCTGTTTGTATAGAAGATTAAGGTTATCCTTCACTACATACACTCATACACATAAAATAAAAATAAAATAAAATAAAAAATTTTTAAAAAAGGAAAAGAAGCTGTTTGTAACCATTTGTGATGACATCTAGGATAATACCCCACCTTGAACAGTGGTTACTAAAGGGAAAGAATGAGCATTATCTTGCTTTCCCAGTAAGAATCATCTTTTTTTTTGGTCTTTTTGAAGCAGGGTCTCCCTGTAAGGCCCAGCTGTCCTGGAACTCACTATGTAGACCAGGCTGGCCTTGAACTCACAGAGATCCGCCTGCCTCTGCCTCCCAAGTGCTGGGACTACAGGCGTGCACCACCACGCCCAGCAAATCATCTTTTTTTAATTAAATTTATTTATTTTGTGGGGCTGGAGAGATGGCTCAGCGGTTAAGAACACTGGTTGTTCTTGCAGAAGACCCAGGTTTTAATCCCAGCACCCACATGGCAGCTAACAACTGTCCATAACTCCAGTCCCAGGGGATCAGGCAGCCTCTTCTGATCTCCGCAGGCATTGCACGACATGGGTGCACTTACCTACATGCAGGCAATACACGCATACACATAAAATTTAAAAATAAAATAAAACAAAAATAAAATTTATTTTGTGTGCATGTATGAGTGAGTGTGTGTGCACAAATGTGGAGGAGATCAGAGGATAACTTGCAGGAGTTGATTGTCTCTTTCCACCACATAAGCCCCGGGATAGAATTCAAGTTATCAAGGTTTGGTGGCAGGTGCCTTTACCCACTGAGCCACCTTGCTGGCTAAAATCATCTTTTATGATAACCAAATAGCCTTAGATGGAGGAGGGCAGGGCAGAGTTCACGTCACAGAAGAATGGGAAGGATGAAAAAATAAAGGGGGTATCAGTAAATTTTAATGCAATTATTGATTTAGGAAAGGATTATTAATTGGTATTAAAATCACTAGTGTGAAATGCGGAACTCCTTGTACAGCTATTGTTCAGCTAGTGGAGAAAAAGTACCACGTGATGGAGGGTGCCCTCAGTCCAGTGGTCTGCAGTCTTAGCATTGCTTAGGGTAGATCATCCAGATTATGTGTGTGATACAATATGAAGGGGACATAGTCTTATCTTCTAGCCAAAAATATTTAACTGAAAACATTGAATTACTAGAATAAATTCCAGTATATAGGATGAAACTACCGAGCCTTTAAATACACATTCCAGTTCATAAGGGACACAGAGGCCAGTTCATAAGAGACACAGAGGCCAGAGGCACAAGCTAAATGATACATTGAGAAGCAGCCTGACAAATCCAGAAAATGAGCATGAACAGTAAGTCTGGTTTCTTTAACAAGCCAGTATTAATAATAGGAGTGGATTGTGCTAGATTAGACAACACTGAAGTAACATATTGTCCAGATAGTAATACTTGGTAAGAAACTGGATATTAAGGTGGGCCAAACAACTATAAAGAATATTTTGGGGGAACAGACTTTGGTGATACAGCAGTTGGGAGGCAAAGGCAGGACTGTGAGTTTGAGGCTAGGGCTACATAGTGATATAGTGAGTTCCAGGACAGGCTGGGTTACTATATAGCAAGATTCTGCCTCAAAAACAAAAACAAGAAAAGAATAATATTTGGGGTATAACTAAGGGAAACTGAGAATGATCAAATTCACTGTCATCAAAACTGACTGGCATGGAAAAATGGAAATAATGGACTTAAAGAGGTAACAAATATATTCAATGCTTTCATTTTAGAAAGTGTGAAGTAGATGCACAGAAAAAAGTCTCAAAGAACATACATAACTCTGGTGACAAGTCTTTTTTTTGTTTGTTTGTTTTGAGGGGGGCAAAGTCTCATGTAGCCTAGGCTGGTCTTGAACTGGCTATGTAGCTGAGGATAACTCTTGGACCTCCTGGCTCCAGTTCCCATGCACTGCTGTTACAGGTGCATACTACCACACCAGGTTCATATTTTGTTTTCTCATTTCTATTTGTATTTTCTAGTTTTCTGAAGCATACATCTCTGCTTCTGCTGCAAGCTATTAGGAAAAAGTTTCAATGTCTACACAATGCCTTAGAATGGAATACAAGTGTTCTTCCAAAGCCTCAAAAGCCTCCACAAGATCGGCCTAGGTCGGCTTCCTCTTATCCCTCCTGCTCTCAGCCTGGCCTTCTCTCCTATCACACTAACTCATTCCTGTCCTCCTGGGGATCTTTCTGCTTATTCCCTCTGACTGGGATGTTGTTCACCAGAACCCTCCCACAGTGCTTCTTTCTCAGAGGCTGGTTTTCACTTCTCCCAGAGGCCTAAGAGTGGAACTACCTGGCATTAGCTGGGACAAAGTGGCAACAATGAAGCCAAAACAGCCCAGAACATGAATGTTACATCTGTCACTGGACCACTCTGGGCACAGTCCCTGACATAAATACAGGAAAAAGAGAAAAAATATTTTATATATTTATATTT
>NW_008360326.1:5516470-5530898 GCF_000622305.1 Nannospalax galili
ATTATATATAAAGACTTAGGAGAATGATGATGATTCCAAGGACATAGGTAAAAGGAACAGTTAGGGCTCTAGGTTCCCAGTGCTGAATATTACTTGGGGAAGCAGGGAGTAAGAATTTAAAAAAGGCACAGGGGAAGTAGGACACTGGGAAGGAAGAAGGCAGGACTAACCTATCATGTTGCAGGAGTATATATCTTTAACCTCACAGAAATCCAGCAAAATCCACTCCCATTTTACAGATGGGGACATTGAGACTCAGTCAGCTTAGCAGATTAGGCTGTCACAGAGCAAGCACTACTGCAGAACAGGCAATGCACCTAGCTCTGTCTGTATCCCAAACTTCTGTTCTATTTATTGGGAACTGCTCCACTTAAGTTCATCTACCAGGTTCCCCATTCACTGGGGCACATCAGCTTGTGCCCTCATCCTGACCCCTCCATGCCTTCTCAGATAAGGCACACTCACCTGCAGAGGCACTCCAACCTGACTGGCCACCTCCCGGATCAAAGCCTCTGACACTGCATTGGAGGCATAGCGCTGCTTGCTGTTCACCTTGATCACAGGGCCCTGGGGACAGTCAAGAGGAAAGAGATGGTTGGGTCCAGAGGAAATAGATGAGCCAGAGTCAGGCAGGCCACACGTCTAAGGAGCATCTCACCTTGTGGAATAAGGGCCGATGATTCTCCTCATGCTTGTCCCTGCAAGAGGTGATAAAGGGACAGGATGGCACACAGAGTGGGGCCTGCTAACACCCACCATCCTTTCTAAGACAGACAACACTAATGGGTCATGGCACTATTTCCCATCCAGATCTGTAGGTCCTCCAGGCTCTCTATAAACCTAGTCATTGATGGAAACAAGATTATAGGTAGGCCTATTTGGCTTAGACATTACATGACTTTGATCAATTCTGGCCTGGGAACAATCAAAAGGGATGATCCACTGAACCTCTCAGCAGATGAAGAAAGAAGGCAAGGCCAGGGCCCAGCCTGCAGGTGGGTTATGCTTGGGTCTCTAGCAGTGAGGATGATCTGGCATGGGAGACTCACGAGTAGTTGGGATGCACAGCATGGGCCATGTCTGCACTGATCATGTAGGACTTAGGTATGGCTTCTTCAAAGGCTGTCAGATGCTGAGGTGAGGCAGAGATCCGCCGTAGCACCAGCTCCGTCAGCAGAGACTGTGCTCCCTGAGCACTCTCTGATCCTACCTGGGGATGGTAAAGACCTGACTTGAGGGTTCTGGACATGACCTGAACTGCAAGGCCAACTGAGAGAGGCCCAATGTCCAGAATGGCCCAGGACCTTCCTGAGTGACTGGGTAAGGATAGGTCTCCTTACCAATTTCCCTAAATCCAGGTCTTTATTGAACATCTGATAGATGGGCTAGACAAATTCTTAGTCATTTCTGAGCTAGAAACAGCATTTATTGATGAGATTTTCCACACTGTTCTCCAACCCTCACATTAGGGCTCAGCAGGTATCACACAGCACACTGGTCAATGTCCTTTGATACATGTGACAGAGACTATTAATTGTCTATCCTAATAGAAGACTCAAGCTGTAGCTACACAACTAACTACCCAGCTAGAGATATCATTCCCAGCCTCCTTTGTAGTTAAATGTGGTCATGCTAAGTTTTATGAATGAAAGAAATAATGAATTCCATTTCTGGGCCAAACTCTCTCTGCCTTCTCCTCCTTTACTGATGACTAGGTATAGACAAGATAGCCAGAAGTGAAATAGCCAAGCCTTCAGGGGTACCAGAGACTCATGGTGAACTGCTGATTTATCTCAGTTACAGAAGAGAGAACTATGTACCTATCAAGCAGCTCTATTACAGTGCAGTAGACTGTAGGGGACACACAACAGAGGACCTACTATGTGCCAAGCCCTGGGCCTGAAAGGATACCCTAGGCAGTGTCCCCTAAACTTAGGGAAGGAGTACACCAAGGCACACAGGGACTATGGGAGATGGGGGAGAACTAGAAGCAGATATATGCTGAGCCAGAAAGGACCAGCAAGGTAGCACTGGCAGTTCTCCTTCACCCATCTTGGGGGCCATAACAATGGCCCTGGATCACTGTGAGTGTCTGCCACCAAGTAGCTGCTGAAGACTCCCTCCCCAGAAGGGCCTCTTCCCAGGGACCTCCACATACCTCTTCATTGTCATAGAGTGTGATCATGCGCACATGGGGTTCCCTGGCCAGGGAGGCAGGAGATGCACAGGAATCAATCAAAGCCTGGTTGGGGAAAAAGACAACTTTACCCTCTCTGTCCCTCCTCCTCTTACAATTTAGTCTGACATTTCCTGGGAAGAGCGTGCTGCTTTGCCAGTGAAGTAGGCTGGGCTTTTAGCAGCCTTCTCTCTTAGGGCACTGCCTGACAGAGGCTTTCCAATAGGGATGAATGAACCTATCCTCTGAGTACTTGGCTCCCACATCTTTCCATGCAGAAGGCAGGAGGAGAGTGTTGAAGATGGAGAAGCTGAAAATCTTGGAAGGTCAAAGACTACAGCGATCATGCAAACTGATGGGCCTCAGTTAATGAGAGCTCCAGAGATGGCCATGAACCTAATTGGTTGCCTCAGAACCACATGCAGGCTCCAAGTCTGCAGTTACTGCCCAAAGCCTATCTCCAACGACAGACCAGGCAGGGAAAGGGAAGTTAAAAGTCTGAGGGAGGGATAAGCACAGAAGACTAAGAAGGGGCCTGAGTAGGGTAGAAAGTTAAGGAACATGAAGGTGACCAGGAGACACAGACTGCCCCACTGAGGTCCCAAGGAAGACAAACAAGGCTGACAGGATGAAAGGAGGAGACTTAAGGGAGCAGCAGTGTAGGAGAGAAGCAAAGAGAGTGGAAGACACTGCCTTTCATGGTGGCAAGGCCTTTAAGGCAGAGGTTGTTATTTTAAGGAAAAGCAGCAGACAGGGTTAGGAAAATACACCACAGCACCCTGAATACTTCTCAGCTTCCCCATAGCTCAGTGTCTGGTCCCAAACTAGCACAAGAACAGTGATGCCAAAGCTGCAGCATTTGGGCCCCTCCTAGCACCAGCTGACTGAGGGCATGGCTAAGTGGCCTTCTCTTATTACCTGTTGGGGCTTAAGGCAATCCTACCACCTCTCCTGGGTGTGTGCTACCTGGCAGCTGGGAGGAGGGGTGGGGTAGGGGTTCTGGTTCCTCACCTGCAGGGCACAGAAGCAGCTATGCAGATTGTCCAGCCGAGGGGCAAAGATGAACTCATCATAGGCTCCACCCAGGACCTAGACAGATAGGATAGACACCCAAGTCTGAGTGCCCAGCCCCTTCATCTACTGTTCTCTGTTCCCAACAGCCTGAGTTGAACCAGCTGCTAGATTTCCAATGAAGCTTCTCTTGACTCTTGGCTTAGGAAACTGTTCTTGTTGTACAGAGTCAGCTGAGAATTGGAGACAGGGTAGGGCTGCCAAGAAGAGGAAGCCTATAGCTCCTGACCTCTGCCAATGGGACAGGCAAAGGAAGGACTAAATGGTCACCAAAAAACAGTTGACAAACAGAAACTTAGTGCATACTTAAGCAGGATACAGAATCAAAAGATTTAGCAGTTCCCTGCATTAGCAACCAGGTGGCACAGCCTGGCCTCTTGCCCTCAGGTCAGAAACAATGTGGGTCAAAGCAGATAGGGACCACCTGTAGCAGAAACTTCAGGTCCCACCCCACACAGTCCTGGTATTTTGCTTATCCTGAACTACTGAAAGCAGAAGTAGAACCTATTGGGAAGAACAGTAATGAGGAGCTGAGTACTTCAGGGGGACATGCTGTGGTTGGCTGGGATCCTGGAGGCCCCCACCCACAAGGTCCTATGGCCATTCTTTACCGCAGGCTGGGTATCTGCCAGGCAGAGCTCCATCTCCAAGATGTCCTCAGGACTCAGCCCCAGATGGGTACAGAGCAGGGACATGAGGACTGAGTGGTGTCGCTTATCCTGCAGGGCAGAGGATATTAGAAGGAGGACCTGCACCTTTTTCTTTGCCTCTTCTCAAAAGACTGGCCTGTTTCCCCTCTGCCCACCCTCCTGGGAGCAGGGGAGCAGCTTACAGCAGCATTGAGAGGCCCTGGTTCAGGTGTCCCTTTCTCCAGCTCTTCCTGAACTGCTGTAGCAAGAATGGGAACTCTGTGGGAAGATGTATTGAGAGAAGGGAGTGTGGAGGGTTGGAGGACATTGCAGGGTGGGGTAACTATGAGCCCAGGCTTCTCCTTGTCTTCCACTCCCAGCTCGCTCCCCAAATAGCAGAGCTCTGAGGACAGAAACTGAGTCCTGAAAATGGATCTTGACTGTTGCCATTAAGTGGTAGCCTCCTGAGTCCTGATGGGGCCCCTCTGTCATGTGGTACCATATCCCACCACTCACAGCCATCACAGCCCCAGCCACAGTCTTACAGGTGCATCTCTGTGTTGGGTCCAAAGTTCTCATTGATATTTCGCTGAAGATGGATAGCCAGATGTGGGATGCGCAGAATGGGCCTGTCCACATGTACAAGGCGCTGCTCCAGCCGACCTGAGGTAGGACACTGTAGCCAACTGGCCAGGTCAGATTTGGGCATCTCTCAAACCTGGTTGATTAAAGCCCTCAATAAACCCAGAATAACCATATCCCCTCTTCCGCAAGGGGGCTCTCCACTGGTATATTCAAAAACCATGACATTCAATCTTCAGGCTGCTAAATTGAGACTCATCCCCTCTCACACCCCCCTCCCCACCCCAGTTCCCAGTCCCTGGTTCCCACCTTGATAATGACTCGCCCAGCCAAGGTCAGGTCACGGTCAAACCAGGTGCTCCAAATCCCACCACCATAGGTCTCTACACCTACTTGGTGGTAGCCCATCTGGCTTCGTCGAGATCTGCGTTTCACCTGAGCAATATAAAGATGAGGAGGAAGTCAGAGAAAGTTGAATGACAAGATCTAGAGCCATTGACAAATATCAGTGTCAGGTGACTGACCAAAATGTGGAGTGGAGGCAACAAGTCTATCTTCTTTCCTGTGTCAGGGCATAGGGCCCTCCAATATGTACCACCTAGCTCTTTACCACACATTGCCCTTGACACCTCCCTTTAGTCCAGCAGAGCCCTAACTGCTTACCCGGAGGCAGGGGCTGTCCGTGTGCGCCCCAATGAGGCTGAAGCCATTGCCAGGAACATACTGGCCCCCCACAACAAAAGCGATGATGGAGGAGGAGTTCCTGGTGAGGAAGTACTGGGGGAGGGGGATGAAAGGCAGGGGTGTGAGTTGCTTGACACAAGACTCAGACCGCTTTTGCCCCCAACCTACCACTAGTAGTACCTTGCTCTCAGGTTTGATATCCCAGCTCTCTGTCTCCTTGAGTTCACGGAAGCCAGCCTGGAGGAGGCGGCTCCGGCACTCGGCCACGGCTGCAGGAAAAGGGTCCTTTCGTAGAGATGGAAGTTGATCGGGGATATTCCCATCCCTAACCTCCCTAGACCTGGTCACCCACCGTGGAAAGGTGAGGGGCTCCGGTTCACGAACTTGAGGAGTTCCCGGGCCGCAGCCTGGACCGCCTCTTTCCGGGCTCTGCCGTTCATGGCCTTCTAGGGGATGAGGGGGGTGAAGGCTCAAGCTGTTACCAGGTCTGGGACACTGCTTTCACGGGAGCTCCCAGGGCTTCCCCAAACCCACGCCCAGAAATGACGGCTCCAAGGCTCAAACCTCTGCTCGTGCCCCTTTCCTTACAGACAGATCCAGACTCCAAGGTTCAATCCCTCGCGGCAGAAAGCTTCAGTCCTCCCGCAGAAGGACTTCCACCTAGTTCCGCCTCTGGCTCGGCCCCCTAAGTCCCACCCCACGCCCCGCCCGGAAATCCCACTCCGAACCCTAACGCCGAGCTCCCGAGTCGCCCTCAACTCTGAACGCGCCTGCAGCACGGCATCCCGACTCAAATGGCCACCTCACCTGTCCCACCCAGCCAGCCGCTGGACACCCCTTCCGGCCCGGGAAGGTCAGATCACCGCGGCGGGGTTGCAGTTTCACTTTGTCGGACGTGCGCCCAGCTCAGTGCGCGCTGGGAGGGTACTCCCGGATGCCTCCCATAGTCAATGCAGGGCGAGCGGGCCGCAACCACCCACCTGCATGGCCGCACCGGACCAGGCTTGGCCGGCCTCAGCCTCCTCACTCCTCTCTCCCCAGTCAGGCCCAGCCTTGGCCTAGCTGTGTGCTCCGACCCTGTCAGGCCGCGCCCAGTCTCCGCTGCTAACTCTACCCGAGTCAGACCGCCTTCGGGTTCCGCCCCGGCCTCTCGCTCCGCCACGCCTCTCCCTCCGCCCCCATCAGGCCTACTCCTAGCGGTGCTGACAGCTCCGCCCCCGTTAGGCTCTATTCCGGCCCCGCCTCCGCTTCTCGCTCCGCTCCAGTCCTGCCTCTCCTGAAGTACACAGACCAACATGTCAGTCCGAGTTCCGGCCCCGCCCCCGCTCTCCGCTAGCTCCGCCTCCATCAGGCCGCGTTCCGGTTCCGGCTGCGCCGCTCCGCCCCCATTAGGCTTTGTTCTGACCACGCTGACCGCTGCGCTCCAGTCAGGCCTCGTTTCGGCCCCGCCTCCGCTTCTCGCTCCGCCCCGATCAGGTCTAATCTTAAGTACGCTGACGTCATCTGAGTTCCGGCCCCGCCCTCGCTGCGCCGCTAACTCCCCCCCTCATCTGTCCCTCTCGCTGGCCGGAGGCCCACGGCGTACTCTCCGCAGCATAGTCCACCGCGGCAGTCAGGGCCCTCTTGCGCCCGGGAGGTGTTAGGATAGCCGTAACCACTGACTCCTTCCGGCCCCCGGCAGCTGGTGCGTGAGTGGAGGAAACATCCCTATGGCTTCGGGTCCAAGGAGAACCAAGAGTGCTCCCTAAGGCCAGCCTTATGAAAACACAAGCAGCACAGTTGATGTTCCTGCCGGGCGATGAGCTTTAGTGTTATGATGAGGTTTAACGGTTATCAGTGTTTAAGCGTCACATTTTGACATTTTAGAGACGAATTAACGGAACACGGAAGCGAATAACCTGTCCCAAGTAACAAATAGCGCAGTTGGGGTTGGACTCCATGAATTTGTTTGCAGAGGTCTGGAACGACCACTATAGGTTTTGTAGGTCTTTTCTCAAGTCTTTTCTATTCTCTTTGGTAAATGTTACATGGCTATTTGGGTGACCCTAGTATTTGACTCTGATATTCGTGCTCGCTCTCTCTTTTGGCTTTTATGAGACAGGGTCTCCTTGTACCCTCAGTTGGCCTGGAATTCAGTATGGAGACCAAGCTGGCCTCAAACCCATTGCCATCCTCCAGTCTCAGGCTGGAGGATTGAGATTACAGGTATGAGTTAACCATCCTCAGCTCTTTCTTCTTAAAGTGACAGGGAAAAAAAATTTAAAAGCAAACTCCATATATCCTTGGAGGTAATTCCAGTATTTTATTTCCATGTCAAGAGTGTTAGGTAGCAATTTTAAAACCTATGCATCTGCCTAGCTATAGGGATGGATCAGGATTTTTGAAGGCTTTGAGGTTCCAGAGAACCCAACTATCAATGATGTAATCAATTTTCCAGGGGTCACAAGTCACTAAAGGCAATTTGCCATTTTTATACTTGAGGCTGGGGTGGGGAGTCTGGAAATGTCCTGCCAACCTCACTTCAAACAACTAGATTGCAAGGTGGTTTCAAGATATTGGGGTTTGGGAGGAAAGGGAGAGAGGGTGGCCTGTACAACAGGACATAGGACACTCCTTTAATTCCAGCCCTCTGGAGGCTGAGGCAGGTGGATCTCTGTGAGTTCTAGGCCAGCCTTGTCTACATAGCAAGTTCCACAATTAATTAAATTTTTTGGACATTGTGCCAACTCTATAGTACGGAGTTAACTCAGCCTGTTGCCCTTGGAGCTGCTTTGCATTTCTTCTACCCCGACCTTGTGCTGTCTGGGCAGCTCATAAATTTCAGGCCAAATCATGGGTCCAGGACATTTATGCACACCATGAATAACTCATTGGCTCCTGGGATAAGTCACCACACATTAGCCTGCAAACCTCACAAGCCAGAATGTTTGTGCACAGAAGGAAAAGATCTTTTGAAATCTTTCCCATGACCAATGGGCAATTACCAAATTTTAGTCCACTCCAGAAAAATCAATAAAAGCTTGCTGCTCACTTCTGTTCAGTGAACAGCAGCCTGATCTCCCTTTCAATCACTGGTGTCCTTTTGGCTCAAACTGAAGTCGGCCAGCTGAAGCTGACGCCTGAATAAAGATGCCTTGCCTGTTTTGTTTATAGTACATGACTTGGTCTCTCTTCCTCTTTCCGTCCCTTCCTCACTCCCTTTCCCCTCAATTTGTTGATTGATTGATTGATTTTTGAGACAGCATTACTGTGTAGCCCTGTACAAGCTGCTCTTGCACTCACTATGTAAACCAGACTGGCTTGAACTCACAGTTCCTGCCTCAGCCTCCCTATCCCTGGGATTATAAGGTTTAGTCTCATTTCTACTGTTTCTGTACCATAAGACCTCACCATTAAGTATCATGTTGACTAACATCATCAATATCTGGGAGAGTTAGAAATGTTGGACTTAGGATTTACCCGTATACCTCCTAAATCATTCCTAGATTCCTTTTTTCAGACCTGAGGATTAAACCCAGGAAACTGCTGTGTAGCCCAGGCTGGACTCAAACACTCAGTCCTTCTGTCTCAGCCTTTTGGGTGCTGGTGTTGTGGATGTGTGCCACCACGATTATCTTAGATGATTTGAATTCACATTAAAATCTAAGACACAGTGTTTTACAGTGCCATGTTGCCCCCCCCCCAAAAAAAAGGTCAGGTAAAATCTTACGTATAATCACAGAAAAAAAAAAAGTTCAAATACATTGTTGAATAAAAAGAAAAACAGACTGGAGTGATAGCTCAGTGGGTCAAGGCACTTGCTGCTAACCCAGACAACCTGGGTTTGATTCCTGGGTAACACATGGTGGAAGGGAAGAACTGACTCTGACAAATTGCCCTCTGACTTCCACAAGCGCACCATGGCACATGTGTCACCACCTCCACAAAGTAAATGAAAATATGCAATAAGTTAAAAGTTAAAAAATCATGGGGCTGGAGAGATGGCTCGGTGGTTAAGAGCACTGACTGCTCTAGCAGAAGACCCAGGTTTGATTCCCAGCACCCACATGGTGGCTATGAACCATCCTTAACTCCAGTTCCAGGGGAATTCGATGCCCTCTTCTAACCTCTGTGGCACTGCATAGCATGGGTGAGCTCACATACATGCAGGCAATACACTCGTACACATAAATATATATATATATATGTCTTTTTGAGACAGGGTTGCCCTGTAGCCCGAGCTGTCCTGGAACTCACTATGTAGACCAGGCTGGCCTTGAACTCACAGAGATCAGCCTGCCTCTGCCTCTGCCTCCCAAGTGCTGGGATGAGTGGCGTGCGCCACCATGACTGGCAATAAAATATATTTTTAAAAAGTAAAAAATCAGAAAAGCAATTTCTAAAATGTTTATGGGGCAAGTACATTTAGGTAAAATACATTAATGAGCTCAATTTCTAGGTTTTACATAAATATATATGTATATATGGATAAGTGAATTATGGTATTGGGTGTGAAGTTGGGGTGAGGAGGTCCGAGAATGACTGTAGTACCCCAAAAGTTTCTAAGACTCATTCTTGCTCCCAACCATCTGAGAATCTTCTCCACCATCCCTAACCTGGTGTTTATATGTTTCTATTATCTGTTCATCCTTTGATTTAAGGAGTATTAAAGCGCAAATGCCTATGAGTTAATACAGCAATCATGCAGCTCAGTGTGAGTTGCTACAAAGTACACATCCTTTCTAGTCCATTCACTTTTTAGAGAAGCTTCCTGAGTAGCAATTTGTCACATGATTGTTAAGGGTGATTTGGGATTTAGGAGACCTAAGCAATACTATAAGGACATGTATGTGTGTGTGTACATGATTCCTGACCTGTCTGTCAAGGCTGGTACATTGAGGGGCTAAATGAGATGATCTTAATATTCTGGCATCACTTGGATATAGTGATAGGATCTTACATAATAAGATACAATTTTATAGTGTTGCTGGAGGGGCACTTTAGTTTCAAACATAGGACTTCTGCTCAAGCCTCATCTTCCATTCACATCTCAACTTATTGAGAACTACAAATCCCAGAATGCCTTGAGGTGAGTAACCCTGGGATAATCATTTTGAACCAATTGTATCCTAGGAGGGAGGATTAAAAATTACTTATATTAAAGAAATACTATCTGGGTGCCTCTATTAGTACCAACAGGAAAAATTTACAATAAACTATATTGTATTAAGTGGAAAAAAACCCAAAAACCTGTGGCATAGCAGTTATGGTATGGTATGCTGCCATTTGAATGTGTAAATACACTTTTTTTGAGACAGGATAGTCCAGGCTTGACTCTTGCTTCCACCTCCAAAATTATGGGATTATAGGTCTAAACTACTGTGTTCAACCTATACACACACATTCTTGTATGCTTAAGATACAACAGGAGTGGCTAATACTGACCTTCAGCAAGTCAATCCCAGGGCAATGACACCTTTCAAGAAGTTCTTTGTGTATGTGTGTGTAGGGGGTATAAATTGGAAGATGGACAGAAGGAAGACATATCTGGGGAACTCATCAACACCCTGACTTCACATAAGGCAACTGTCCATACCTACATGGCTTGTGCATACCCTACTGCCTACATCAATTTAGCCAGGCAGAGGTTAAATCCCAAGATTTCTGTGGCTAATGGGGCCTTCACTGGGGAGATCATCGCTGGAATGATCAAAAACTGGGGAACCCCTTGGGTAGTCCCAGGGTACTTTGAGAGAAGGCACATCTTCCAGGGGGCTCAGATGAGTTGACTGGGCAGAAGGTGGCTCATACCCTGGCAGAAGGACTTGGAGTGTTTGCCTGCATTGGGGAGAAGTTAGATAAAGGGAAGCCAGCATCACTGAGAAAGTTGTTTGGGAGCAAACCAAGGTCATCACAGATAATGTGAAGGACTGCAACAAGGTTGTTCCAGCTTATGAACCTGTATGGGCCGTCGGTACTGACAAGACTACATCACCAATAGGCCAGGAAGTACAGGGGAAGTTCTGGGACCGATTAAATCCAAGGTCTGTGATGTAGTGGTTCAGAGCCCCTGCATCATTTATGGAGATTTGTGTGACTGAAGCAACTTGCAAAGAGCTGGCAAGCCAGCCTGATGTGACTGGATTCCTTGTGGATGGAGCTTCCCTCAAGCTTGAATTTGTGGACCTCATCAATGCCAAACGATAATCACCATTCATCTCCCCTGCCCTTCTGCTAAGCCAGGGACTAGATAGCCCAGAAGCATAGTAACTGTTCCCACCAGTCACATGCTTCTGTTGATGTCATCTGCCCCTTCTCCTGACCTAATCCAAACTACCTTCCTATACCATTTACAACTTCCCCCTGTAATGGTTGAGACCAGGCCAATCCCTTTACCACTTACTATAATGATTAAAACTAAGCATGTCACCAAGGTGGCTTCTTGCCTGAGAGGTAGAAGTGGCTCTTACACTATCCCCTTCAGTCCCAGTGAGGGCAGTAGAGTGAAATCTCCTTCCTCTCCTCTCTCATGCGGTGAGACGAAGATCCTCTTACTGTAAGAGTCCAGGGATGCTCTCCTCTCCCACAGTGCTGAAGCCTGAGTATCATTTTTGTGAGTCATTCCACATGGAGGGGAAATAAATACCTGACACTAAAAACACACAGAAAAGAAACAAAACATCAGGAGTTACAAAAAAGTCCTGACTCCCTAGGAAAGAGAAATGGGGTAGATGCCTGAGCGACTTTAAATTGTTTGCTATGTACATATTTAAACATGTTTAAAAACTAAGTGATTTTAAAAGGTAACAGACTCGTAATGATCTTTAAGTACTTTCTGTAGCCATGATTTTTTTGGTTTTGTTTTCTTCTATACCCTGATTGAGTTAGTAAGCATTTGTTTGTTAGCATTTACCTACAGCCTACAGTAAAATAATAGAGTTAAAAATGAACACAAAAGCTATGTTGTCCTTTGACATGGAAGTTGCTATGCACATGTAGAAGGGTGAAGGAGGGTTGGTTGGTTGGTTGGTTGGTTGGTTGGTTGGTTTGTTGGTTGGTTGGTTGATGCCTTCCTTCCTTCCTTCCCTTCTTTGTTTTGTTCAATAGGGTCTTTCTATATAGCCCAAGCTGGCCTGTACTCTTAATCCTTCTGCCTCATCCTCTTACATGTCAGAATTACAGGAATGTAACGTAGTTGGCAAAATATTTCTTTTGATATGAATATTTGGAATGAAAACAAAAGAAAACCCAAAGTTAAGGTAGGGAAACCTTTTAAAAAATGGGACAGGGTTCCAGTCATCCTTTACCTGCACTAGAACTATAAACTATGGATCCTCTCTGTTCCTCATTTCTGCTGTCTTCCTGCCCCTCCACCCTATGATCACTCCCATGCACACACCTTCAAACCCCTTGCCCCTTGGGATTTGCTTACTTGTTCAGCAAAACCCAAACCCTGGCTATACCTGGAGGCACACTTGTTCCACATATGTAACTGCCGGCGCCCATGTCTACATCTGTCTGCACCCACATGGCTAGAGAAACTCAGTCATGCTGACTGGCCTCACTTGAAATTCCTTAGCCTTCAGGGGGTTCCTTGTCTTGCTCAGAGTTCCTACTGACTCTCCCAGACCGTTCCTTCTTTCCTTCTCCTGGAGGAGAATTTCATACAGCATCCTGATCCTTGGTTCTGATTTTTCTGTGAAAACAGAAGCCTTTAACGAGAACTTGGTCCCCCATCTGTGCTTCTATGTAAGTCTGCACTCTCTACTTACACACAAGATTCTGTCCCCCATTTTCTTTTTAGTGTGTGTGTATGTGTCTGGTATACATGCATGTATGTATGCATGTTCACATGTGCAGGTGCACATGTGTGCAGAATCCATAGGTTGACATCAGATGTCTTCCTCCATCACTTTCTGTTTTACTGAGGCAGAGACCCTTGCTGAATCTAGAGCTTGCAGATTAGGCTAGTTTAGCTAGCCAACTTGCCCCAGGTAACCAGAGTGCTGGGATTACAGGCAGACTTTTGTGTGTGTGTGCTAGGGATCTGAACTGCAGTCCTCATGCTTGCACAGAAAGTGCTTTATCCGTGGAGTCAGCTCCCCATCCTGTCCCTTACTTGCTTTTTTTAAACATTTTAAAAATATTTTATTATGATTATTTTTATTTTTTATGTGTATGAGTGTATTGCCTGCATGTATGTGAGTGTATCCGGGTCGAGCAATGCCTCAGAGGTCAGAAGAGGGCTTCAGATTCCCCTGGAATTGGAGTTAAGGACAATTCTTAGCTGCCTTGTGGGTGCTGGGAATTGAACCCGGGTCCTCTGCAAGAGCAGTCAGTGCTCTTAAACCGCTGAGCCATCTCTCCAGCCCCACTTTCTCTATAAAATTTTTTTAATTTAATGTATATGAGTGTTTTAGCTTCCATGTATGTAAGTGCGCCTGTGTTTGCAATGCCCAAGGAGGCCAGAAGAAGATGACAGATCCCCAGGAACTGAAGTTACAGTTGTTAGCCACCATGTAAGTGCTGGGAACCAAACCCAGGTCCTCTGCAGCCAGTGTTCTTAACCACTGAGCCATCTCTCCAGCCCCACCCCTTACTTTCTTAAGGGTACCTCCTCAGTACTTCTTCCCCCTCTCCTGCATTATCAATCTCTGCAGTTCTTGGGGTCTTGCTATAATTTCTCCCATTAAAAAATAATTCAAAAATATAAAATAAAATAATTATAGCTGGACATGATACCTTTAATTTCAGTACTAAGAGGCAGAAGCAGAGGATTTCTGTGTGATTAAGGCCAACCAAGGCCAGCCTGGTCTACATAGCAAGTTCCAGGTCAGCTGAAGCTACAGAGACCCACAACTGATCAACGTGCAGAGAGTAAGAGAGTGCAGAGTGTTTAACTCCGAATAGGACATCTGTATCAAACCTCTGCCTCTCAAGTCTCAGGGATCATTAAGGAAGAAATGTAAAGATTGTAAGAGCCAGAGGTGGTGGATGACCATAAGGAGACAGAGATGAACTCACAGTAATGGTGACAGCATGCACAAGACCCTCATAAGCTCAACCAAACAAAATTCCAGCATAGAAGTGGGGAGGTGGGTAAGAAGCACACCCCTAACTGAGGAACTATTAGCAACTGATAGCTCTAGAAGAGGGAGAGTCAGTTTTCTTCAAGGGTGTGTGACAGTGGGTAGTTTGACCAGGCTCTAGGGGATTCCAAAGGGCATTTTCAGACAGTAATTTGACTCCATAGGCCTAAATGTATATGTGTGTGTGTGTGTGTGTGTGTGTGTGTGTGTGTGTGTGT
>NW_008360326.1:5531130-5576239 GCF_000622305.1 Nannospalax galili
GATAGAATACATGACATCAGACAGGGCAGTCAGGAGGTAGGGGAGGGATCTGAATGTGATCAAAACATTGCATTAAATCCTCAGAAATTCAGTTAAAGAAGATAATAACGGATGACATGAAGTTGCAAGGATAGTTAGGTGAGGGGAGAAGTGTTAATATGATCAAAATATGTTGTATGAAATTCACAAATCAATACCAATATTTTTAAAAAGTAATCATGCAGAGTGTGTGTGGTGGAGAGGTTACTGAGGAGTATGTGGGGGTGAAACACAACCGGCCAGGGCAGCAGCCAAAGACGGGGCCCTGAAGGGCCAAACCGCGAGTGGGGTGGGGTAGGTGCGACCCTCAAATGCAATATATGTCTGGAGACTTCTTGTGAAGCTCTAGTCAGCGTGGGTGGCCACCTGTTTTGTTGGCCCTGACTTCATCAGTGACTGGAGACACGACCAGACCAGCAAGAATTCCCCGTGTGTAAAACTGGCATCAACAGAGAGAAGGTTGTCTCTTTTTATGGGTGAGGGAGCCAGAAGCCCCAGGATCCCATATTGAAAACTCCACCCCGTCCCAAGGGCCAATGGCCAGCTCCAGAGAGTAGAGGGGGCTTCTAGCCCTTTGGTGATACTGGGGCCTTTCCCCTTTGGCGTTTTCACCACTGTCTTCAATGCCCATAAGTCTTTCTACAGGGGTGCAGGTATGGATCTGGGACAGGGTCACCTGGCCTCCAGCTGGCAAGATTCCCTCATTTTGTCTCTTGCCATCTTCTGGCTGCTCAGTATTTGAGCTGTGTCTCCTTCCTGCCCACCTCCATCCAGAGGAGAATCAGTATTGGGAGTCACTGCTGACCCTTCCTTATTTCTGGACCCCCCCCTTCTGTGACCCCTTCATTTCTGTTGGCTATGGCCAATCCTGGACACCCTTGAGAAGGGCATGGGGAAGAAGGAGTGACAGGGGTGCTTAGGACAAGAGTGCCTGCTGCTCCATTCTGCTGGCTCAGGAGCACTGTAACTCCCATCCCTGGAGGATGAGGACAGACTAAAGACAGATATCCTATTGTCCTTTTTCCCAATCCTTTGCTTTCCCCCAGATTTGTTGATTTCATGTTGAAAGGTGGGCTAGGCTCCCTCTGATTCTCCCTCACTCCTCTTGTTGAATTAATTTAATTCATCCTCCCTCCCCCGACTATCTAAAAGGAGTTCTGACTCTAATGTCACCTCTCCCATCTCTCACTACCTCCTTTATTACAAATTCAATTAAAAAAAAGTAATCATGCTAGTGAGATCATGATTCAGTAGGTAAAGACACTTGCTACCAAGCCTGCTGACCTGAGTTCTATTCCTGGGACCCACATGGTGGAGGAAGAGAACCAATTCCTGTATGTTGTCCTCTGACCTCTACACACATGTCCTATGGCATATATATATGCACAAAGTAAATAAAAGTAAAAAAATTTAAGCAAAAAAACCCTAAAAATAATTTTCTCTCCTACTTCCCCTCCTTGAGTTTCCCCCAACCATAGCCTCACTTTTCTGCTTCTGGTTGAGTCAGTCTTTTTTGAAAACAGTTATGGAGACTTCTGCCTGAAATACCTCTCATTCTATTACAAACTCTTTGGAGTGACATTTTCACTTTAATCATTTCATCAGTTCTCTTGTCAAGGTCAAAAACAATATGTACAACATGGAACCCAGTGGTCAGTTTTCAGCCTCATCATACTTAACCTGCAGGCCCTCTTGCCAGTTACCTCCTGTCCTTTCTGGAGACTCTGCACTTGCTCTCCTGGCTAACATTTCCTTTACATCCCTTTTCCACAGCTATTCCTTATCTTCTCCTCTTGAAGTAGACGTCTTAGGCTGAGTTCTTAGAAATCCACCCACTCTTACTCTTTTCCAGTTCTTTTCCAGTCTCATGGTTTTTAACTAGTGTCTACATCCTGATGATCTCCAAACTTACCTATGTCTATCCCAGTGGTCCCTTTTCAACTGCAGTCTCCTATACTCATCTGTTTATTCAAAAATCTCCACATATACACAATAGTGTACACATTTTCTGGGCTTGACTGACACTGGAGAAGAATACTGTGGGAAGCTACATCACAGCAATGGCATTGCACTGGATGGCTTTAGTTGTAAACTTGACACACCTGGGTAGATGGAGCCTCGATTGGGGGATTGCCGTCATTGGACTGGCCTGTGGCCATGTATGTGGGGCATTTTCTTGATTGTTGAGTGATGTGGGATGGCCTAGCCCACTGTGGGCAGTGTCATCCCTGGGCAGATTGTTCTGTATTATATAAGAAAGCAGGCTGAACATGGGCCAGGAGAGCAAGCCAGTAAGCAGTGTTCCTTCATGACCCATGCTTCAGCTCCTGCCTCCAGGTTCCTGGTCTGAGTTCCAGGAGATACAAGCCAAATAAACCCTTTCCTCCCCAAGTTGGTATTGGTCAGAGTGTTTTATCACAGCAATGAAGAAACAAACTAGAACAGGCATAAACAGAATTCTACAGCAAACCACTAAATCTATGGTAATGGAGCCATTAATTTTCCCTCTGGAGGAAGGAGCAGGGTCACAGGATCCTTATAAGATCCTCTCTCCTGAGATTCCAACCACCACTCCCTCTGACTCCAGCTACAGGTAATATCAGAAATGTTAAAGTATATAAGGTAGAGGGCTGGGGATGCAGCTTAGTTGACAGAGTGCTGGTCTGCCATGCACTAAACCCTGCATAAAACCTGGCATGATGGCACAAAGCTGTAATCCTAGTACTCAGGAGGTGGCAACAGTAAGATCAGAAGTTCAACATAATCCTCGACTGCATAGCAAGTTCAAGGCCAGCCTGGGCGCTAGTCTCAAGAACCAAATCAAACCAACAACAAAAAAGACTGGGAATGGGACTTTCCCACAGTGCAGCTACCTGTAAGTCACCTATGCTCCTGAAATAACCACAATAAATTCATTAATTTGCCAAGCTGGACTCTACAGAAGCTTTCTTTGATCAGTCAGCTCCTTCTCTGTTTAGAGTGAGTAGACATTTCTTTTATGTCTCCCTAGGAAGATCATGCATCACTCAGTAAATGACAATTCTATCCTGACAGTTTCAGGCCCAATCCCTCGGCATCATCTTCAGCACATCTCTTCCTCATACTCCACATCCAATTCACCTACATATCCTATTGTCCCTGTGTTCCCTAGCATCTCCACAGGGCAGTGCTCTCATCCTGTCCTTCCCTCTGGGCACCAGTGTTACCTCCTGTCTTAGGTTCTGTAGGAAGAAGTCTTAGTATCTGTCAACTCAGAATAACCTGCAGGTCAGGAACAGGCAATTCTTCTCAACTGGTACGATTCTCAGCACCTGACACATAGTGATAGACAGCAAATATTTACTCAATGAATGACATTTTCAAAATGTGTTCATTCTTAGCTGGGTGTAATGGTTCATGCTGTAATCCTAGCACTCAGGAGGCAGAGGTAGACAGATCTCTGTGAGTTCCAGGCCAGCTTGGTCTTCACAGTGAGACCCTGTCTCCAAAAACTAAAACCAAAGCTAAAACCAAAAAAAAAAAAAACCCAGGATGTCCAGTTCAATTTGAGTTTAAAATAAATAGTTTTGGGAAATATGTGCTGCAAATATTGCATGGTACATACTTATGCCTAAAAAAATTAAGTTAGTATCTGGTATTTTTATTTACTAAGTGTGGCAATCCAAGAAAAAAATGGTCTAGTGTATGCCCACTTTCACAATGCCAGTTTCCTGGCTATGATTGTGTAAGTTGTAATCACTGGGGGAAACTGGGAGCAAGAGAAGCACACAAGGCCTCTTTGTACCACTTTTCGCAATGCCCTGTGAATGTATAATTATTTAAAATGAAAATGGTTTTTTGAATGGCCCTGGGAAGAAAACTAGCCACTCCTGTTGGTGATGCAAACAGAGAGGAAAGTGTTGGGTTACTAGCCTTGTGGTTTTATGGAGCATTGTAAAACTAGCACTTCACAAAGGACCCAGACAATATCCCCCTTGCCTGACAACAATGTCATACAGTTATTGGCATGTGACAAAGTGGTCATGAATGTGAGTTTGTGCTCAGACTCATCTGATTTCTGGCTCTTCTCTTTATTAGCTATAGATGGTGCTTGCCCTGGTTTGCTGGAGCCAGCAGACTCCTGACTCATTCCTGTTCCCCTTTCAGTGACTAAAACAAGCCTGGGAGTATTTACACCACCCAGATTGGCAGACACTGCAAATCAGTGACTACATTGTTTTCCCCTTGGGGAAAGCTGGAAGTTAAACATTTGCCATCATACAACAGACTCAGGCTCAAAGCCTCAGTTAGCTCATTGGCAAAATGGGAGAAGATAACAGTAATTACCTTAAAATGATATAAGAATTAAGTGAGATAACACATGTAAGGTACCTATGGCTAAATTTGTCAGTGAGCAATAAATGTAAGTTGGTGTTACCTCTCCTAGTATCATCTCCCATTTCAGCTAAAAAACTAAAGGGCAAGGCTATGTTGTAGTTTTTGTGTGCGTGTGTCTTTATGTGTGTGTATTGTATGTGCATGTGTTGTGTCTCTGTGTGTGTATGTGTGGTCTGTGTGTGTCCGTGTATGTATGTCTATGTACATTGTGTGTTGTTTGTATGTTATATGTTTTGTATTATCTGTGCATATGTGGTCTGTCTGTGTGCACCTGTGTATGTTGTGTGTCTATGTGTGTATATGTTATATGCTGTGTTATCTACGTGTTTGTGGTCTGCAGATATGAATGCAAGTCCGTGTGTGTCTGTCTGTATATGTTGTGTGTGTGCGTGTGTGTGTGTCTCTGTGTATGCTGTATGTGTGCATGTGTGTGCATGTCTATGTATGTCTCTGTGTGTCTTTGTATGGTATGTGCGTGCCCAGAAATGTGTGTTCTATTCATCTCAGCTTCTTTGGTGACTGATACAGGATCTGACATATATTGGGTACTCAATAAATAGTTTTGAAATTACTGAACAAATGACAACTATTAGTAACTTGGTGACATATGCTTCTAGAGAATTCTCATGTGGCTTTAGGCCTTTAAAGACACATTTAATCTTTAATCCTAGGGATTTTCAGGCCCTGGGGCCTGCCATCATGGAATTCTGAGAACACTCCCTACAGACACAATGCTAATGCCTTCTCCTGACCCTGACCTACAAATATAGAGGCTCCTGGAACCCTCCCTCCAGGTTTCAGGGTCAGGCCTTCATCTCTCCCTCCTCTAGGAGCCAGCATGGGGCATTTCTGGCTGCAAGCCTGTCTGACTAGAGGTCATTTAATCCTTGCTGGATTTGTCCTGTTTATTTTAGTGAACAGGGCTGTTTACTTTCAGTTCTTAGTTCTGGGGTGCTTACTCATTTTGCTTCCATTTTATTTACTCTTTGTAAGCACTTGGGTTTGAGTAAATATGTCTATAAAGTTCCAGGGACTAGGTTATTCTGTGTCTGGTATTTTAATGGCCTTTAAACAGTGTCTGCTCAGGTAAGCATTTTATAGATGGATCGAAAAGATAAGAGGATTCTGTTGTGAGTGGCCTCTGACTCCTTCCAGGTTGACTGTGGATCACAAACACCCTATGAATCATGGCTTTTCATCAGTAATAAAAATGTCAAAGCCAACACTCAACTAAAACAGAGAAGTTAACCCACCCTACTCAGCCAGGCTGGAAAATTGTGGTGACTCTTTAAACTTTAGGGCAGGAGTAAGTGTCCTGATTCCCTGCACTGCTTTTTAAAATACACCTTCATAAGCCCCAGATCAGAACAATTCTGATTTTGGAAGAATTAGGTTGAGGTCTGGAATTTGTATTTTTAATAGGAACAGCAAATAATTTTGCTATCTTGGACCACACAGAGAAAGGACTAATCTGGATCCTCAAAAGCCTTTGTGTGGATAGGTGGGCTGCACTCCAGCTCATTGCATTGTTGCTGGGCAGCATGGTAAGAAACTAGAGATAAACTAGTTTTCTAGGAACAATTGCATTGATGCTGGGACACAAACTCCTCCACAGTTAGCCAGGGTGCTGGGGAGCACCATTTGCTGAGCCACTTGCTCAGGTCTATTCTGTTGGCAGAGGGCAGAGACCATGCATCATTCCCCAGAAGTCTTAAGACAGTGCACTACACAGAAAGCTGCCACCAGGAATAGATGGCTTTGGCTACATGGGCTAAGACACTCTTACTGAACAAAGGACAGGCCTGGTTACTCCATGGCAGCCAGCAAGCCAGTAGTTGGCAATGGGTATGTCAAAGAAACTGAGCACCATGGGGACCTGGACACCCCTCCTGAGGCTGGGATCAGGTCTTTCCAAGGCAGAGTAGCCATAAGCCCACCTCTGCCTCAACTTACAGGTTTCTAGTTGTTGTAGTCCCTGAGCTTGTAATGATATCATAAGTGCAATTTGTAACAATGACATGTCATAGCACCTAGAGGCACAGGGTAGCCCTTTGTGGCCCATGTCTAAACAGTGACACTCTTGACCTGAGGCAGGGAATCCTGTGTTCCCAGAGACCACAGGCAGAGAATTTGCCTATTTGAAGAACTTTTGTCTTGTTCTGTCTACAGCCTCTTCCTTTCCTTCCCTCCCTCTAGTGAACTCATCATTCTTTCTGCATGTATTGACATGTGTATGGTCTGCTTCTTCCATCATAAGGTGGGCTTTGAGAGGGCACACTTGCCTTGCTCTCTGCTGGACCCAGAGCCTACTAGTCATTTCCCTATACAGACTTCTGGCACATGAATACATGAACAAGAGGCTTCCCTACCTCCTGCCATCTATTCATTTACTCATCCGACAGCATGCTCTGGGCATCTGCTGTGGGCCAGGCTCTTGTCGGCTTGAATAACTCCTTTTCAGCCTGGAGCAGCTACCAGGCCAGTGGTGGGAAGTTGGAGACACATCCTTTGTGTAATGCACCCTGACAAGGCCTAGATCCAAGGTCTGATGGAAACCGGGCTGCGTGGAAGAGCACACTGCAGCAGTGACAGGTTCTTAAGTTAGAGAAATGGTATCTTGTCTAGCGGGATTTCCCCCTCCTGATTCAGGGAGCCCCATCTGCCCCGAGGCTGCTCTGCCTCTGTTGACAACCAGGCTGCTTGTTTCTGCTAAGATTGCAGCAGGGTGCTTATATAGAAGCAATCTATAAAACACCATTTACAGCCATAACTGAACCACAAAAATCAATCCCCAATGCTCATTCCCATCAACAAACATGCTTGGAGTGCCTCCTGAGTGTGGGGCACAGTTTTTAGGTGTCATGGGAGATAAACAGATGAATAAAATAGAACTCTGCCCCAAGGGAGTCTCTAATCTCCCTAAGGAGACAGGACACCTGGAGATGAAATGATGAATCACACCTGTAAAAATGTGCTGCTGAATAGTGAAGGAAGGTTCTAGAAGTGCGCTGCCCAATGTAGCACCCACATGTGGCTAATGAGCTCTTTTTGAAAAGCAGCTATGCATTCAAATGCCTTTCATGCTCAGCGGTACTACAGGTACCAAGTAATGTACACATCAGATTGCAAACAAAACATAAATACTTCCATTCAAAAATGTCAAGCACATGCTGAAATAATCTTTTGGATAGATTAAGTATATTAATCTATAAAAATTAATTCCATCTGTTTCTTGTATATTTTTAAAAAATCAGCTTCTAGGACATTTTAAATGACCTGTGTGGCTCCCATCGTGTTTCTATTGAACAGCACTGTTTGAGGAGTTGAGAGAACCCAGTGGGTAACCATGCCCTGTGCTATTGCAACTGGGAAGGTTCTGAGGAAATGGGCCAGTTAGTTAGAAGCCAGCAAGGGTCCTGAACAAGTGGGTAGGGAGGGCATTTGAGATGTTCTCAGGAAGGGAAGGAGAGAGAACAGCAGCTCCAGGAGCCTCCAGGGTCCCAGGATCAGTGCACACACCAATAACAAGCACTCACCAACTCTGCCTGGCTCTTCCTATATTCCAGAAGGACAGGCCCTGAGGACCTGTAGCCACCCCCCCCCACACACAAAACCAGACTAAACCAACTTCATGTCAGTCCTGGGCAATGGGGAGCTAGTCAGTGAGCTGTGTTGGGATGCTAAGTACTGGTAAGTGAAATCCTGGGCTAGGCCACCCATAGCAAGAATGGGTTAAATTGTGGCACTCAATGGCTGGAGAGATGGCTCAGTGGTTAAAAGCACTGGCTGCTCTTGCACATGACCCAGGTTCAGTTCCCAGCATCCACATGGCACCCCAAAACCATCGATAACTCCAGTTCTAGGGGATCTGACACCCTCTTCTGACTTCCACAGGCACTGCACACATGTGGTGCACTTTTACATGCAGGCAGAACACTCATACACATAAAAATAAATTATTCTTTTTAAATGTGGCACTCCACCCTGGGCACAGTGGCACACATGTAATCCTAGCACTTGGGAGGCTGAAGAATCATGAATTTGAGACCATCTTGGGCTACATAGCAAGACCCTGCCTCAAAATTAAATAAATAGATAGTTAAAAACTTGCTCCTACCTGTCTCCCAGCTCTGGGCCTATGTGAGGAGCAATGGTAGGGAAGGAGAGAGCAGTTCAGTGCCTCTAGGACTGGGACCGTGCCCAAGGTAAGGGAGGGTTTCTCTGGGACACTGGAGAAGGCCAGGCCCCAACCTAGCCAGAACAGGGCACATTTTGTCCAAGAAATCAGGCAGCTGGAATCCAATGTGATGTTCGCTTTTCTGCCTCTGGCACTGTTCCCCTACTACCACCCCCAGCCATGCAGAGAAGCTGTAAACACTTGAATACAAGGATTAGCTCTGCATGTGGTGTCTAGGACATTGTGAACAACTCTTGGTGGCTGTGTTTGTATCTGTGTTAAATTGATCTTTTTAACCCCCAACACTTTGGATGTGAGGCTTGGTACATAGCCAGTGTTCAATACATATTGATGAATGGATAAAAGAAGGAAGGAAGGAGTGCCTGGGTGAACAGATGATAGATCTGTTAAAGCACAGGTGCAGGTTCTTGGAATGGGCTAATCTTGTCCTGAGATAGATTTTTGGAGATGGCAGAAAGAGGTATTTTTCACAGGCTAAATCTCACAGTGTCTGTGTCACAGGAGAATGGCACTCTGTTTATAGCATTCTACCATCCTACTTCCTACCATGGTACCCCGGACTCATGAGCTTTGAAACGGTGTATCTAAGCTATAGCCTTATGTGGCTAAAGCTTGCTTTCTAGCCTCTTATGTTAGTGATTATACTTTAGGAACCCCTTGGGCCTCTTTGAAAGGAAGGATAATATGAAAAATTCTTTGAGGGTTGGATGGGTCTGGTATTGGAGGTAGGTAATTGAATGAATTTCTGGACCAGCTAAGGAAATGCTCCTCAAATGCTTCAGGAAGCCCGCAGTTCCCCTTTATAGCCACTGGAGGGCACCTGGACCATGAAATACCAGGTCTCCACCACCTACATCGTTGGAAAACTGATTCAACAAACGTTTCATAATCATTACAATAATGATAGCTCTGTGTGTTGAATATCCAATACAGAGCTATCTAAGTATACTATATATTATTTAATATTCACTACAATTGTGAATTGTTTATGAAAAACTAAGGCTTATGGAAAATCAAAGCTCTTATCTGGGGCCACTTGGGAGGACTTGACCTTAGCTTTTAGGCTCCAATAGTAAACAAGGAATGAATACACGAGAAGCTGAAGGAAGGGCCTCAAGAGAGAGGCAGGGTTGCTACACAGACATTATCCTTTCAGAACAATTCACAAACTCTGAAATTGGAAGATGGCTTACTGACAATTTGTACATTTCACACACTAATGTTTCTTTTTTTCTCCTGAGATGATGTTATTAAATAAATGAAGTGTCTCACAATCTGTGGTGTCTAATGTGGAAGAAAGTCTTAGTAATACAAGACAGGAAATGGTGATTTTCATTGACACTTTTTTAAAATTGCTCAGAAGAATCCAGACTATAATAAACATTTTTGTGATCATTTTTCATTGTTTTGGGGCAGTGCTAGGGATGGAATCCCAGGCCTTTTGTATGCTACACTAGTGCTCTCCCACTTAACCAAATCCCCAGCCCTTCAGTTAGTGCCTAAATAGCACTTGCTATATGCCCAAAACTGTCCTAAGCATGAAGTTTTTCAACTATTTTTTATGGCTAGCTCTAAGCTAAGGGCCACAATATTAAGATCCCCATTTACTGGAGTCTCAGAGAGGTAGCATCATGTCCCTTAGCTAGTCAGAGGAGGAGCTGAGATTAGGCACTTAGGTGGACTGGTTCCTGTCTGGGCTCTGTGAAGGGAAGAACTCAGTGGTCAGGCTAGAGTTGGCCTTGGGAGGGGAGAAGGGAAAGCCCTGTGGGAAAAGCGCCCTGCAAGGTGAGGGTTCCCAGGCAGAGAGCAGCAGGAGCAAAGGCTTTTAAGTCAGGACAGGCTCCCCTCGACTCTGCAGAGACCAGCATGGCTAACAGAAGCCTGCACAGCCCCAAATCCCTAGGGCTTCCTTAGGGTGGGAAGGAGAGGGGTTCAGCTGAAGGGCCAGGATGGGGGTGGGAGTACTTCTGTCCTGCGAAAAGCTAAGGCTGCCCAGGCCGGGACCCTCTCCAGTGACAGGCCATTTGGGAAGTGCAGTGTGTGCTCAGGAAATGGTCAGATTGGATTTCAGGGAAGATTAGAGGAGCTAAATCAGGCCCCAGCTGGGGGGAGGTGTTGGAGAAGGCAATGCAAAGGGCCAGCTGCTGGGAGGCCCAGAGGAGCCGGCCTAGGACCCAGGGGTGGGGGCGGGGAATTCCAAGTCAGGCCGGAAGCCCTTTGACCCCAGTAAGGCTGGAATGCTAGGTCACCCTGTAGGGTCATCCCACTTAGATGGAGTTAGGGGTGGGGTGGGGACGGAGACCCAGTTAAGTAGAGATGCCGAGCCAAGCTGAGAGGAGACAGAAGTTAGGGTACAGCCTCATACTGAGTCTCTTGTGCCTGTAGCCCCAAGGCTTGCCTAGCTGGGAAGCGAGGGCACCGGGGCTTGCCCAGTGTTGCTGTGGAGCTCTGTGGAAAACAGCGGGAGCAACTGGAAACCACACCACCCGGCCCTCCTCTCTTCCCAGCCCCTCCCCATCTTGAGTGGCAGCAGCGGCTGTGGCCCCTCCCAGTCCCTAGGGCAGGAGCTCAGGGCTTCTATTCTGGTACCCAGGATGGGCGGAGGAAGAGCCTGCTCCTCTGAGGCGAGAAGAGGAGGGGCGTCAGAACGGCTTTGGGACAGTTAGGGGTACAGCTTCTGGCCGGAGAAAACCCTCCAGCGCTGCTCAGGGAATCGTACCTCTTGGGAGCTTTCCTGGGAAGGGATCGAGTGTACCAGGAACATCTCTTGGCTCTGTCCCTCGGGAGTTGGGGTGCTGGGGGGGTATGGGAATCCCCAGCAGCTGGACATGGGCCCCAGAGTCTCTTTCCAACTAACTGGGAGGCCTCAAGATCAAGCTTGGCCTCCTGTCCCTGCGCTGAGGCAGCCTAGCTGAGAGGAATGTGTGGATGAGGCCGGTGGGGGGCAGTCTGCGGCCAGGGTGCACTCAAGCAGTCTGCATCGCTGCAGGGTGGGAGATGGGGTGTCTGGCCTATGGGTGCGTAGGGCTAAGGGGCCCACTGGCTCCTTTATCCTCCTGATAGAAAGCTTTCAGCTGACCCCTACATCTTGACTGACGCCCTTGCCAAAGTCTCCCCTCTGCCCAGCCTACTCCTGGAGGGCAATAGAGATGGAGAGAGGAACAGGACAGAATGTTGGGAGCAATCTAACCCTGAACATAGAGCTTTTTTTCCCATCGGAAACCCCCTCACAGGGCTGAGTTAAAATAGACTGAGTCTGCTAAAGCAGTCTGATATATAGCCTCAGAGCACCCAGGAAAAGAGCAGACCTTTCAGGGGCACCAGGTAGGGGCAATCTAGGTGGGATTCTTTTGTTTGGTTGTTTGGTTGGGTTTTTTGCTGTATCACCTTAGGGAACTTGCCTCTCACCTCTCTGAGCCCAGTTTCTATTCAACTTCTCTGTACAATGGCAATTCCAGCTGTTTAATGGTGTGGTGAGGATTAGGTTGGATTCATAAGCAGCTGTCCACAATACCATGTTTAGCATGGGGCTCCTGTTCAGTGAATGGTAGTGAGGTCTCACTGCAAGCAGCATCGGCTGGGAGAAAAGCAAGAGCTCTGGAATCATGAAGTCTTGAGTGCGAATCTTGGCCCTGTGCCTGCTGACTGGAAGCAAGGACTGGAGCCAGCCCCTAGGCCTCCCAGAGCCAGTTTCCCTGTTAGTGGGGAGGATACAGTGTTTTAATGGCTGGTGTTTACTGAGCACTCACTGCACCAGATCTTGTGCTAAGTGCTTCATAGTTTCTTGTCCCATCTTTTCAATACAAGATGCTCTTACCATGTTCTTATTTCACAGATGAGAAAACTGAAGCTCCAAAGTACTGAGGATTGAGCCCGGGGCCTGGGTGCAAGTGTTCCACCACTGAGCTACAGCCCCAGCCCTTCAATGTTGTAGTTCAGGCTGGCCTCCAACACCAGCTCCAACTATGTAGCCCACATTGGCCTGGAACTCTGATCCTCCTATCTCCTTCTTGAGTGCTAGGATTACGAGCATGTACAATGTCAAGCTCTCATCAACTCCCTGCATTATTTTATTGTTGTTTACTTTGTGTGTGGTTGGGGGGGATATGCCATGCATGTGTAGAAGTCATAGGACAACTTCTGGGAGTCTATTCTTTGCTTTCACCATGTAGGTCCCAGGTATTGAGATCAGGGTATCAGGCTTGGCAATAGGCACCTTTACTTGCTTAGCTATCTAGATGGCACAAAGGTGAATAAAGTCACCCAAGAGTGACTGATTCAAGATCTGAACTCAGGCAAGGCTACCTGCTCTCCCCCTGTTCGTCCCCTTGCTCAGACCTCTGTGGAATTAAGATGAAGGGCTGGGGCTATAAAAACATATAACAAACAAGGTATGGTGATGCAGGCCTCTAAGCCCAGCACTTGGGAGGCTGAGACAGGAAGATCACAAGTTCAAGGCCAGCCTAGACTACACAGTAAGTTCAAGACCAACCTTGGCTACATAGCAAGACCCTGTCGGGTGTCCCTCTGGAACCCGAGACCGAGTTTTTATGTGTACCTAGATGGTTCTAAAAATAAATTGTCCTACCCACTAGCAAAAACAGTTTAGGGTACTGTGAAGTGTTATGGTCTGGAGTGTCAGAGAAGGCGCCAGGGTCTGAGTGGACCCCAAGCTGACCATGACTCAGCTGGCTGTAGGAAGAGGAGGATGATCCTATACAGCTATAAATAGCAGCTGTGCATAGTGGTCCTGTGAGGTCATTGCCAGCCTGCTCATTCCCTGTTTAAAGCACTCACAGTCTCAGAGCGATGGAAGAAACCTGGAAAAAGCCCAGGACAGCAGGAATATGACCAAGCTGGAAGGGCTAGAACCAAAAAGGCCTATGAGGAAAGATGAAAGGAATGGGGATGAATCAGGGAAAGAAGAGCACTGAGTGATGGCCCAGGATCCAGCCTAAGGCATGAAGCCACTGGTCTGTACCTATGTGAAGAGAAAGGAAAGCAGGGTTGACTTTCCTCTGGCAGAGTTCTGAGAGCAGGCTCAGGTGGTAGCCCAAGGGCCTGCACTGTCCAAGTCTACATCCCTCCTCTCTGCAACTCTCAAAACCTGATGGCTAAGGCTGGTCAAAGAGTGGCTTCTCTGCTCCATCTGTCCCTTGGGCAAACTCAGGGCTGGGCAGGACTTGGGCAGCAGTGATGAGCAGAGAGGTTCAGAGGCAGCCCGGATAGTCTGCTGGACCTGGGGGCCTGGAGGGATGTGGTAGGGAAACTGAAACTCCAAAAACCTGGGGCTGCATTCATGGCGGGGAGGGCCGTGGCTAAGACACTGAGACAAGAGTAGAGACCTGGGAGAAGGAAGAGAGGAGCCAGGGTGGGGAGATGGCAGCACCACAGAGGGTTGGCAGAGGTAGCCATGCCAATGTGTGGTGGGGCAGGGTCTCTTCTGGGAGATATGTCTGTGATCTGGTCCCTGCTTTATGAGGACTCTGGGGGTACACAGAAGCTAGAGGCCAGCCTGCCTAGAGAGGCCCCAAGGAACTAGAAAGAAACTCCTAGGCCAGCGAGATAGCTCCTGGGTAAGGCATTTGCCATCAAGCATGATGAGCTAAGTTTGATCCCCAGAGCCCACATAATGGAAAGAAAGAATTGTCTCCTGAAAGTTGTCCTCTGACTTCTATGTGCATGCCATGGCATGCCCTTCCCTGAATAAATAAGCAAACACTTTAATAATTTTAAAAAAGAAACCAGCTGCTTGTACCTCTCTTTCTTTGGGGTCAGAAGAAGGAGGAACATCTGCAAATATTTAACTTTTTGTTGATGTTTTGTTTTGTTTTGTGTTTGACAGGGTATCAATATGTAGACTAGGTTAGCTTTGAACTCACTATGTAGCCTAGGCTGGACTGGACCTCATGGCAGCCCTGTCTTAGCTTCCCAAGTTTTAGCATTACAAATGTGCACTCCTACACCTAATATTTCACTTTGAACAAAGAGAAACTGAGATCCAGAATGAGGAGGTGACCAGTCTAGGGCCATATAGCTTGTCCCAGAGATGGCCCAGGATCCTGGCCTTCCCTTGACCCCCAATTCCCAGCCAGGTGCTCCCTTAGGGACAGAAGCTCTCCTCCTCCTCCCCCTCTTCCCCTTCCTCCTTCTCCTCCTCTTCTTCCTTCTCTTCTTTCTTTTCATAACCAGAATCTCACTCTAGTCCAGGCTGGCCTGGAACTCTGGATCCTCAGGACTGGGATTATAGAGGTTATGTCACCACACCACACCCAGCCCCAGCCCTTCCTTAATGCTACCAAAGCCCCTCTCCCTGCTTCAACCTCCACCATGACTTCTGCTTCCAATATCATCTGAACTCTGTGTGGCACTGGTGGTCCTTGAAGCACATTCACCTTCTTTACCTTTAGGCCAGGCCTCAACCTCCTCCCCCACCAGTCCTTTGCTCCCTCCCTCCCTCATGGGCACAGATGTCCTATTTGGTACAAACTGGGGTGGGAGGAGGTGAGATTAGCCCCAGACTTCTCCTACTTTGGCAGAAAACCCAGGGTTCTTCATGTCTGTAAAAGGAGTGGGGAGGGGACTGAAGTCAGGGCTAGGGGTGGGGGGGTGCCAGTGGAAGAAGGGACTCAGGAGGGGGGCATCAGGGGGAGCTACTTGAGAGCAGAAGGATGCAATCAGGAGGTCTTAAGCCAATCAGAAGAGAAGGACAACAGAGGGGGCAAGAGGAGAAGTTTCCTGATTGAGCCCCCACAAAGGCAGCAGAGAGATGAGTTTCAGGGAGAATCTTGACGCTGTTCTGGCTGGGCCCCCTGACTCCAGCCTCCCCCTGTGTTATATCAGGAAGAAACAATTGCCTCTGGACATTCCTTACCTTTTACAGTCACTCAGGAGCCTGCGGCTGGTGTAGGTTAGGGAGCTGCTGCAGTGAGGCGAAGATGGATAGGGGCAGTGTGGAAAGGGCTTCTCTGCAGGAAGCCTCAAAGGGTGACCTCTCTCTGGGGCCCAGACACTCAGCATGTCAAAGCTGAGCATCCCCCTCTCCCCAACCTAAATGTGACCTAAATTGATCCCCCTCTCACGGGGTCATGCCAGGGCCAGAGAGGAAAGGGACCTGTTGGGAGGCATGGATGACTATGTGTTAACCCCCCAGGATGAACACCCATCTTGACCTCCATCTAAGCACTCCACCCCCCAGCCCTGTGCTTCAACCATTTTCCTGACCAATTGCTAAAGCCTAGGACACACACCCCCCAATTCATTTCTGCCACAGTGTCCCTAAGACCCTCTCATGTGATGACTGCCTCAAGACCAATCCAGCTTAAAACAGAATTATGAAGCTAGGGGCAGGGAAACAGAAAAAAGAGGTTTGGCCGGGGGACGGGGGCAAAGTAGGTACTGATACAATTGGGTTATGGTTTGTCCTCAAAGGTTCCTATGCTGGAAGTTTGGCCTCACGTAGTGATGATAAGACATAGTAAGGTTGGAAGTGATCTTAGGTACTGGGTTAAGAAGTGGTGAAACCTTAGGAGGTGGGGCAGAAGCTGGTCATGGTACCTTGTGCCTATAATCCTAGCACCAGTGAGGTAGAGGCCAGACTAGGCTATATGAGACTCTGTCTTAAAAATGACTAAAGCAAGGGTGACAAGATGGCTCAGTGAGTAAAGATGAGGCTACCAAGTCTGATGACTTGAGTTTAATCTCCAGGCCTCACATGATGGAAGGAAAGAACTGACTCCCACAAGTTGTCCTCTCACCTCTACCTATGCACCATGGTGCACACCCCCGAACACACACACACACACAAAAGTGCAGCAGAGTTGAAGGAAGGGAGGTCAGGGGATGCAGGGATGCCTTGTGAAGGGATTAAGGTAGTTCTCTAAGAACCCCAGTCAGCTCCTACAAGAGTGAGTTATAAAAGAATAAGACTGATTCCTGAATCACTCTCTGGCTTCCTATCTTGGTGTGGGGATCTGTTCTGCCACATGCACCCATCATTGTGATGCCATCAGTCACAGGTCTCATGCATTTTGTGATATCAATGGAAGATAGACATGAAGATGCAAGATGCCAGTCAATGGAGGGAAGGCATGCAGAGGAGGGATCAGCAGTGTCTGGTCCCTGGGAACCTAGGGTGAGATTCTTTTTCTTATTCCAGACAACATAAGAATCTGGTTCTTTCTCTTTTGATCTTGCTGTTTTACCTCATCCAAGTGCTTTATGCTGGCCAGACCAGAGTCTTTACCCCAGCTATCCACCTTTGCCAGCTACCTCTTACCCACCTGTGCCATTCACAAAGTATTGGTGGGTCTTGTGGGTATCCAGAGCCCTTGCCTTCCAGGGAGCCCTCTATGAAGTCTGAGACCTGCTTAGGGATAGCCAGGAAACTCTGCTAGCAAAGTCTAGACTAGGCTTAGAAGATCCATGTCATCAACATAATTGGGCTAAAGTGAGGGGAGTCCAGAGAGGCAAGCCAGTTGAGGTGGGCAAAGTGGGTGGGGCCATCTCTGTGGCAATGATTCCTACCAGCAAAACTGCCCTTTGCCATACAGATCAACATGTTAGGTACTCAGTAACCTTCAGAAGGGCAAATGTGGAGACAGTGAATTCCTAAGCCATGGAAGGGTTCAACTGGATAGGTCCCTGCAGGAGTTACAATGGAGAAGATTTAAGCCTTCCAAAGGAAGAGAGAGCATGGGGCTGGTCCACTTCAGGACCTGCGAGACCCAGTCTTAAGTTTCTGGGAGATGGTGAGGTTTGAGTACTCTGGAGGATTTCAAAGAGCAAAAGTGTCTTTTTTTTTTTAATATTTTTTATTTATTATTTTTATTTATTTATTTATTTTTATTTTTGGTTTTTTTGTTTTGAGACAGGGTCTTCCTGTAGCCCCAGCTGTCCTGGAACTCACTGTGTATGAGAGTTTTACCTGCTGCTGGGATTAAGGGCGTGTGCCACCACACCTGGCTTTATTATTTTTATTTTATGTGTATGAGTGTATTGCCTGCATGTATGTAAGTGTACCTGTGTTGTGCAATGCTGAGGAGGTCAGAAGAGGGCTTCAGATTCCCCTGGAACTGGAGTTAAGGACAGTTCGGAGCTGCTAGGTGAGTGCTGGGAATCGAACCCGGGTCCTCTGCAAGAGCAGTCAGTGCTCTTAACCACTGAGCCATATCTCTAGCCCCTGTCTTTTTTTTCTTAATTCAGTCAACAAAATTTATCGTCAGTACTCATTGTGAGAAGTCCCACATTTTGCACCATATGTAAGACACATACACAGATTTTGTGTGTGTGTGCGTGTGTGTGTGTGTGTCAGTGTATGTGTGTATATGTGTTTGTATGTGTGCATGTGCATGTTGGGAGGTTATGTACTTGTAGAAGGGGCAGGCCAGAAGACAACCTTGGTTCTTGTTCCTCAGTTGCCACCCGCCTTATTTTTTGTTCATTTGTTTTGTTTTTGAGGCAAGAAAAATCTCCTTATGTAGCCCTGCTTAGCTTAGACTCACTATGTAGACCAGGCTGGCCTCAAATTCAGAGATTCCCCTGCCTCTGGGATTAAAGGTATGTGCCATTATGCCTAGCATCTTTTGTTTTGAGACAAGGTCTCTTAATGGCCTGGAATTCATCAAACCCCAGGAATTAGCCTGTCTCTACCTTCCTAGTGCTAGGATTACAAGCACACATGACCATGCCTGCTTTCTTTTCTCTCCTTCCCTTCCTTCCTTCTTTCATTCTTTTTTAAATGTGGATTGAACTCAGGTCCTCCTGTTGCAAGGTAACCACTTTACTGACTGAGTCATCACCCCATTCCACCCCCACAAATTTAAAGTATTTCCTTTTCTAACAAATATTGAATGAAATTGTCAGTCTTAGCGGACCTTCACATTTTCAAGTATCAATGAACTAAAGGAAGGAGCATGACCATGAAATAATATGTTTATATCAAAAAATAATTTGCCAAAATGTATATATTCAACGATAGGTCCTGAAGATGTTCCCAGCAGCATTGTTTATAATAATAAAGATTGAGAACAATATAAATGTCCATCGGTCAGGAACTCACCAAATAAATTATGCCATATCCACAGAGTAGAATACAAATCCAGATATTAAGAAAGGAGAAGCTTAGCAGGTTGAATCCCAGCAGAGGCAGGCAGATCTCTGAGTTCAAGTCCAGGCTGGTCTACATAGCAAATTCCAGGTCTGCTGGGGCTCCATGGTGAGACACTGTCTCAAGAAGGAGGAAGAGGAGGAGGGGGAGAGGGAGGGGGAGGGGAGGGGGAAGGTGCAGGGTGGCGAAGGGTGGTAGAGGAGGAGAGGCTTAAACTGCACAAGAGAACTGCAGGCTCCAATGGGCTCACTAGTGGTTTCTACCGAACATTTAAAGGAGTACTAATACCAGTCATTCTTCAGCTGTTGCACAAATCACAGGAAAGGATATTTCCTAAGTCATTCTTGAAGATTTAGCATTACCCTGATACGAAAGACAGAGCAACTGCAAGAAAACCACAGACCGGTAAGAATTCTCAACAAATATTGACAACAAAATTCAACAGCAAATAAAAAAATATCATGAGCAAGTACAATTTATTCCTGCAATGCAAAGAAGTTTCAACATGGCATAATACACCCACCATATTAACAGAATAAAAGGGGATACTCAATTAATGATAAATTATGAAACATTCATCTACAATAACTCCAAAAAGAGTAAAATACTTAGCAATAAACATAATGAAGGCATAAAGCTGGGCACTGAAAAGCATTAAACTATAAAATGTTGCTGAAATAAAGACCTCAGGGGCTGGAGAGATGGCTCAGCAGTTAAGAACATTGGTTGTTCTTGCAGAAGATCCGGGTTTGAATCCCAGCACCCACATGGCAGCTAACAACTGTCCATACCTCCAGTCCCAGGGGATCCGACAGCCTCTTCTCACCTCCGAGGGCATTGCACGACATGGGTGCACTTATCTACATGCAGGCAACACACGCGTACACATAAAATAAAAATAATAAAAATTGTTTAAAAAGTTTTAAAAAGGGGCCAGGCATTGTGGCACACGCCTTTAATCCCAGCACTCGGGAGGCAGAAGCAGGAGGATTTCTGTGAGTTCAAGGCCAGCCTGGTCTACATAGTGAGTTCCAGGACAGCTGGGGCTACAGGGAGATCCTGTCTCAAAAAAACCAAAAAAAAAAAAAAAGTTTAAAAAAGGGGCTGGAGAGATGGCTCAGCGGTTAAGAGCACTGACTGCTCTTGCAGAGGACCCAGGTTCTATTCCTAGCACCCACATGGTGGCTATGAACTGTCCTTAACTCCAGTTGCAGGGAGTTAAGAAGCCCTTTTCTGACCACCACTGGCATTGCATGATGCGGGTGCACTCACATACATGCAGGAGATACACTCATGCACATAAAAATAACAATAAATAAAATATTTTTTCAAAGTTTAAAAAAGAGAGAGACCTCAATAAATGTAAAAACATCTGGTGTTCATGGATTGTAAGACTTAATATTGTTAAAATGTTGAAACCACTCACAATGATGTATATGTTCAGTGTAATCCCTATCAAAACCCCATTATTTATTTATTTATTTATTTATTTATTTATTGCAGAAAATACGTCCTAAAATTCATATGATCTCTCAGTGGGTTTCAAATAACACAAAAAATCTGGCAAAGAAGAACAAAGTTGGCAGACTCATACTTGTTGATTTCAAAACCCTACAAAGCTACAGTTATCAAAACAGTGTGGTAGCAGAATAAATACAAATATATAGGCCAATGGATTAGACCAGAGAACTTGGAAATAAACCCTCACAAAACTTAGGTGATTTTCAACTAGGATACCAAGATAATTCAGTGAAGAAAGGGCAGGTTCCAACAAATGAGAGTGGAAACATTGGATTTCCATATGCAAAAACCAAATCTAGACTGTAACCTTATGCCCTATATAGAAATTAACCCCAAATTAGATATCTAATACCTAAACATAGACTTAAAAAGCATAAAACTCTTAGGAAAAAACAGTGGAAAAGCTTCATGTCATTGGATTTGGTCATGGTTTCTTAGATATGATATCAAAACCATGTAATTATAAAAAAGATAAATTGGACTTCATAAAAACTAAAAAAAAAAAGTGCATCAAAGGACACTGTGAAGAGAGTGAAAAGGCAGTCCACAGAATGGGAGACTATATTTGTAAATCATGTGCCCAGTAAGGGATCAATACCTTAGGATATATAAAGAGATCTTACAACCCATCAACAAAAAGAGCAACCCAGTGAATAGGCACAAGATTTGAATAGACACTTATCCCAAGAAGAACTAAAGATGACCAATAAACACACAGAAAGATGTTCAGCATCACTGATCATTAGTGAGATGCAAATTAAAACCATAGTTAGGTTCCACTTCATACTCTTTAGGGGTAGATATTATAAAACAGACAAGCCCAGAACATATCAAATGCTGGGAGTGATGTGGAGAAACTAGAACTCTCTTTTAATATAATTATTTATTTGTTTATTTTTGGGTCTTTTTGAGACAGGGTTTCTCTGTAGCCCCAGCTGGCCCGGAGTTTGCTGTGTAGAACAGGCTGGCCTCCAACTCACAGAGATCCACCTGCCTCTGCCTCCCAAGAGCTGGGGGATTAGACATGTGCCACCATGCCTGGTTCTAATATAGTATTTTATCTGTCCTTTGAGAATTTCATACATGTACATAATGTATTTTTATCATAGCCACCTCCTGTACTTCCCCCTCAGTGTCCCCCCAACCCCATCCCCCAACATGTCCCTTTCTGAACTTTATATCCTCTTTCTTATATATATACCCCACTTAGTCTAAAATGCTTATATGTTCATGGGTGTGGGACTATGCACTGGAAAAGGAACAACCTACTAGCAGCCATATCTCCCCCCAAAATGACTCTCCCTCCACTAGTGGCAATTGCTAATAGCTCCTCACTAAGGGTAGGACATCCTTGCGATCCCCTCTTATCTATCCTGGAATTTTGACTGGCTTGATCTTGTGTAGGTCTTGTGCAGGTAATCACAGCCTCTGTGAGTTCATGAGTGCAGCAGCTATGTTGTGTCCACAAGACAGCATTTCATAGCACTCCTCTCTATCTTCTGGCTCTTACATTTTCCCTACCCACCCCCTTCCTAGATTTCCCCGAACCTTGGGGGTGGGGGTGGGGTCATTAATATATATGTCCCATTTAGTGCTGAGCATTCATGGTCACTTATTTTCAGCACTTTGAACAGTGGTTAGTCTTTATATTAACCACTGCCCACTGCAAAAGGAAACTTCTCTGACCAGAGTTGACAGTAGCACTTATCTATAGGTATAAACATAAATATTTAGAAAGCAGTTTGACAACATGACCACTTAGCAAAACAACAATGGTAGGCTCCCCACTAGGGCCTGTGACCTCCCTACATGGGCTTCTGATCAGGTTTATAGTACCAGGCATGAATTCCCTCCTGTGGAGCAAGCCTCAAATCCAACCAGAAAATTACCCCTAACAGCCATGCCACTAATGTACCAGTGGGTTAATTCTTGCCTGGCAGGTCAGTATTGTAGCTTGCAGGATCCAGTGCTGGGAAAGACACCCAATTCCTTTTCTTTTCCAGTGGCTTGCCTAGCACCTTTTGATGCTATGATAGTCAGCAGGGAGGAAGTTTTCTGATCAGTTCCAGATTGATTTTTCTGTTTTGCAACTAAAGCATATGATGTCTTCAGCAATAGGGTCTTATAATCTGAGAAACTAGAACTCTTGTACATTGCTGGTAGAAATGTAAAATGGCATGACCACTGTAGAAAACTGTGGCCATTCCTCAATATTTAAATATAGATTTACTATATCGTATAGTAATTCTACTTCTGGGCATATACAATTCTATTCAGCAGTAAAGAAAGATGAAATAATGAAATTTACAGGTCAATGGGTGGATCTAGAAACAATAAAGAATTGAAAGCAGAGATTTGAACAGATATTCGTGAGTTCATATCAGCATTATTCACAATAACTAAAGGTGGAAACAACCCAAATATCCATCAATAGATGAGGGGACAGAGTGACAGTAAATATGATGGAACATCACTTAGCCTTTTAAAAAAAGGGAACTGTCATACCCACTATAATACACATGAATCTTTCAGACATTGTGCTAAGTGAAACAAGTCAGTCACAAGAAAACAAATATTGTATGATTCCATGTTAATGAGTCACCTACTGCCATCAAATTCACAGAAACAGAAAATAAACTGTGGCATTTAAAATGACCTGAAGAAGCCAGGTGTGATGGTGCATACCTTTAATTACAGCACTTTGGAGGTGGAGGCAGGTGGATCTCTTCGAGTTCAAGGCCAGCCTGGTCTATATAGCAAGTGCCAGGCCAGCTGGGACTACAGGGAGACCCTATCTCAGAAAGACCAAAAAAAAAAAAAAAAAAACCTGGCTGAAGAATCCGTCAGATTCCGTCAGATATATCAGTCAGGCACCACAAACTTTGCTTTGCAAACAGAAGTGAAACCTAACTGGAGCTATTTTTGCAAATGTCTATATTAATGGGAACTAGAAACAGGCATGGTGCCACAGTCCTGTATTCCAAGTTCCTTGGAAGGCTAAAGAAGGAGAATTGAAAGTTCAAGGCCAGCTGGAGGAACAGAGTAAGTTCAAGTTATGCTTGTGCTACACAACAAAACCCTGTCTGAAAACAAAGGAAGGAAGGAGGGAGGGAGAGAGGGAAGAAGGAAGGGAGAAGGAAAGCAGAACTTAGCTCAACCAAGCAGAAACAACCAACAAATATATGACTTTCCAATTGGAAAGACAAAGTAAGGCAACTGATCAGCAACCAATCAAATACTTTCTTTGCTTTTTTGGTGCGTGTCCGACCAATAAATGCCTCCCTCTTGGGCTCCCTTCCTGGAGTATTTGAACCACTTCTCTTTCCAACTTTCTACTTCAGAAATCACTGCTTGCTCCAATAAACTCAAGGGTTTGTTGTTTGTTTGGTCGGTTTTGAAACAAAGGCTGGCCTCAGACTTGCTATGTAGCCAAGGATGAACTTGTACTTCTAACCCTCCTTCCTCTGCTCCCAAGTGTTGGGGTAACAGACAGGTGCTACCATGTCTGGTTTATGGAGTTCTAGGGATCAGCCCCAAGGCTTTGTGCATGCTGGGCGACTGAGCTATATCCCCAACCCCTGCTCAAATAAACTCTTCAAAAAGATTTCTGCTTCAGTTTACTTTTTGATAATTTTTATCAAGGGTAGGGAGGAGGGATTGGTAATTATTTTTTTAATTTAAAATATTTTATTTATAATTTTTATTTTATATGTATTCATGTATTGCCTGCATCTATGTATGTGCACCCATGTCATGCAATGCCTGGGGAGGTCAGAAGAGGGCATTGAATCCTCTGGAACTGTAGTTATGGATGGTTGTTAGCTGCCATGTGGGTGCTGGGAATCAAACCTGGGTCCTCTGTGAGAGCAGCCAGTGCTCTTAACTGCTGAGTCATCTCTCCAGCCCCTGATGGAGCATTATTTTTAAATGGCTGTGTTGTTTCAATTTGGGAAGACAAAAATACTCTAAGGACTGGTGCTGGTAATGATGGCACAAATAAGAATATACTTAATGCTGCTGACTATGTGCTTAGAAATGGTGAAAATGGGGGGGCTGGAGAGATTGCTCAGTGATTAAGAATACTGGCTGTTCTTACAGAAGACCCAGGTTCAAATCCCAGCACCCACATGATGGCTAACAATCGCCCATAACTCCAGGGGATCTGATGTCCTCTTCTGTCCTCCTTGGGCACTGCATAACATGGGTGCACTGACACACATGCAGGCATAACACTCATACACATAAAATAAAAATAACTAACTAACTAACTAAATAACTAACTAACTAACTAACTAAATAAATAAATAAATAAATAGAAATGGTACAAATGGGCAGGCGAGGTGGTACATGCCTAATCTCAAGGCAAGTTTGAGGCCAGCTTGGCCTATGTATCAGAGTTCCATACTAGCCAGGGCTACATAGTAGACCTTGTCTCAAACAAAGGTCAATTTTATTTTACATATATTTTTAATAGTAAAAATCAACACAACTAATAAGACACTTAACATGCTTATTGAAAGCAATTTGACTTAGACCAATATGTAAAATATCTTAAAAGGGGAAAGAGCCAGGTGTGATGGTCCAGACCTATAAAACCTAACACTCTGGAAGTTAAGACAGGAGGATCTTGAGCTGGAGGCCACCCTGGGCTACATGATAAGACCCAAAAGCAAAAAACTGAAGAAGAAGAAAAAAAAAAAAAGAGACAGAGAGAGAGAGAAAGAAAAAAGGGACAGTTCCATTTATATAAATATGCTTGAATGTACTCAAGGTGTCTCTAGGACAACAGTAACAACTACAACCTAAAACTGGTAGTGTAGCTGGGGGGCGGGGTGGGTGGAATGGCTGAGTGTTGAAAGATGGAGAAGACAGTAACTTTCCACTATAAACCTTTCCATATATCTTGAATTGTGACTGTATACATCACCCATCCAGGTAAATGATGATTATTTTTAGTGTGCCCACTGGTCCCCTCAGGAGGCCAAGCTCTTACTCCAGTGGCACTGCTGGCTGGCTAGCTATGAGAGTGTTTTGGAGAGCTCCTCTTCCACCTGCTTTCCAAGCCCCAGGGTGTTGTTTTGCGCCCTCCATGGCAGCAAATCCTCAGGAGTGGAACTGTGTTTTGGAAATGGTCCCAACTGGTTTGGAGCCAAGTCTGGTAGTTGATTTTGACTTAAGAGAAGAAATAATGCAATTTATTTATTTGTTTTCTGCCTCATTTCACCGAGGAACTGAGGCCTGGAGCTGGTCTGAAAGCTAATTCCCTTATGTGTTCTAGGGATGGTTCATGGGGCCCTGGAAATGTCTTCCTTGGTGGCATCATAATAGAAATGGGTTCATTCTGCACATCTGTTTCTTTGGGCTGTAAGTGACTGAAGCCAACACCAAGGGCCCGAAGTGAAAAACAGGGAGAGTTTATTGTCTAAAGTGGAAGACAGAGCAGGAGCCACTCCCTGCAGGCAGTGCTTCCAATGCAGCCCCCAGGGGTTGGAGCTGAGGGCTGCACCTAGACCTCCAGCTCCTCTTCTACAGCTCTCCAGGCCTTGCATACTCCCCGGCCCCACTCCCCCAGGAAACAAGGCCTCTATAAGAGCCAGTTCAGCAATTCCTGTTTCATCTATAAATTCCAGTGGAGGTCTCTGATTGGCTCTATTCAAGGCCCATTCCCCTTGAGCCAATCCTTGCAGTCAGAATTTGCAATAATAAAACTGGTTGGGATCAGCACTACTCTTTGGGCTGGGGCAAGGGGTGCAGTGCTTGTCCTCAGAGTAAAGGGATGGGCAAGGAAGCCTGTAGGTTACTTGAATGACAATAACTGAAGGTGCTGCCGGGGATGTGTTAAATAGCTACTCAGCCTCCAGAATCCTCCAGGAGCATACAGTCTAGATTGGGAGATGAGACCCAAAAATAACCAGAACACAACAGCTTGCACTGACTTGAAGACTGGATAAGAATATCTGGAACTCCCCATCCACCTCATAAGCTTGTCTCTTGGATAAAAATTAGACACTTAATGTGACGGGCTTTGAGAAGGCAGCAGTAGCAAAGTCCTTTACAGTTTACATCTGCAGTCACATCCAGCTTGAGGCCACCTGGAGTCAAGTTGCCTCACCTTGCTGAGCAATCAAATGGAATTCATTCCAGTCCCTACTTCATGGGGTTGCTGGAGAACTGGGGAATCACAGGTGTGACATTGTCAGCAGGTGGTTAACACATATGTTTTGTTGTGAGCTTTATTGTTGCCTGGAACTGTTCAAACCTTTGGGCAGGCATACAAGGCTTGCCTGGTCCCAACTTATGGCTAAGGACACCAAGGTTTGGGGAGGTGAAGGACATACCTTCAACTAACTCTGGCTGCAGCACCCAGGGCTGGGCAGGACTAGCTATGGACTAGTCTAACGCTCTGTTTACAGGAGGGTCAGGCCTAAGAGAGGCCCATAGAGTGTCAGGTGAAGGTGTAGAGACACAGCCAGAGTGCATGGAGAAGTATGGATGTCCTTAGGGATCAGCGAGTGCCCTGTGCTAAGCTGGGCTGGGAAGGAAAGAACAAACCCACTTTAGGGCTTCATTCCTGTTGGGGGCCTGGAGTCACTGGTGCTTGTCACCTTCAGCCTTCCTCAACACCCATATCTCCTCAGGTGCCTGGCTCCCAGCCCCCAGAGCTCCTCTCCTGTACCTTGCTTCCTAGTCCATGCATTCTCCTCTATAAATACCAGCTCTGGTATTTCAGCTTGGCAGCTGTTGCTGCCAGGAAGATGGCTGGGTTGACATGTGGCTCTTGACAAAACACAAACCCCTGGTGTGAGTGGGTGTGGGTGGTGTGAGTGAGTAGGGGGATGAATCAGAGGGGGTGAGGAAGATAGGAGGGTAGGAGCTGGGTGAAGTCAATGCGGGGGAGCAACTGTACACACAATTGGAAACAGCCTGTAGGTCTTTCTGGAAATTACCAAGCTGGTTATAAACTTGAGGGAAGCAGTAGGCCTACATTGGTCCAGAGGGAAACTGAGGCTCAAAGCTAGAACCCAGGTGGCAGTGATATGCATAAGCAGGCAGGTACTGACCAGGGTTGCTCTCTGCCCACCGTGTGCCTCCACTACCCACCAAGCCTGCCTAGAGATCCCTTTGCTTTGGCTGTGTTTGGTGGACTCCTGGTCTTTGCCCCAGTACTTGGAAACCTCTGCACCTTCAAGGCAATCTTTACAAATAAGGTGCTTTCGGGTCCTTGTTCATTCCAATTACCTAAGGTCTCTCCTTGGATAAAAAAGGGGGCCCCAAATGCAGAAAGGGGCCCGCTTGGGGTTTCCAGAAGGCTTGCTGCTCTGTAAGGCCGGATCAGGCCCGCCCGTCTTCTGTCATCTTGAGTGGGTCAGCCCCTCACTCACCGGCGTCTCAGGGGCGCAGGCCTCTTGCTGGGGAGCTGGCCTCCCTACCCCCGCGCCAGCGGCCGCCCTTTCCTGGCAGGACAGCGGGATCCTGCAGCTGTCAGGGGAGGGGCGGCGGGGGCTGATGTCAGGAGGGCTACAAATAGTGCAGGCGGCTAAGGGGCTCTGTCTCCCCTCGTCGCATCCACTCTCCAGCCGGCTGCTCGCCCACTGCCTCCTCCGTGCGCCCGCCCAGCCTCATCCACCGCCACCATGAGCCAGGCCTACTCGTCCAGCCAGCGCGTGTCCTCCTACCGCCGCACTTTCGGCGGCGCCCCGGGCTTCTCGCTCGGCTCCCCGCTGAGCTCGCCCGTGTTCCCCCGCGCAGGCTTCGGCACCAAGGGCTCCTCGAGCTCGATGACATCCCGCGTGTACCAGGTGTCGCGCACGTCGGGTGGGGCCGGGGGCCTGGGGTCTCTTCGGGCCAGCCGGCTGGGGACCACCCGCGGGCCCTCCTACGGCGCGGGCGAGCTGCTGGACTTCTCACTGGCCGACGCAGTGAACCAGGAGTTCCTGACCACTCGCACCAACGAGAAGGTGGAGCTGCAGGAGCTCAATGACCGCTTCGCCAACTATATCGAGAAGGTGCGCTTCCTGGAGCAGCAGAACGCAGCGCTCGCTGCCGAGGTCAACCGGCTCAAGGGCCGCGAGCCGACCCGCGTAGCTGAGCTGTACGAAGAGGAGATGCGCGAGCTGCGGCGCCAGGTGGAGGTGCTCACCAACCAGCGTGCCCGAGTCGACGTGGAGCGCGACAACCTGATCGACGACCTGCAGCGGCTCAAGGCCAAGTGAGGGCCCAGCGCCTCCCAGACCTTTCCCTCTTTTCCCCTCACCCACTCCCGTAGGGAGCAGGCCCCCCCTTATGCTGTCAGCACCCTCTTCCGGGGACGGACAGGGATAGTCCCCGTCCCATTTTTAGAAAGGGTCGTTCCCTGGTGTTCCCTAAGGAGAGGTGGCCCCAGATTTTCTCCTTTGTGCTCCCTCCATGTAACTCGGGAGTACTTTTCTTGGAGAGATAGATACAGAGAAAAACATGGGAGACCCTGAGAGGCCTAGTGCCTTGTGGACAGTTGCCTTTGCCAGGCTGCTAAGCTGCTGGAGTGGTGGAATGGGGATGTCCATGACAGAGGAAGGATGGAGGGGCAAAGCATAGTCAGAGGTAGAAGGGAGGTGGATGGCAGACTGGAAAGGAGGACCAGCTGGGAAGCCCAGAGGAGGGTCACCAAGCAGTAATGGCTCAGCTGAGCTGTGATGAGATCCTGGGGAGGGGTGAAGTTGGGAGCTTGGCTGTACTACTGCACAGGGCAACTGAATAGGCTTGTGTAAAGGAGACAGTGGATAGTGGTGGTAGCCCTTGAAAACCTCAGACAGAATAGTCTGTTCCACCAGGAACAAAGGCTGAGTAATCTGGGCATAAGGGCACACCCCTGTAATTCTAGCACTTGGGAGACTGAGGCAGGAGGATTGACATGAGTTTGAGACCAGCTTGGGCTACAGAGCAAGTACCCAGTCAACCAGGACTACATAGCAAGACCTACCTCAGAAAAGAAAAAGAAAGAATACCAAAAGACGCCATATAGAGTATTACAGAGTATCTGTGGGTCCTGCTTCTGTTTACAAGTGAGCAGAGTCACCCTCCTGCCACCAAAGTCACAAACATTAATTTAGCTGTTATGTAGGCAAGGCTGGGGCTGAGAACCTGGGACACAGAGGCAGATAAAATAGACACAGTTCCTAACCCCAGGGAGGTCACAGTCTATCTGGGACATAGATTTCAAGGGTGTGGCTCCAGGACAGAGACTAGTCCATTTCCTGCCCCCCATGGGGTGGAGCCTCTGCTACTCTTTTTCTGGACCTCTTGTCTCTACCCAGCAACCAAGCCTTCTCCCTGTGTCCTGAGTTGGCTTCCTGCTAGATCCGAAGCCAGTGGTTTCCACTGCCAGTTCTGTCCCCTACTGTTTGTCTCTCTGTCTTGGCTAGGTTACAGGAAGAAATCCAACTGAGAGAAGAAGCAGAGAACAACTTGGCTGCCTTCAGAGCGGTGAGCCCTCTTTGGTCCCCTCTTTGGTCTTCTCCCTTCTCCCTTCCTTGCCTCTGCCTGGGTTGTCCCTGACTCTGACCTTGTTGTTTTCCTCATCCAGGATGTAGATGCAGCCACTCTAGCTCGCATTGACCTAGAGCGCAGAATTGAATCTCTCAACGAGGAAATCGCATTCCTTAAGAAAGTACATGAAGAGGTACGTAGGCTCCTTGGGTGATGGGGAAAGTAGCTGGAATGTGGGGCTGACCCCAACTTGGGAGTGTGAGGGTGCTTTGGAGGGTTTGGATGGGGTCTGAAGCTTGGCCACACCCTGCAGGAAATCCGTGAGCTACAGGCCCAGCTTCAGGAACAGCAGGTCCAAGTGGAGATGGACATGTCCAAGCCAGACCTCACAGCTGCCCTCAGGGACATCCGGGCTCAGTACGAGACCATCGCTGCTAAGAACATCTCTGAAGCTGAAGAGTGGTACAAGTCCAAGGTGGGTGGCTGGCCTGGGGACTCTGGCACCTCTCTCTCCCTCCATCTCAGCTTGGAGATGCTGCCTTTACCTGCATCCATGTAGGAGGGTGACCCTGGAGTTTCCATGACCCCTTGTCCACCAGCATCTGGCTCCTCCCTGTCTCACAGCTCCTTTCTGTGCTCTCAGGTATCCGACTTGACCCAGGCAGCCAATAAGAACAATGATGCACTGCGTCAGGCCAAGCAGGAGATGATGGAGTATCGACACCAGATCCAGTCCTATACCTGCGAGATTGATGCCCTCAAAGGCACTGTGAGTCCCTGCCTCTTCCTGCCTGTTGCTCAGCTCACACTCTCACTCTGTGTCTTTGAGCCTATCACATGCCCTCTCTTGGCCTTCATCTCCTCAAATGCACTTAGGGGTAAAACCAGATGGGTAGATTCCTAGTTAGGCATAAGAATTGAGGACTCCTGGGGGTGTGTTCTTGTATAGGATTGGAGGATTAACATAGATGCTTCCTTTTATTCTGAGTGACCACATAAGACTTTATTTGAGTTTAGGATCCCATGGCTAAGAAGCCTTTGACAGTTTGTAGAACTGATATGGAGTTGCTTCCTAGCCCCGACACTGAGTCTCTTCCTATCTTGGTTACCTGGTGTCCTCCTCCCTGGACATGCTTGGTCTGCCCTTGACTTGGGCTCCCTCACCTCCTGCAGAATGACTCCCTGATGAGGCAGATGAGGGAGCTAGAGGACCGCTTTGCCAGTGAGGCCAGTGGCTACCAAGACAACATTGCACGCCTGGAGGAAGAGATCAGGCACCTCAAAGATGAGATGGCCCGCCATCTACGCGAGTACCAGGATCTGCTCAATGTGAAGATGGCCCTGGATGTGGAGATTGCCACCTACCGGAAGCTGCTGGAGGGCGAGGAAAGCCGGTGAGGGTCCATACAAGGGCTAGGGGTAGGGTGCTGGGGGCTCAGTCCATCCCAGATGACTTCAGCAAGACCCAGAAACAATTTTATATGAGGCCACTGTTCTGCTCTTGCAGAGAATTAACTAGGGGCACCTGGGTAAAGAGAGATGTAATTAACAGCTTTTTATAAAAAGAGAAATATAAGTATTCCCTTATCCACCTTTAGAATTAAGAACCTGTAGCATAAAATCATATTTGGCAATCAGTAATAAAATATTATTGCCAGTCAAGGGAGAAATGAAAGCAGAGTCAGAAGAAAAGGGAGGGGACAGCTAGAGACAAACAAAGACATGAAGAGGCAAGAAGGCTTGCACATGGATAGGCACACGTACACACATGAGTGTGTGTGTGTGCGCTCATAGGAAAAGAAAGACATAGGTGATGTACTCAAAGCAACCCACCCTACCTCCAGACACAGGAAACGGATGAAAGGGAGCTTTCTGGGAAGTAGAAATGATGTATTTCTTGATTGAACTGGTAGTTGCATAGAAATAGACATTTCTCAGTACTCATTGGATGTGTACTAAATATCTGCCCATTTCACTGCATGTAAGTTTAACGTCAATTTAAGACAAGTTGATTACTTCAAAAAATGGCACCATTGATACTCATACAAATAGACATTTCAGGGTTTTTGCTTGATTCTTTTGAGAAGGGCTTCAAGTAGCTCAGGTTACCTCAAATTTGTTATATAGCCAAGGATGACCTTCAACAAGTTATCTCCACTTCCTGAAGGCTGGGACTCAAACAGTCTGTGTGTGCTACCACTCCTAGTTTATGCAGTGCTAGGGATCCAACCCAGGACTTTGTGCATACTAAGCAAGCACTCTACCAACTGAGCCACATCCCTAGCCTGTAGGTTTCATAGAATGACATCCTCATCTAATATAACACAGATGGCCTTTTAAGGTACCTAGAGCTGGATGCCTTTTTCCAGCACTAGTTATAAATGACCAGCTCTGGAACTGGCTTGCCTGAAGGGTAGGCACAAAGTGGATATCACTCACAGTTGCTGTTCATGCCTCCTGTAGTGCCAGAAGCAAGAAGGTAGTGCTGGGGACCTGGAGGGTGCTGGTGGGGTTGGGTGTCTTGGTGATATATGTGAGGTCAGGATTAGAATGATTAATCTTCCCAGAATGGACAATTCCTGGAACAGCTAGAGGTGGCCCTTGACCCCATGCTCTGTGCAGTGTGAGTAGTGGGATTATTGGGGTCGTTGGGTCTAGAACAGCTGAAAATGGTGCTTAGGGAGTACCAGCCTAAAGGACTCTTGATGGGTGATTTCAGGGACAGTTTTGAATGTCCTTAACCTTCTGGGGATGTGGTCTTTCCCTTTTTTAGGATCAATCTTCCTATCCAGACCTTCTCTGCTCTCAACTTCCGAGGTGAGTGTGTACTGGGTGGTGCAGGTGGGGTTGCAGGGGCCAGGAATTCAGCCTGGGCATTGCCCAAGCCCACCAGCAGAGGAGACTAGATCCCTGGAGCAGGCCAGGCCTGAAAGAGAAAGGGGGCTGCCTAGGGTAGGCAGAGATTTTAGAAAGAGGCAGATCAGGTACCTTCTGGAAGGGAGGGAGGGAGAGAGAGAAAAAGAGAGGAGGGGGGCTTTTTATTGGTTTGTTGTTGTGTTGTGCTGATCACATCCTTTGTACTTTCTGGATTACTGGGCCTCAAGAATCATGTTGTGTCCAGAATCCCAAACTCTGGAAGTAGCAGGGGTGTTCCCAGAGGCCTAGCAGTTAGGAGCATCTCACTTCCTGGGCTAAAAGGCACCCCTTGCTCATGATCTATCTGGCATATTGCCAGACAGTGCTTGGCAAAATTTTTTCTGGCTGTTTGTTGAGTACCTCATTTGCAGGAGCAAGATGTTGGATGCACATTTGAAAAAAAAAAAAAAAAAAAGCAGCCAAATTTTAGCAAAGCCAAACAATGAAAAGAAGGAGCTTTTAGGGCATTCTGCCATCCTGACATTAGTAATATGCAGATCGAGTGGCTTTCCAACCCCAGAGAGCAGAAAAGCATGCACTAATGATACATTAAGAAATCAAGTCAGAGTCCTTGGCAGCTGCTCCTTTCCTAGATCAAACCTTTTATATCTTCAATGTTCATTCCCATCAGGAAAAACACGCTGTGCTCCATCGAGTCACAAAGTTCATTACAGGCTAGTTGCTTGCTAAGGGATTCATGAATGCCAAACTCTCGAAGGACCTAAATGTGACCCCCACTATAAAACTCAGACCTCTCCTTTCAGTTGTTTATTCAGACACCAAGTATATATCCCATATATGAGATCACTTAGCACTTTTGCAAACCAGTAGCTCTGTGACCACAGTAGGAAAAATACCATAGCCACCATTTCCCAGTGAGGAAAGAGAGGCTCAGCAGTGCAGGGGGATCAGCACAGTGAATGGGTCTAACTTCTGCTGCATCTTCTTCATATTAAGACACCAAGGGTTTGGGGGTCCTTTCTTAGAAGAGGAGAGTCCCAGGATGCAGACTTACATAGGACTCTCCTGGAAGTCCAGGGTTGGAGTGGAAGCAAGGAGGAATAGGGAATATGAATGTGGGACAGCCTGGACCTCCGTCCTCTCCCGTCCTGTACCAGCCCTTTCAGTATAATCTGTTAGCTTCGACCACCACCAGGGTACTGGGTTCAAGGTCAGATGCTCATGCCTTGAAGAAGTCAAAAGGCTGTCATGAGAAGATGAGAATCAGCCAGGGCTTGGGCAGTGCATCCTGGGGTAGATTCCCAGCCATGGTGCAGCCCAAATATGAACTTGGCCAGGCTGAACACGTGGTGCGTCTATTACAGAAACCAGCCCTGAACAAAGAGGTTCTGAAGTCCACACCAAGAAGACTGTGATGATCAAGACCATTGAGACCCGGGATGGAGAGGTGAGTAGTCTGTTTGGCCCCTTTGTCCTTGATGGGAGCTATGGGGATGTTCTCCACCAATTGAGTTGGTACTAGCCCTGGCTAAGGGTCCTGCTGCTCTGGGGTTGGGTAAATGGGCCTGAAGTTTCTCTTGGCCAGCAGTGGGCTAGACTGAATTTCTCTTCCTGCTCAGGTCGTCAGTGAAGCCACACAGCAGCAGCACGAGGTGCTCTAAAGCCAGACATCATCCTGGCCCCATCCTCACTGCCTCTTGAAGCCAGCCTCTTCCACTCTCCGATGTCACACTCAGCACCTTCCTCCCCTCACAGCCTCTGACCCTTCCTCACTGGTCACCCTTTTGTAGTCTTTATCCTGCTCAGCCCCAGGAAGCGCCCCAGACACCCCTGAGATCCTACCATGAGTTCTGGGGGTGGCAGTTGAGTCTGGATCTTATGACAGATAGAGGCCAGCTCAAGTCATGACCCTGCCTCTCCCACTTTCATGACCTCAGGCTCTAGCCTCTGGCTTTGGAGAAGGTACCAGAGAGGATGTTGGGATCTGCAGGGTCAGGACAGAGTCCCATGGACCACCTCACCCCCTACCCCCAGCCTGGGTCAGATATAGTGGGAAGCCTCCTCAGCAAGCAGAGATGGAAAATGAGGGGCTTGAAACTGTCCCACTGGCCCCTCTCTTTCCCATCCCCAGCCCAGGATAGACTTAGAAAGCAGGGGCTATTAGAGGGAACCCCGAAGGTGCCGGATGTGGGAGCAGGAGATGCAGAAGGAGAAAGGGTGGGTAAGTTGCTGGAGAGGAGAAGAAAGAGAGGCAAAGAGTGGGCTCAGGCTGACAGGAGGGCACCACCTCCCACGCCTGCCCCTCCCACTGCAGGGGCCCTGGACAGAAACAATAAAGAGCCAAGCACAAGCCTGCATGCCCTTGCTGTATTGACTGTTGAGTCTCTTGGGGGGGAGGGGCAGGCCTGTCACACTGCCCATCACCCTGAGATTAACTCACCCTCCATCCCAGCCAGATTGCCCCATAGGCCTCCCAGCACTGCAAGTTTGTGTGCAGCATAAGGGAGTCTGGATAAGGGGCTTTTGTGGGAAAGCCATAGTGCCTCCTGTTAAGTCCAGTCTGCCCCTTAACCCCTCTATCCCACCTTGAGATCATCTGGGTGTGGCAGGGATGGGGGTATGATTTGTGGTTCTCTTCCACAGACTAGCTGTGAAAGAGGCTTCCTCAGTCCTATCCCCCCAAAAAGCTTCTAACCTTTTCCCATTAACTTTTCTTTTCTTTTTGTTTGTTTGTTTGTTTGGGGTTTGTTGTTTGTTTGTTTTGAGCCAGAGTCTCATGTAGCCCAGAATGGCTTCAAATTCCCTCTGTTCTGGAGACTAGCTTTGAACTCCTGATCCTCCTGCCTCAGTTTCCCAAGTACCTACTAACCCTTTCTAAGACTTTAATGCACAGAGACCAATTCAGACAAAATGACAATGTTTACAAACGTAGAAAGACAACTTTTACTTGAATAACTAGGCTTAATACTTTAAAAAAATGAGTTGGGCATGGTGACACACATCTTTAATCCCAGCACTGGCAGAGGCTGGCAGATAACTGTGTTCAAGGTCAGCTTGGTCTGCAAGGCTACACAGCAAGGGCTATACAGTGAGACCCTGTTTTAAAAAAAAAAAAACACCTCTAAATAAACATCAACTCATCCTACACGCATCTGTAATTCCAATGTAATATGGTGTCAAAATACCAAACAGAGCCAAGGGAGGTAGGCAGGCCTGTAATCTCAACACTGGCACTCAAGAGGCTGAGGCAGGAAGGCCACAGTTTCAAGGCCAGTCTGGACTACCTAGTGAGACCCTGTCTCAAAAACAAAATCAAAACAACAAAACACCTGAACACAAATAAAAGGAAATTTTAAGAGAATTGAGGAAGAGGAGAGGAGAGGGGAGTTTGGCACATATTAAAAAAAGAAAGAAATCAATGGAATAAAACATGAAAATGTGGGGCTGGGAAGGTTCAGCAGTTTAGAGCACTGGCTGCTCTTGCAGAGGACCCAGGTTCGATTCCCAGCACCCATATGGTGGCTAACAATCGTCTATAACTCCTGTTTCAGGGGATCCAAAGCCTTCTTCTGACCTCCATAGGCATTGCATGACATGGGTGCACTTATACACATGCAGGCAATACACTCATACATATAAAATTAACATAATAAAATATTTTTAAAAACATGAAAATATTATGAGGCCAGGATAACTTAAAAAGTTTTATGAATGAAGAGGCTGGAGAGCTGGCTCAGCAGTTAAGAATACTTGTTGCTCTTGCAGAGGACTACAGGGTATCAAACAATGGTCCTTAACTGCAGTTCCAAGGCATCTGATTCCCTCTTCTGACTTCCAAGAGCATTGCATGACATGGGTGCACTTACATACAAGCAGGCAAAGCACTCATACACATAAAATAAAAGCAAAACATTTGAAGAATATTTTATGAATGAAAAGGAAACATGAAATATTAATGGAATAAACAAGCTCCACATACATATGGGACTCGTGTATGTTGAATGAGGCATTTCTATCAATAGAGGCCTTGGAGAAAGTTGGATAGTCAAAGGGTCTGGGAGGGAGGTGTGAAGGTTATCTCCCTTTTCACTTCCTAAAACATATTCCAGGTAGATGAACGATTTAAGGAACATAAGTCCCTGGGCCTGAGGCTTCATGCTGCTCCTTCCATATCTAAGAGAGTGACCTTTAAAGGCGATGGAAGAGGGTAGAGACTGAAAGATGCTAAAGGAATGCAGGAAGTCTGTGGGCAAATGGGCAAATAAACCTAATGAGGCTTTAGTCTTAAAGTCCCTATTCAATCATTCCAAACTGGCTTTTCCAGAAACTTCCAAAATCTCTTTCTTTCCCTCTTTTGTTATAACCCTGCCTCTCTAAGCAGGCCTGCTTTGAGGATCTGCCCCAAGTCCCCACTGTTGCCACCTTGACTCCTTGTCATTTCTGTCCCCTAAATGTTTGAATTCAGTCAGCCTATAGAGAAATTCTCACAGAACATAGACCTAGAACAGCATTTGCTGTGTCTTTCTATGGGAGTAGAGTAGGAGGTGTGGGCAAGGAGCCACCTATCTTTGAAACTGGAATCTGAGCTGACCTCTCTGGGGAGCACCTGGGGTAGAAGCCTGGCCTTGGTCGATAAGGCTGGGGTGGTAGAAGTCTGTAAGTGGTTTCTGGAGCTTTGCTGCTTCTCCTTTACCCTGAGTGGAGTATGTGCACTCACCAGACCCACACAGAGCAAAGGGACAAGTAGTTCATGACAGAATACAACAGCCTAGATACAGATGAGTTCCGAGGGTAGGGGACACCAGGGATCTCAGATTTCAGTCATACCTCAGAAGTCCCCCATCCAGAAGCCCCCTTCCAAGCCTCATCCCATCTCATCATCTGTGGCAGCAAGTGATCAAGCTCTTCTGCCTGTCCCCAGTATTGGGCACTCCTAGCTCCATAGTGGCCTCTGCAGTGGGGATGCTCTGAAGGAAAGCCTTTTTTTCTGCATACTGTAATCATACCTGCCTGTCCTCAGAAAGAAGGTCATGTCCATACCCAAGGGAAACATTCTGAGTAGAACCTTCCTGAGCCTGCTCCGGTGAGCAGTGACACACAGAAACCCAGGAAATGAGCAAAACAGCCCCCAAAATGTTTAGTTCTCACATGGCTATGCATCTAGTGCCAGCTCTTTGATGTACCTCACCCCAGTCGCCTCCATGGAAAAACCTCTCCCTGCTCCTCAAGTTGATCTGGAGTTTTCTACAAGTCTCTGTACATTGAGAAAGGGGCAGGCTCACAGGGGCTCTCCACTGGCCTAAAGGCCAGACCCAGGCTAACTCCAACTCCACCTGAGGAGGGAACAGGAAGGACTGTAGAGGCAGCTAGATCCTTGTGTCAGGAACTGAAGGCCCAGTGGGCAGCCTCCTACCCCATCTGTCCACTCTGGCTGAACTCCCAGCCCTGCCCTCTGAGGTCACTCCCTTCCCCCTCCTTCCTCCCAACACAGCTCACCAGGGCACATATGCAAATGAATCAGTGACCTTTGATTCAATACCTAAAAATTTCAGCTGTCCAAGGATAGTTTTTATTTATTTTATTCACTACTATATTCCTAGCACCCTGAAGAGTACTTGGTACATAAGTAGATACTCATTAAATATTTAAATACTTCTTGAATGAATACCCACTGGGCACGTTTATTTACTTTTCTCTAAATTAAATATTCACTAGGAAGGGTTGGTAACACCCACCTCCTTCAACTACTCAATGGACATTTACTAGGATTTTCCCCATGCACATGCAGTACGTGATTAAAACTTAAAGGAGCCAGGCATCGTGGTTCATGTTTGTAATCTTAACAGTGGGGAGGTTGAGGAAGAAGAGCTATGAATTTAAGACTAGCCTATGTGGGGCTGGAGAGATGGTTCAGCAGTTAAGAGCACTGGCTGCTCTTACAGAGGACCTGGGTTCAATTTCCAGCACCCACATGGTGGGTAATAACCATCTGTAATTCTAGTTCCAGGGGAATCCAAAACCCTCTTCTGACCTCCTCGAACACTGCATGACACAGGTGCACTTACACACATGCAGGCAATACACTCATACACATAAAACAAAAATAATAAAATATTTAAGCCTGTGTACACAGCAAGCTCCAGGCTGACCTGGGCTACATAACAAAATCTTGTCTCAAAACAAACAGTAAGCAAAACAACTTATATTCAGTTCACTGTTTCATGACCCAGAGAGGTGACATGAATCTGCCAAGATCACACAGCCAACTATAGCAAAGGAATACAGGAACCTCTGGCTCCTTGGCCTCTGGAGTCCAGATATCTTTCCATGACACCATAGACTTGTGATCAAAAGACAGGCAACCTGGCAGCACAACCACCCAGTCAGGTGCCAGACTACAGGGCATTGTGGGGCCCATGCTGAGGGACAGACAAGCACCTTAAAGACAGCTGCCTTGAACAACTGACATGGCCAGGTCCTGACCTCTTCCAGTTGTTGCTACTGGCATGGACTAGTCCAGGAGAGGGAGCCAGTGACCAGCATGGGTCTGTGCCTTCCCACAGATGCTCGCAAACAAATCAAGGAATGCCCCTGTATGGAAGGAAGGCAGGACACAAGCCATGCTCCAGGCTCTGTGCCAGGCCCTTTTAAATAGTTAATATTCATTTTAATATTTAATATAATAATATAATATCATCACAACAACGTAGGTCAAATCATGTAATTCTGCTCAAAACCTATAGATGACTTACCATGCCACTAAGAATAAAAGCATCACGCCTTTAATCCCAGCACTCAGGAGGTGAAGGCAGGTGGATCTCTGTGAGTTCAAGGCCAGCCTGGTCTACATAGTGGGTTCCAGGACAGCTGGGGCTACAGGGAGACCCTGTCTCAAAAAGACCAAAAAATAAATAAATAAATAAATAAATAAAAGCACCATGGCTTGCAAGATGCTAGGCCATCTGGCCCCTTCAAGCCGTATGATCCATTTCCCTCTGCTCTATGCTCACTCCCTCCAGCCTTGCTGAGGGCTCTTCCCAGAGCCTGTCAGGTATACTCCACATGGGCCTGAAGCTGCCCTGCCCAGCTCTCTGCATCCTTTCCTTCCTCACCCCTTTAAGACTGGCCCTTGTGGAGGTGACTACAGCTACCCTATATTATTTTATTTTTACTTTTTTTGTTGTTTGTTTTTTGATGGGTTCTCACTATGTAGCTCAGACTGGCCTTAAACTCACAATCCTCCTGCCTTAATCTTCCAAGTGTTGGGATTATAGGCATGTATCACCACCACATTCAGCTCTAGTCACCTTATTTTAAAGCACACTTTTATACCCCATCCCTTGCTGAGTGATTTCCATAGTCTTTACAGCTTCTTGGTTTCTTGGTCAAATCCCTGTCTCCTGTAATATAAGCAATCTCAGGTACTGGCATCCTTGTCTGTTTTGTTTACCACTATAGTCCTGGCTACTGGAACAGTGCCAGCCTCACAGTAGAAGCTAAAAATATTTGCTGAACGAATGAACAAATAAACCCTAAGTTTGGCTACACCCATTTTATAGATGAGAGAACTGAGGTTTAGAGATGTTAAGTGACTTGCTCAAGGTCACATGGATCATTTATTTAACCATGCAACTAGTCAATCAGCCAACATTTACAGACCATCCACTGCATTCTATGTAATGGTTGAGGCACAGTTTTCAGTCAGTGCCTTTGGCCTATAAGCTCTGTGTGTGTGTATGTGTGTGTGTGTGTGTGTGTATGTGTGTGTGTGTGTGTGTGTGTGTGTGTATTTGCAGGTACACTCACCCATGCATGCATGTGTAGAGGCCAGTAGTCAATACTGTGTGCCTTCCTCTATTGCGCTCCACTTTATATTGAGACAGGATCCTGCTCACTGAACCTGGAGCTTCCTGATTGCAAGGCCGGCTGGCCAGGGAGCCTATGGGAGTCACCTGTCTCTGCCCCTCAACCACTGGGATTAACAAATGTCTGTCACCACACCACACCACATCACACTCAGGTCCTCATGCTTGCACAAACACTTTATGTACTGACCCATCTTCCCAGCCTGAGTGTGAGCTTTAAAAAAAAACAATCTCTATTCCTTTGTTCTTGATGTTTTTGTGTGCTATGCCTTCTCCCACATTTTTTACCTTTTTAGAATTCAACTTACATTGAAGAATTCAATTCATCATTGGTGGTTGCCAGGGACTGGTAGATGGGGTGTGGTTGAGTACAAAGAGGATGCACAAGTGAATATTTAGGGTGATGGAACTGCTTTGTATGTTCCTGGGGTAACGCATACATGATCTCATGCATTTGTCAAAACCCAGAGACCGGCACATCACAAAGAATGAGCTTTAATGTATGCGAACTACAAGAAAAATCATTCCCTAAGGCTCTTAATCTTTATGGACATAATTCAGTGTTTAAATTGTTTCTTCTGTACTGTGTACCAGTGAATGCATGCATACGTGCGCACGTGCAGACACATACACACACACACACACACACACACACACACACACACGCACTTTGACTTCAGTATCCCAGAATGAAGATGGAGGATGATGAGGCAAATCAAAAGTGATTTTCCCCATCTCTGAATGGTTCCTGGCTTCTTTTAAACCCTCCCAAGGTTCATCCCTCAAAGCTCAAGGTTAGGTCTGAATCAATCTCTCTCTCTCTCTCTCTCTCTCTCTCTCTCTCTCTCTCTCTCTGAAAATGGAGTCCAGGGCCTCCATTCAAGCCCTTGAACATTGAGGTTTTCCCCAGCCCCCATACTCTATAAAAACACTTTTTGTTTAGAGATGTAAATTCATATGTACTTGTCAGAAATAACAAGAGAGCTCCTATGGACACCTTCATTTGGGCTTCCCCAGTGGTGACACTTTGTATGACTACAGCATCACAACCAGGAAAGTGACATTGGTGGAGTCCACCCATTTCAGCAAATTTACCAGTTTTACATGCTCTCTTTAATGTGTGTGTGTGTGTGTGTGTGTGTGTGTGTGTGTGTGTGTGTATAAAGGACAGAAGACAGCCTCAGGTGGTATTGGGTGTGTGTGTGTGTACACGTGCATGCACATTTAGTTCGATGCAATTTTAAAACTTGTGTAGACTTGGGTGGCCACAGTCAAGGGGCAGAACTGGTTTACTACAGAAGTCTTTTCTCGACCTTTAAAAGCAATAATGTCCTACCTTGCTGTTTCACAAGGTGCAGCTCTTAAATGCATCAGACACTTGAACCCATTGTTAAATGTAAGGATTCCTGGGCCCTTTCAGCCCCTCTATTGAGCTGAGGTCTCTTGGGATGGGGTCTGGGCAGGCACCATGTTTTGAGGAGTATGCCTGTAATGGGCCTCCCACCTCTGCAAGCAGCGGCCAAAGGAATAGTCTTGCAACAGCTTGAAACTTGTTATAGCTCCCCCTGACTTTAGAATGCTTCAAAAGCTTTCTGAGCTGACATCTGCCCTCATGCGGGTTCACTCCCTCCAAACTCCTCTGACCACAGAACCATCATGTCTTTCATCTTCTCAAAGCTCTACCTGCTATTTGTTGCTTGTTGCAACCCTAGCCAACCAACTCCTTGTTTCTACAGGTGAAGGTAGACAAGAGAGGATTAGGGCTGGGCAGCCGGTGAAGGTGGGGTGATGGTGGTGGTGAGTTCAGGACCATCCAGAAGCCAAAATCTACCCGATCACCAGGCACCTGGTTTTGCTGCTCACCAGTTGTAATGGAGCTGTAATGGCCTCTCACCGCTGGGAGAGGCCAGTGGTCTCTCCTGACCCGCAGTGTGCTCACCTCCGCTGGGGCCTGCCTCTCCATGCACCTCCCAAGCATCTGCCCTGGACCTTGCCTCTTCCTCTCCTCCAGCCAACTGAGGCTGGGGCTCCGGGGCCTGAGGGAGGAAGGGAAGTAGGCTTGAGCCCAGGGGTAACTCGACTCCCCAGCCTGAGACGGCTGGGGGACCGCAGGCCTTGTGGGAGGAGACTCGTTTAAGCCAGAGCTGGCGATGGGGGCACCGGGAGACAGGGAAGGAGCCGCATGGAGTCCAAGTCCCCTCCTCTGCTGCCCCCTCCCTCCACTGCTCATTCGCAACCCGAGCCGGGGGGCCTAAAAATAGCCCCCGAGGCGCAACCGCGGGCCGCCCCGGTGACCTTCTGGGTAGCACAGGCCGAAAGCGAGCGGGCAGCAGGAAGGCCGCCCGCTGGCCCCCCAGGACTCATCTTCTAGGGCACCATCCCTGGGCGCCCCCGTGGCCTCCCAGTTCCAGCTTCCCCCCAAGTCCAGCTCACAGAGGCCATGCAGAAAGCCCGGGGCACGCGAGGCGAGGACTCAGGCACGAGGGCACCTCCTAGCCCCGGGGTGCCCCCGAAGAGAGCCAAGGTGGGGGCCGGCAGAGGGGCCCCCGCAGCTGGGGCAGGGGCCGGGGCGCCGGTCTTCCTGCGGCCTCTGAAGAACGCGGCGGTGTGTGCGGGCCGTGACCTGCGGCTGCGGGTGGTAGTGAGCGGGACACCAGAGCCTAGCCTCAGCTGGTTCCGGGATGGGCAGCTCCTGCCCACGCCGACCCCGGAGCCCTGCTGCCTCTGGCTACGGAGCTGCAGGGCGCAGGATGCCGGCGTGTACAGCTGCAGCGCCCAGAATGAGCGGGGCCGGGCCTCCTGCGAGGCTGTGCTCACAGTACTGGAGGTTGGAGGTAATACGGAGGTGGGGCCTGCCTGGCTGGGCTGGGGGCACAGGGGTAGAGACAGCTGTCCAGGCCACGTGGTGCAGGTAGCTCTTCCTCGTCATTTTCCTAGGTGCCCAAACTTCTCTGCTGTGCCAGCCCTGAAGGGAAGATCAAGAGGGAAGGGCAGAGAAGGTTTTTCAAGGTAGAGAGGCTTCCCACACGAAGTTCAGAGGTCAAGGGTCAGCAGTTGCTAAGCCAAGCCTGAGAGACCCTTACAGACCTCTAGGATAATGCTGCCAAAGTTCATTTAGTCCCATAGAAAGAAGCCCCCTGGGGAAAATTGCCCTTTTCTGCTCCAATAACAGACGGGATTTGGTGATCAACCCCTAACATGTATTGAAGGGGAGCCAGTTTCCCTGGTACAAGCTGCATCCTAGAGAGGATGGCCAGAGTTCCTCACTGGAAGAGCCATCATTGTGGCAGAGCTAGTGTGATCAGCAGGAGGCAGGGTGGAAGGGTTCAAATTATATGAACAGGATCTAGAGCATCAGGAGGTTGAGCTAAGACCAAACTTGAGAAGTGACTGATTGAGATTGCACGTGTGTGTGTGTGTGTGTGTATGTGTGTTCATGCATTGTGGAAGGTTTTGAACTCTGGTGGTATTAATACAAACAGATGCAGGACAGTGGTAGATGAAGAGGGTATTGAAAGCCTATGGAACAAGTCTACTGAGGTTCCAGAGTGGGTGTTCAGAGAACATAGAGTGGGCTGGCACCCTTGCCCTTGTGAAGGTAGAGTTCTAGGCTGGTATTCTGAGGTAGATGTGGAGGACATGAGCATGGGCCTTGTAGCATGGTCCTGTTGTAGCTGGTGGGGATACCTTTGAATCAGTTTTTGGGTTGATTGTTCTTGGGTCAGTTTTGGGGCTTCTTTTGTATTTCCTTAGCCCTTGAACAATGGTTATGTAGACTAGACAGTTTTAGACTGACTAAATCTTGAAAAATGGAATTTGGAGGAGGTAGGCTTCATTTGGGGAGGGTGGCAAAGAGCTGGGGGTAGAGAGGGAGGTGTCACTGTCCTGGTCATTCGCAAAAGAGACATCTCACTGCACTGGGTAGTGGAATATAGGGGCTAATCCTTGGGACTTGGGAAGCAAGTTCAGAGATGAAAGACCTCGGCAGATGGGGGGAAAAGAAGGCTTAAGGCCATAGTCCAGTCAGAAGATGGAGGCAAGCTACTATCTGTCAATGCCTTCTCTCCCCAGCGTCACCCTGCCCACTTCTTAGAGCCTTCTATCTGTGGTTGTAGTGGCCAGATCTGGCCTGTAGAGGACCAAGGCTGGCTTCTGATTGGCCTAGAAATTGTCAGTACAGGCTTCCTTAACCTGCGACCAGGGAATGCAGCATGTTCTGGTAGAGTTCTGAGCTGACAGAGTGGAGTTTTTGTGGTTCTTACTTAGCTCTAGTCTGGAGTAAAAGAAGCTGAAAACAGGACATAACTCAAAGGCTAAGATAGATAAATTAATGAGAATACAGCTGGGAGGAAAGAGGGATGAGGGAAGAAAAAGGAAGGGCAGAGGAAGAGAGTAGTGGTCATAGTGCTTGTTTAATGTTGGACAGGGCCACAAAGAACTACAGCTCCAAACACTTCCTTCTACAGGTGAGGACATTGTGAATCAGAGAGGAGGATGATCTGCCTGAGATAAAGGCTGGTTATGGCATGTTAGGACTGAGTTCCCTGTCTTGGTTGTAGAGCCTTTTCACTACTCAAAAAGTTCTGGGAGAAGTGGAGGGGAGAGAGAAAGACAAGGGGAGAGAGAGAGAGAGAGAGAGAGAGAGAGAGAGAGAGAGAG
>NW_008360326.1:5576395-5580757 GCF_000622305.1 Nannospalax galili
GAGAGAGAGAGAGAGAGAGAGGGAGAGAGAGAGAGAGAGAGAACTTTGGAATTTGCTAATATTCAGCTGGTCTGGTATTTGTAAAGATGCTCTGGTCCCTGAATCACTGAAGGGTAATGAGTGGGTGTGCCCCCACCCCACAGCAGGTCTGTTTCCTAGCTGCTTTTGAATATGGATGTATGGGTGGTACAGTAGACTACTAAGTCCTGATGGGACATCTCTAGACAGACAGTTAGTCTCCAGGCTGTGTCATTTTGGTGAACAGAAGGCTTGAGGAGCTTGGAGTGAAGAAAGGGCCTTGAGTGCTGTGGGGCTGGATTTAGGGCCCTTGACATTCATGTCAGAATAGAAAAGGATTGGGCTACAGCATATCACTTATGAGAACATGTTCAGGCTCTACAGATAAAAGGTGGCAGAAGAGGAAGTCCCCCTCTGTCCCCCTACAAAGAACCATACTCTTACCCATTATAACCTGTGTCTATGCTTTGGGGGAGGAACAGGCTTGTCTTTGGTGATACTGGAGGGCTAACGAGGTGAGTCTGACTTCTAGCTCCTCTACTGCCCACCCAACCTATCCCTCATCAGTGACAGTTCCTGGTCCAGGGAAGATGTGCCAGCAGTTCAGCATTGCTCAGACTTCATAGAAAACATTCTTGTTTGGAATTAATCGCAGAAGGATTCAAGGAACTTGAGGAAGTCAAGCAAGGACCTGGCTGCAGTGGGAAGGAACAGTTTCCTGGCCAGAATTGCTTTCTGGCTGGGTGAGACAGGGTGACACGAAGGCTCCTGGCACTCTTGAAGCCTGAGATGTTAGTTCAGGATGGAGGGGTATTGGCAAGGCTCTGGAAGATGAATGGATTGCAAGATAGGAGTTTTGTAAAATGGGAAACCAGGGTGGTAGTGGTAGGATTTGGGGGTGTAGAAATTGGAAATAAAGAAGGGAAGCTAGCAGAAATGCAGGATGTGGGTAAAATTCTTAACATGCATAAGGCATGCTATCTCAATTATTTAATCTAGCTGGTTACTATTTGGACTATTATTTATATAAGACAGCTGGGGTTCTAATTTACTGAAGGTTGCATGGTTAGTGAAGTGGCAGGGCTCTGCCTGGAAACTGGGACTCTGAGACTGGGTCTGCACTGCCTGTCCACACAGAGTAGCACAGGAAGACTAAGGATTTTTCCTTATGTTCACTTTCTCCTGTGAATATCCCAGTGCGCCTCTAGCCCTGCCTCCTACACAGGCAGTCACTCTCCTTCAAAGCATCTGGCTCCCACCTGTACACTGGTTCCACAGCAAGTGACCAGAGGCTGAAGGGGAGGCCTTCTTGCACTGTATGGCAGGGGGTAAGGAGAAGGGGAAAGCAGGGAATGCTCACATGTGTGTTAGTTGAAGCTTCAGCCAGGATCTGAAGACTCTGGTGTTAATCAGAAAGGCCCCATAGTCAATAGATGGCAGTGGACCATCCTAGATATTTGAAGGAGGGGAGAGGTTAGAGCTAGAAAGAGGGCCAATTTAGACCAGGGAAAGGAGAGAGATTCACCAGGACTACAGTGAGGACTGTTCAGCAGTTACGATCTTTTCCACCTGGATTTTGGAATATTTTTATGAAAAGCCATAAGAAACTAGTACGGAGTCTGAAGTAGAAATGGAGTGTCACCAATCTGTGCACATCAAGTGCCAATCAGAAAGAGAGGGGCCAGAGTGAGGTCAGAGAGTTCTGAGAGAGGAGAGAGAGGAGCAGAGAGCCCCCCTTCAAGTAAGCCAAAGCTAGAGCAGGAGACACTTTGCTGATCAGAGCAAGTCCTCTCTGAAGACCTGGACAGAATGGGGGATGGTCACTTCTCCAACCATTTCTTGGGAAAGGATCTGGGTCAAGACAGAGAAGGAGGAAAGGCTGGATGAATGGAGCTGTTCTAGAAGATTCACCATCCATTCCCTACCATGCCTCATCCTCTTACCACAGCTCCATCACTCACTCCCAAGTTTATGAAGTGCTTTCTATCACCAGTTACTACTCTAGGTGCTTGGGATACACAACTGGGAGAAAAGGACCACAATGTGTATTCTCTTAGAGAGTAGTTTCTAGTAAGGAGAGACAGTGTATTTGGCAGCAGAATGAAGAAATTCTCAGTACGGTGTGCCAGTGATAGGCCAGTTAGTTATTAAAGGAGGGGAAAGAGAAACTGAATAGAGGCAAAGAAAGAAGAGAGTGGTATATAAGACTCAGAGGGGGGTCTGCCTGACCAGTAGGCCAGACAGGAGGATTTGTGGAGTTTCTCTGACTAAGGGAAATACTGGCAGGACTGAAATGAGAAAGTAGCTGGGGAACACAGATATTTGGCCATGGAGGAAAAATGGGCCAATCTGGGGCCCAACTGCAGGGCTCACACTGAGAATGAGCACACTCCCAGGCCAGCCCTTCAGGGTGCAGTGCAGGCTCAGGGCAGGAACACAGCATTCTGCCCATTGCTTATTGCTCTTCTCTTCAGCCCAGCTGTCCCATCACTCACGCCTGCTGCCTATTGGTTATTTTTGCTATGGAATGTGCCAGCCCCTCGGATTCTCCTGGGGAACAGGGGCTCAAATTACAACCTCTGTCCACTCAGCTCCCCCATCTATGAGAGAGTGCATTTAGGGGTGTCCAGGGTGTTTGGCTAGAACTAATATGGACACACGTGTGCCCTCTCAATGCAGGTCTCTACAGATGTATCTGTATGTGTGACATTGACCACTGGTGGTCTGAAAAACAAGAACACCTATATGCAACCAGAATGTACAAGAGAGGATCTTAAGCTTTAAGATAAAAGAGCTTCAATCTCAAACTTGCAGGAGCCAAGCAGAAATTGAAAATGAGGAAGATGCTGTTGTTAGCATCTGGATTGGGCTGTGTTGTCTCACCCTAAACATTGTGCAGGTTGAACTGAACTCATTGGCTCTGTCTTGGTATTTATTATAGTGCTCAACCTTCAAAGTGATAAGGTCAGGGGACACACTGATGAACTGGTACATGGTACTTAATGACATAACAGTCAATAACCCACTTATAGAATCCTGGCTTCCTCGATTTACTGGCTATGTGAAGTGGGGCAAGTAATCTCTCTGTACCTCAGTCTTCCTCCTTGTGAGGATTAAGTGAGTTATTCATACAAAGTGCTTAGCGTATGCCTAGTGCAGACCAAGAAGGCAATACTGTGTTCATAATTACTTAGTACTGTTGTCATAGCTGGGAAAGCAGTCTAGGGCCACCAGTGCATGCTGAGATGAGAAGACCTGTAGTCTGTGGGGCTCTGGCTAAGTGATACTATTTCTCTGAGCCTCAGCCACTTGTCAGGTGAATGGGGATGAGCATGCTCCTAAGAGTTTCCTAATCATGGGGTTGTTGTGAATGAGGTGACATTTGTAAAGAGGCACTTGGCAAATGCTAATGAAACCTGGCTACAATGATTATTGGGGAAGGAAGATGGAACTTTGTTTATGCAGTGTGTGCCTGATGTTGAGGAATGTGGGATGGGCAGTGGGGGAACACTCAAAAAAAATCTTGTGTGCGCTCACTTGTGAGAACGAGTTGACTTTGAATTACAAGGAGAATTTATGAGTACCTCTGTGTCTATGTGTGTGCGGGGGTGGGGAGGGGCAGCACAAAAGCATCAAGAAATCTGAGCAAAGAGAGGAAACCCCTGTTTTATTGTCCTGAGGCGCCTGGGTTCATGTCAGCAAGTAGCCGCAACCCGAAGTCTCTTGCCTTGCCCATGGTCTCGGCGCCTCCACACGGTCCTGTGCCCTGCAGTGAGTTGGGTGCTGCCTGACAGTGTGCGTGTGCGCATGTTTGCAGAGTGAGCGAGTGGCTATGAAGCTGACCTTCCAGAGCCGCCCCGCTGGAGGAAGGAGGATGTGGCCAAGAGGCGGCCTTGCGCTGCCAATGAGAGTGGCCTGAACTAGAGGCCACTACACCCCTTTCTGTGCCTCAGTTTCCCCATGTGCCCAGGTCCGGGAAGGCAGATGTGGGGTGGGGGTACGGGCTTTCAGCATCGGGAGCTGTCTAGTGAGCGAGCTGGATGGCAGGCGAGTGCTAGCCCAGGGGACGCGGAGGGGCAGAAAAGGGAAGGGTCGCCAGGTGGGGTGCAGGCTGGCGGGGGAGGGGCGGGCTCTGGGCGCCGCCGCCGCCGCCACCGTCTTCATCTTACCCCCACCCGGGCTCCCGAGCCCGGGCGGCTCCTTCCGCCACCCGCGCCGGCTCTCACCCGTTCCCCAGCTCGCCCCCGGCCCCGCCTCCGACTCCGCCCCGCCCCCGCCTGTCCCCTCCTCGCCAGGCCGCCGGCCCGGCCCCCTCCCCCGCCAGGAAGAAGCTGTGGGTGAAGA
>NW_008360326.1:5580827-5611361 GCF_000622305.1 Nannospalax galili
AAGCTGTGGGTGAAGAAGCGTTTCCAGGTGAGGGCTCCGGGGGCGGGCGGCGCCGGGAGGGGGAAGGAAGAGCTGGGCGCCCCGGAGGGAGGGCGGGTCACCGCGGCTGGGCCCAGGGGAGGGGGCGTTGGAGTGGCGCTGGCCCCACCCCAGCCCCGCGGAGGGCCTTGGGCTGGGAGCGTTCTGGGGGGCGTCCTGGAGCGCCACTGAAGCGCGCAGGCCCCTCCTCGAGTCCTAGGGCAGAAACCCCCATCATCTCCCACCCCTGAGACTACCCCGGGGGAGACCCCCTGCAGCCACGGTTCGCAGTGCCCACTGGCTTCTTTGCCATCTGGCTCTTGTCCAGCTCCGGCCTCAGTACCTCGCCAGACTTTCCCTGGGCCCCCCACTCCGGAGCCCTCCATATTCCAGAGCTCCTGAAAGCAACGCACACGGATCCGTGCTGCGCTCAATAAATTTCTCCAAGCTCTGTCCTGTCTTCTGCTTACCGGGGGCCTCCTTCCTGCATTAGCGAGGCACTGCCCTTTTGGAGGACCTTATCCTTTGCCACTCCACTCCCCACCCTGTCTCCTAGATACTTAGCTCAGGTATCTGCCCTTCCCCCCAGCAGGAATCTGTGTCCTCGGCCCTCCCTCTCTAGTCATTCTAGCGCCCCCACTCCACCTTCTCCTCAGTCATGCTGACTACCTTGTCTCCTCCCCCTAATCACTGGGAGTGCTGTTCTGACCCCAGGCTGTGAGCTTCTGTCGGTTAAGAAGTCCTAGGGTTTGACCTACAGTCTTCTTGTTCCCTAGTCTTTGTCTGGTTCCTCCTCAGAGCCCAGTCTGGAGGATGGAGAACTGAGACAATTTCCTCCTGGGCAAGCTGGTAGCTTCATCTCTGTGCTCTGGCTCCTAGTATGAGTTTCTGCTTGATACAGCAGATTGGGGTAAAAAGTGTATGGATTCAGGAGCAAGCCTCCCCCTCAACAACTTATTCTGGCTTTTCTCTTTCAGAAAACCGGCCATTCCCGCCGGGCCTTTGGCCGACTTACCCATGGTGCGTGGACTTCGGGCTGCTATAGCCCATGCCCACTCCTCCTCTTGGTCCATGTCCCTTCATAAGGCATCAAGGCCCTGGAGATAGCCCATAAGATATGGGACCCCTTCCCCATCTACCCATCCCTGCAGGTCCTTTATCTCCTGCAGCTGAGAAAGGCCCTAGCTTTAGGGGGCTCACTAACACATCCCACCTCTGGCCTGGGCTCCCTGTTGTTCATCTGTGGGACCAAGTGAGGAGCATTTCATTGCCATGTCCTGGCAACCAGTACATGACTCCTATTTGTTATGGCACAGAGAGGGTAACTGAGGCACAGAATGTGATAGGCTCTGGAATGTTAAAAAATGCCTGGGGACCTTTACACCCAACCTAATTACTGGGCATTTCCAAAAACCATTCAACAATAGAGAAGGTTCTTCAGGAAGGTTCATGATGCAGACAAATGGGAGGTGCATTTGTAAGGAAGGACCAAGTACAGTACAAACACTGTAACAGAAGGCAGGCCTGACTCCTATCATTAGGGAGGCCTGAGTCTGTGGCTGGACTGGGCACAAACTGTGTGTGTGTGTGTGTGAATGGGAGCAGCAGTAAGTGCCAAAGGGTACCAGAATCCCAGAATCACTGGTACAGTTGGGATGACCAACCTGAGCATATGAACTCCCCAGTGGTGACACACCCTGGGTGTCTCCCTCCCCTCCTTATCCCCACAGGGCACCTCTGGGGTCTCTGGGCACAAGGGACCCTCATCCCCCTATGTTCTGCCTGCTTTCCATGCCCCATCCCACAAACACTCTGATAACTGTCTGTCCACATCTCTCTCCTGCTGCTCCTATGGAAGCGAAGTTTTCCGCTCCTGCAGAAAGCAAAGTTACGGTAGGAAGCTGGCTCCTGCCCTAGCCCCTCACCCCCTTCCCCTGCCCAGTCTGGGCCTCTCCTTCCCCTGCCTAGTTGTACCCTGATGCCTTCCAGCTGGTTTGGGGTTCAGGGCAGACTGGTCCTGCAGTTTGTTGTGTGCCTTGACAGTACAACTCTTTGGTGACTCCTCTTTGTTCCTGGGGTACTGGAACCCAGACTTTTGACCCTTGGAACCTAGGGCCTTATTTGGGGTGTTGCTGTACAAGAACTTAAGCTATTATGGACGTGGAAAGGAGAGAGAGGGGATGAGGGCCTGGTAAGCCATTAAATGGTGGGGGGGGGGGTTGGAGAGTCCCATTGAGGCAAGGGTGAGTATCCAAGGGTGAGTGGCCCAGAGATGGAGTTGCATGGGAGGGGCTACCTTAAGCGGCCCTGGCTGGGCAGGGAGATGTCACGAGCAAAAGAGAGAAGCTATCCCTGTGGTTAAGATAGAACTTGTTATGGGGGAGGCAGGAGGCAACTAGGGAAGAGTTGGAGGCATAGGGAGGAGAGCCCTGCCCACACAGACCCCTTCTTCTCCAGACTCAGAGACGGCTGAGGATGACATCAGCGATGTGCAGGGAACCCAGCGCCTGGAGCTTCGGGATGACGGGGCCTTCAGCACCCCCACGGGTGAGCTTTCTGGGTGCTCCAAGATCAGGCAGACAGGCTTCCTACAAGGGATGCCTTAGTCTCACTGTGCTCCTTTCTTTAGGGGGCTCTGACACCGTGGTGGGCACCTCCCTGGACACACCCCCGACCTCCGTGACAGGCACCTCAGAGGAGCAAGTGAGCTGGTGGGGCAGCGGGCAGACGGTCCTGGAGCAGGAAGCGGGCAGCGGGGGTGGCACCCACCTCCTCCCAGGCAGCCCAAGGCAAGCACAGGCAACCGGGGCCGGGCCACGGCACCTGGGGGTGGAGCCGCTGGTGCGGGCATCGCGAGCTAATCTGGTGGGCGCAAGCTGGGGGTCAGAGGATAGCCTTTCGGTGGCCAGTGACCTGTATGGCAGCGCATTCAGTCTGTACAGAGGACGGGCGCTCTCGATCCACGTGTAAGTAATGGCCTTACCTGGGCCCACACTGTCCCATCTCATTGTGCTGTCCTGCACTGCCTGTCACTGCTCCATCAGCCTCCACCTCATCTCCCCTGCCTCATCCATCTCTGTGCACTCCATGGCCCACTGCTTCCACTCCTGGCCCTGGCTACACTACCACTCCCTCCTCTGCCATCACCACCCACAGCCTCCTGTTCCCACCTATGCTGGCTCACAGTACCATCTTCATGGTCTTGTGGACCCCTCTGTCCCTTCTTCCTTTCCTCTAAGAGCTCCAGTTTGTCAGGCCCCTCTCCTGCCTCGCCCATGTAGGCTCCAGTTGTCCTAGGATTCCCCCCCCCTCGGGGGCCCCCTCCGTGCCTGCTGTCTCAGCAGCTGCTGCCTTTTCATCTCTGCACATTCCTGTTCCCATGTGGGCCTTTTTCTGGGAGGAACAGAACCTTTCTGCACGGCAGCTCCCTGGAGAGCAGGAGAGAGCAGGGGAGCAAGACAGCAGCCAGGAGAGAGAAGAGAGTGAGGTGGCCAGGGGCAGCTGGGGCAAGGGGCCTTCGGACACAGGAGGATGTGGGCTGGGAGAGGGAGGGGTGGGGGATAGGAGGCTGGGGTGGAGGTGGAGGTCTGGAGCGACAGTGGCAGGGGGCATGTGATGATCTCACAAGCAACACCCGAGGATGGGTCTGTGGGTGACCTGGTAGGGGGTGGTGACAAGTGGAGGTGTTGGAGTGAGGCATTGGAGCCATTTTTGGAGATTTAGGGGGCCTGGCAGAGACAGGAGGGGGTGCTATAGCAGAAGAGGGGAGTGGCTGATGGTCCAGGTAATGGGGAATATTTGGGGAGCTGAGAAGGGGCTTGATTTATGATGGGTGTGAGGTAAGTTCCATCATGAAGAAACAGGGGACCCTTGGGGGTTGTTTGGAGAGTTCTCAGCGTGGTTAGTGGTGGGCAAAGGAGAGGTCTAGATCCAGGCCAGGGGCCAAGGAGCTCTTTAGCTTATCTTGCTGGCATAATCAGGCACTCCTTCCCTGCCTTTCTTTCCCAGGCCCCAGCCTGAGCCTGGAGTTGCTATGGCAACTTCAGAGGAACCCATTTCCTTAGTGGTGTCTGTGGTACAGACTCTGGCCTGGAGCTGGGAGCTGTAGGCAAGAGGTCTCCTTTGCTCTCCCCACTTTCTCTCTAGGTCTCACCCAGTTCCCAGACACCATTCCTTAAGGACTCTGCTGCCCCTCCCTCACAATAGACTCTGCCTCCCTGCAGGTGTCTGGCTGAGGCTTTCCTCCCTTACCCCCTCCCCCTTCTCCAGGCAGAGGTGGGTGATGTCCCAGGTAGTCTAAAATATTAAGGATATTGAGGCACCCCAAGAACTTATGCTTCTGGCTGGTACTGTCCTATTTCTTCTTCCTTCCATGTTCCCAGAAACCCAGACAGTTGGAAGGGAGCAAAGACTTGGGAATCAGGCTAACACCAACCATTTCCTGTCACCTTGGGAGGGCACTGAACCTCCCTGAACCTTCAGCTTCCTTCATCTGTAAATGGTGGTAATATCAGTTCCTCTCTCGAGGGACTCCAGTATGGATGAAATAACTCAGTGCAAGTGAAGCCTTAATTCATGCCTGGAACACACTAAACATTTGGTGAGCTTGTTCATAAGATTTTTAGCTCTCTATGTGTCAGGTATGATAACACCTCTCAGAATCCTTTTTGCTCATCTTTATGTTTAACGTGCTCTCCCCACAATCCAGCTAGCGGATACTCTTGGGCATCAAAACTCTATTAGGTGTGGAGGTTTTTTGGTAAGGAGGTTCTTCACTCATCTCCCACACTCCCTGTTCAGACCCACTTGGTAGTTATTTCTGAACTGAGCTATTTCTGAGCTTGCCCCTTGAAGGGGACTTCTGAGCTTCTCAGAAGGACTTCCAAGGACTAGGAAGAACGTCTCCAGGAGGCAGACAGAGGAAGGTCTATATTGAGGGCTACAGGTATGGGGGCCTGGATATCCCATTCCTGTTTATGGTGTAGGAATGGGCTCAGGTTTGCACAGGAGCTAGGCCATCACTGGATGAGACATTGTTCTCTAAAGGCTGGTGCCTAGTAGAGAGGCAGTTGCTCATCTAGAGGCCACTGTAAAGGGCAAGTATTCTGCCCAGACTGGGCAGGGCTGCTGTGGGGGCCAGCTAGGGGTAGAAATAAGCAGGAGGCACATTACTGAGGGGGGCCCTACCCCATTTAGCCCTCTTGATTTCACTTCATCTTTGGATCCTCAATCTCATTCTTTCCTCTTCCTAATGCTCAGTTCTTACTGTTCCCCAGCTTCCCGGGCTCGAGGGAGGGGGCTGGCCAGAATCCCTGGGGCTGAGTCTGTACCTGGACCCAGCCAATAGCACAATATTCTGGTGCATGAGCCGCTGGCCTCTCCCCAGCACCTGCTCTGGCTGTGTCCTGGTGGGGGTGGGGGAAGGCAGGAGAGTCTGGCCCTTGTCACCCTAAGCCTGCCCAGCATGTCCCACCGTCCAATCCCTCTCACAAGCTGGGGGTCTAGCAGGGAAGGCCCCCTGAGTCCTTTGCCCCTCTTGGTCTTGCTTCTGCAGCAGCGTTCCTCAGAGCGGATTGCGGAGGGAGGAGCCTGACCTTCAGCCTCAGCCGGCCATCGAAGCCCCTCGTCCTCGCCCTGCCCTTCCGCCTCCCTCCAAGTCCGCGCTGCTTCCCCCGCCATCCCCTCGGGTGGGTAAGAGGGCTTTGCCGGGACCTAGTGCCCAGCCCCCGGCTACCCCCACGTCGCCCCACCGGCGTACCCAGGAGTCCTCGCTGCCCGAGGACACCACCACCGAAGAGAAGCGAGGGAAAAAGTCCAAGTCATCGGGGCCCTCGCTGGCAGGCACGGTGGAGTCCCGGCCGCAGACGCCACTGAGCGAGGCCTCGGGCCGCCTGTCCGCGCTGGGCCGCTCGCCGAGGCTGGTGCGCGCGGGCTCCCGCATCCTGGACAAGCTGCAGTTCTTCGAGGAGCGGAGGCGCAGCCTGGAGCGCAGTGACTCTCCGCCGGCGCCCCTGCGGCCCTGGGTGCCCCTGCGCAAGGCCCGCTCGCTGGAGCAGCCCAAGTCGGACAGCGGCGCGGCGTGGGGCACACCCGGGACCTCGCAGGAGGAGCTGCGGTCGCCACGGGGCAGCGTGGCCGAGCGGCGGCGCCTGTTCCAGCAGAAGGCGGCCTCGCTGGACGAGCGCACGCGGCAGCGCAGTCCAGCCTCCGACCTCGAGCTTTGCTTCGCCCAGGAGCTGGGCCGCATCCGCCGCTCCACGTCGCGGGAGGAGCTAGTGCGCTCGCACGAGTCCCTCCGCGCCACGCTGCAGCGCGCCCCGTCCCCTCGAGAGCCTGGGGAGCCCCCGCTCTTCTCCCGGCCTTCTACCCCCAAGACCTCGCGGGCCGTGAGCCCCGCCACCACCCACCTGCCTGCTCCCAGCAGCGCGGGCAAAGCTGGGGACGAGCCTGGGAGGCCCCGAAGCCGAGGGCCGGTGGGCAGGACTGAGCCTGGGGAAGGCCCGCAGCAGGAGGTTAAGCGCCGGGACCAGTTCCCGCTGACCCGCAGCAGAACCATCCAGGAGTGTAGGAGCCCAGTACCGTCTCCTGCTGCTGATCCCCCTGAAACCCGGACGAAAGCCCCCTCAGGTCGGAAGCGGGAGCCTCCTGCCCAGACAGTGCGCTTCCTGCCATGGGCCACTCCGGGTGTGGAGGGCGCTGCTGTGCCCCAAACCTTGGAGAAGAACAGAGCCGGGCCTGAGGCTGAAAAGAGGCTTCGCAGAGGGCCTGAGGAGGATGGTCCCTGGGGAGCCTGGGACCGCAGAGGGACCCGCAGCCTAGGCAAAGGTCGCCGGGCCCGGCCTACTTCCCCTGAGCTCGGTAAGGCCACAGAGAGGGCTGAGAAGGTGCCTTGACTGGGGTAAGAGGACTGGCCAGGGGCAAGACTGCTTGGGAGGAACTTTACTTGTGGCTACTAGGCTGTTTGGAGGGGCATGTGGTTTGTTGGCATTGACACAGGGGTTGAAGTAAGGGATGCTGAGGGCCTTTGTTGGAACCTGTCATTGGTGGAGGTGAGTGTGAGTGTGCTCTGTTGGAGGCTGAGTGGAGCAAAGATGTGAGCAAAGACTAGTGCCTGGATGTCTGCTGTAAGTCCTCTGCTGTCTGGTGGCTTCACTAGGCTGTTGGGCCAAGGGCAGGTTACTGGAGGAGGCACTGCTTGAAACCTACAGAGTCCTCATCACCTCTGTCCCTTTGTGTGGGAAGAGATGCTGTGAAATTCCTGTTAAAGGGATGCTTTGCTAACCTTTTACTCTGCTTGTCCTATCCCAGCACTGTTCCCTGACCCATCTCTGGCCACTAAGTTGTGAGCCAGGCTTGCCTCTTAGCCTCCCCTGGCCTAATCTTGCATTCTGCTTCACTGAACTGACTGTGGTACCTCCACATGCCAGGCTATGTGTAGTTTCCCTGCCTTCTATGCATGGTGAGCAACATCACTGACAGAATGCTGCTGTCCCTAACCCTGTACATCCTGAGCAGCAACTCAGGGCAGGGCCTATTCCTGGAGAAGCGGAGGAAGCCATCCTTGACTCCTCCTACTCCCTCTGCTTCTCCCCATTGTGCCCCACAGGTCTTGCCAGCATCTCTGTCTTTGCACTTACCAACTTGTATTTTGTTCTGTCAAAATCATCTTGCATTTAAGTATTGCCACATCGGAATCTTTAGAGGTGTGTAGACTCCAGTCCATCCTACTTACCACCATTACAGTATTCCCACCATGATGTCCCAGGGGTTGTGCCAAGTAGGCCCATAGAGATCTCATTTTTTTTTAACCAGTCTTTTTACCAGTATCAATAAAGTATTGAATGTTACATCTTCCAGATACAACAACTGAGGCTCAGAGAGATGATCTCATTTGCTGAAGATGATGTAGCTAGAAGTCTGCAGAACTGGGATCCTCACTGCCCTTTTGGCTATCTGCATTGTCCTTTATCTAGCTGAGGTTGAGGTAGAAAATACCAAGAGAGGGCTTGGAGGTATGGCTTAGTGGAAGAGCATTTGCCTAGCATATAAGAGCCCGTGAGCTCAACCAGCACATATAGAGAAGATACCTAGGGGGAACCACAACAGTGTGATTTTATTGTCTCTGTATGTGTACCATCCTTTCACAGGAAGCATATCTTATTTTCTGTTGCATTCCTGGCACTCAGTGCTCAGTATGTAATAAGTGTGGTGTCTCTATTTGCTGAAGGGATCGTTTCAATACTGATCTCCATAGGCCCTCTGCTTCCCTGCCACTACCTCTTTGGAATCTGGTGTCCTTCCAAATTTGACTATTCCCTACATGTTGCCCTGTGAAACAACTGTTACTACTTAGGTCTTGGGTGACCCATATCTTGTTCTTTACCCATGGATGCTTAGGTAGTCTTGTGGCCCTCAGAGTACCTTCATAGGGCCTATTAGGGTATACATGATGGCCAATTCATGTGAGGATATCCACCGCACACCCCACTATCCCCAAGAAGTCAGAATTGTGGGTGAAGTAGAGTCTCTGCTGCTGCCCTGTGCCAATTAAGCCTCTGACTTCCCCCTTCCTTTGTCTCAGGGCAGTCAAGAGAGAGACCCTTGCTTCCCTCAGTCCCTGTCTTCCAGAAATTCCTCACTCTGGGTTTTGGTTTTCTGGCGGTACTGCCAGTATCCCCTGTCCCACAAAGATCATGTTCCCTTACCCTCTCTACTTCTGCCCCTGTGTCTAGCAGAGTCTTCAGATGACTCCTATGTGTCTGCTGGAGAAGAACCCCTGGAGGCACCAGTGTTTGAGATCCCCCTGCAGAACATGGTGGTGGCACCGGGAGCTGACGTGCTGCTTAAGTGTATCATCACCGCCAACCCCCAACCTCAAGGTGAGCTGCAGGGCTGGAACCTGGCAGATTGTAATTGGGGGGACATGAGGGATGGGAACAGGGTGGGCTCCCCCAGAATTCTCTTAGGGAAGGGTGGGGAGGAGGGGAATTATCACTCCATGTACTTCCCTGGCCGTAGTGTGTTCAGAAAGATTAGCTCCCACCTCCCCAACTTAGGGCATGGCAGCCTAGACTTCTGGAGTGAGGGCAGAGTTCTCAAGAATTTCATTTCCCAAGGGGAAGGAGGGCTAGAGATGTAGCTCAGTTAGTAGAGTACTTGCCTAGCACACATTAAGTCCTGGGTTTGAGCTTCAGCACTTCATAAAACCAGATGTGTTAGTATGTCTATAATCCTGGCTACATAGTGAGCTTGTCTCACCAAAAAAAAGTTTTTTTCCTTGAGGTGGAAAAGCAGTTGGGGGATCCTTTGTTGGGGTGGGGGAGCCAGTTGAGATGAGATTCTCCAGCAAGCTCCTTGTGGACCATGGCAAGCTGGTTCCCATTGCTTTCCCACAGTGTCTTGGAGAAAGGATGGGTCGACACTGCGTAGCGAGGGTCGCCTTCTCATCCGGGCTGAAGGCGAGCGGCACACACTGCTGCTCAGGGAGGCCCGGGCTGCCGATGCTGGGAGCTATAATGCCACTGCCACCAATGAACTGGGCCAGGCTAGCTGTGCTGCGTCACTCGCCGTAAGACCTGGTAGGGAACCTGCGAGCCCAGGCTGGGTTGGGGGTGACCTATGACCCTTCCTAATGAACACAAGGACATGACCCATGTGCTGGGTCTATCTCTCTGGAGAAAGCGGTTTAAGTGGTCTTGGCCTCAGGACATATTCCAGGCTGGAAAATCCTTGAGGTTGGTGAAATTTGTCTTTAAACAAGTTTTCTAAATACTATCTTTCCAAGGCAATTTCCTGAACAGGGTCGTATGGAAAGGCCAATTGTCTTTCAGGATCTGAGAAAAAGAATATCTTAGCTCAAGGAGCATCTGAGTCCTTTGAACTCCAAGCCATAAGGAGGCTTCAGCTGAGAACACCCCAGAGATGGCTGTGCTGAGGCTGCCTTGTTGTCTATTTTTACAAAGGCCCCACACTTGGTGTCAGACTACTTCCTTTGGGTTTCAGCTCAGCTTCTTTCTGGTTCAAGCAGGGCTGGACAGGTATCCATGTGCATGGCCAGTTCCGCTCATCCAGGTGACTGGAACTGACAATATGCTGATCCTGGACAGTGGGAGAGGAAGAGGGCATAACAACAGGAAAAGGCACAGGAGAAACCCCTGGGAGGCTACCATTGGGCGTCCAAACCTGGCTGGGAGGCCTGCATTGAGATTCAGGGCCCTGGATGAAGCTGGGCATCAGACCACAGGAGTGAGGCAGGGTATACCAGGAGGGGAACAGCACACCCTGTCCTGAGCCTTCTTTCTAATCAGTGCTCAGAGAGTACTGTTGAGAGCCCTTTTATGCTTAGTCCCAAAACTTCAGCCCTCAATATATTCCTAGTGCAGGAGCTGTTGATGGTCTCTCAGCCCCTGGGCTGCATTAGCTCCTTTGGTTGCTTGTCTGGCTTTGGAATGGCAGGTCTTTTTCCTTCGTTCCATGTCCTTCCCAGGAACAGTGTTCAAGGCTATCTTCTTCTCCTCACCCACCCCCATGCTGAATCATGCCTGCCCCTCTACTGCATGCTTCTACCCTTCCATCACCTCTGGGATCTGGCCCCTGACTCAGCTCCCAACTCCTCTAGTGGGCCAAGGCCTAGCTTCAGAACTTCAGTCAGTACCTGGTTTGGGTTGAGCTCTGGAAAGGGGCAGGGTATGGGATGCCCCAGTACTGGCTGGGGGCCATCTAGAAGCCTTTTAAGGTTGGGAACGAAGCTTGGGGCAGGGCAGCTGTCAGCACTTGACTGGGAGTTCTGTGTTTGCCACATTGAACCTCCCCAAGCTTCAGTTTCCTCATTTGCAAACCAGAGATAATTATACCAGCCTCAAGATGAAAGCAAATGTGAGAAGGAGCTTTATGAACTGTAAAGCTGTAGACAAATGTTAGTTGTTAGCGTTTGGGAGTGATGTTGTGTACAGGAACTCAGCTTTCCATAAGGATCTGTAAAGTGCCTTGCCCTTCCCTGCCTTTTTCTTCACATTGTGTGTGCCCTGGGGACTACAACCCAGCTCTTTCAAAGCCCACTGCCTTCCAGACCCTCCCTATTGTCCAGCCCCTAGGTCCTCTCTGTGCCTGCTTTGCCCTGGGGAGCCAGAAAACCTTCATCATATTAGTCAGTTGCACCAAGCATTGCAGCAGACCCTGTAAGTCAGACTGGTTCCAGGGCCCTAAAGCTCAAGGGGCTGGCAGGCAGGTCCACACTCAGCACTTGTGGAGCAAGCTGATTTTCTTACCCTACAAGGCACTGTTTGGTCCAGAGTGTCTGGATGGGGGCCAGAGGGCCCAGAGAGTAGTCAGAGTGGGTGGAACCAGTGGTGGTAAAGACATATGGTAAGAGTTGGGGTCCTAGGGCTGGAGTCTGTAGGTAGTGAGGGATAGTGCTGAGAGGGTGTTTAGTCATGTGGGTGTAGGGAACAGGTGTAGGGAGGGTAGTACTGTCTTGTGGGAAGAGACTTGCATCAAGCCACCACCCTTTTTCACTGTCTCCCTACCCCCATTCTCAATGTCATGGAAACCAGGGCTTGCTGCCCAGTGCGTTCTTGGGGTGCCCACCCGATCAGAGCTTGCATTTGAAAGCCCACAGATGTCAATTCCTGGTTTGGAACCACAGTATCCAGGGCCCAGACAACTAGAGAATATAGCCCCTGGTTTGGAGAACAGGGACTGCTGTGCCGACAGCCTTACCCCAGCCCTGCATCCCTCTTACTCACTGAATAACACTCTCAAGTTAGGTGCAGATGGCGGGGGGGGGGGGGGGGGGGGGGGGGGCTCCTCAGGAGTGTGAGGTACATGCCTAACTGAAATGAAGCTTCTGACTGCTGCCTCAGCTGTGTCCCAGGCCTCTGTTTGTACCTGCTGTGCTGCTGCCAGGTGCTCTGCCTCTGAACAGTTGCTTTTGCTTGCAGAGAGCTGTGTACTGTTTTTGAAACCCTTTTGCATCTCTTTCCTCAGGCTTTATTGCATCACGCTTGTACACACGTGTGTATGGATGGAGATATATATGTGTTTAAACACATAAATATGCATATACATACAACTCTTCCTGTCTGTCCCATAGAGATTGCGTGTATGTGTGATATTTGTATCTTACAGATGGAAGACAAAAGTATGGAGAATATGACAGAATCAGCACCAGGCCAGTAGCCTGGGAATCTGCCTAGAAATGTTATTAGCAACAAATGATAGAGTAATGCATATTATGCTTACTCAAGAAACAAATAAACCTTGTGTGAGTTATGGACAAAAATAGCAATTATGGAATTTGTTGAATGTAGTCACATTCAATCTGATAGATAAAAAGTAGCCTATGGATGAATCCAGTTGATCAGGAGAAAGCACCAGGACACAGATAAAACTCTATCGGAATAGAGTTTATTAGCAAAGGAACACATGGGACAGATTCCCTTCTGGGCAGGGAAAATGTCTGCCTGGGTTGTAAGCCGAGTCTTTTTAAAGGGGGAGGCTTCTGCTTCCTGCACAAGGCAGGAAGATGTATTCTTTTTTTTTTAAGTTGGTGGGGTGGAGAGTGGGACTGTTAAAACCTGTCCTCTTTAGAGATCAAAGGGGAAGCCTGCTATGTTGGCCAAACACTGGAGAAAAGCCTGCTTCTCTTGACTTCAAAGACCAGGGTGCTTATCAACTCAGTTCCCTTTTCTCAGGGGCTTGTGAGGCCCTGTTGGTGAGGGGGCAGGGCTGTCTGAACCTTAACATTCCAGCCTTTTGTATTATAGGATAGGGGGCGCAGTCGTCTTGCTACTTCCTGATGGACAGGGTCGACATGGGGAGTGCTGGATTAGGGGTCAATCAGACAGCGGGGGTTCCCTCTTCATGCATCTCAGCAGGGTCCTCAGTGGTTGACAGGTGTTCATATGCATGTGGAGGGAAAGAAAGTAAAAACTGATCAAAAAATTAGTATGAGAGTAAGAGATAGTTTTTGGATTTTGGTCCTGAAAATATCTGAAGAGGCAAGGAGCAATGGTTAGCATCAAGGTAATAGCTCTTTTTCATTTTTTTTTCTTTTGCCAGGGCTGAACTTGGGAGTGATGGACTCAGGATTTGTTTTCAGGCATTTTGATAGCTGTTGGAGTGGCTAGAATCAGTGTCAGTTACCTCTCAAAGGCTTCTAAATAGGAAGAGAAAACAAATTTAGCCATCAGTAATTTTTTAGTCTAGAACAATAGCTGGTTGTTTCCCTTAGCTGTAGGTGGGCACTACAGTATTGTAGACCAAGATTTGAAGTCTTACACAATCCAGCCCATGGAGTATATTCTTTTGTTATATCCATGCCACAGATGAGGAAACTGAGATGGGACCAACTGAGCATTAGCAAAGTGCTCCAGAGCAGTGCTGACCAAGAGGCCTTTGTATGACAGTGGAAATGTTCTGTGTCTGCTGTGCTGTGCAGGGTGGTACACCAATCACACATGGCATTTGAGCACTTGAAATGTGGCTAGTGCAATTAGAAACTGCAGTTTCTGTTTAATGCCATCTAACGTCATGCGTGTTAATAATCTCAGCAGCTGGTGCTTTCCCACTTCTGTTGAGATGCTAACTGGGGCTACTGGAGTTTGGACGTTCCTAACTATTGCACCATCCAGTCCCTTTTGCTGCCACTCTGAAGAGGTTAAACGTTAAGGTGGGCCCTGAGCTTGCAGAGAAGGGATTGCCTAGGCCTCTGTGGGTGGTCAGATTTGGGGAGAAGGAGTGTCTCTTTTTCCTTTCTTGATTCCCCACCTCCCTCTTGTGTGGCCATGGTCCTGTTGTTTCCTGATGCTCTTAGCTCCTTTTCACTATGAGCTCTGGCAAGAGACCCTCTCAGTGCTAGGCAAGAGGAAGGAAGCTCCAAGTGCTCCAGTCTCCATCCCACTGCCTGCACATTTAATGTGTTTGAACCCAAGGATCTGGTGTTTTCCAGCCAAGACCATGGCCTCTTCACTTTGCCTTAACTGGCCTCAGTTTTTTTGTCTGTCATAAAAGGATCACCTTAACTGGTAGGCTATGAACTCAGTAAGACTCATGAAACTCTGAGGGGATGGAAAGTTGGCTGTGAATATTTGGAGTAGGGGCATGGTTCACTAGCTCATTCTGGTCCCATATGTAAGATCACTATCACATCAGAAAAGAGGCTGTTTATTGGGGATCATGAGCACAAAAGAAAAGGAAGAAAATCATGCCTCCAACCTCTGCCCTCTTTTCTTACCCCGGGGCCCTAGATGGCCATCTGCATAGATGCCGGTTTATTTCAGCTGATAGCAGTGGCTGATGATGGAAGAGACCTCAGAATGCCACCTGGCCCCTGTTATCCATATCGGTGGGGGGTCTGGACATCATTTGAAAAAGTAAGGTGCTTTTTCAACCAGACTTGACCCTCCCCCCATACTGTCTGCCAGCATCAGGGGTACCTGTGGGCTGTCTCCCCAAGGCTGTTATCTAGAATGGAGCTTATCACTCACTGCCTGTCACAAGAACGGAGACCTAATTTACTGTGGATGCAAACAGTTTATCTGACCTGAAGCAATCCAGCATAATTGTGTGTGAGAAATTCAACACTTACCTTGCTAGGTCAGGCTGACCATGTGAAATTCTCACCAGTGCTTCATACATTTTAAACTAAACCTGAAAGAGTCTCAGTACATTTCTCCTTGCCCCAGGGAAATAGGCCAGTCAGTTCTTGGAAAATGGTCATGTCAGCACACTGAGGCAAATACCACTTCCAGGCCCAGCCTTTCCTTCCCCTCACTTCTCCACTGGGGATCACTATAGTAGTCATTTCAAGAAGCACCTGTGGAGAACCTACAAAAGCAGTGCAGGTGGGGCTGGGGGTAGAGAACCAGAGCATGTGGAAATGCTGGCTAACTGGCTAACCTCCAGTCTGTTCCTCTCCCCCACCCCTAGATCATAGGAGCCTCCCTGTAGCCTTCAGAGTAAAGGTCAGTTCTTCAGAAGCCACCACCTTTCAGACTCATAGGTTGCAGGTCCTTCAGGGTGGTGGGAGGCAGCAAAGGGTTCCTGCCCTCACACTGTTGTTACCCACTTCTTTGTCACTCAACACTGTTAACAGATAATTGAGCTAAAAGCCTCTGAGCATGCACCCCTTGCCTCTGAATGTTTGTTCATATAAGTTCTTTCCCTAGAATTCTTTTCTCTCAGTTCCCTCATTCCCAGAGCCAAGAATCATCACCAGTACTTATTTGTGACCCTTATCTGCTCCTTCCTTGCCACCTCATCCCCCATTCCTGCTTGTTATTCTAGTCATTTGTATCTGGCTAGTCTACTTCCTATCAAGCCAAAAGTTCCTGAGGACATGCTGTATACTTCACTCCTTGGCCCTGCAGCCACACTTGGGCAGATTGGGGGCTGACTATGTAGATAAACAAGGCTTGGGGATGAGGTGGAGAGCAGTGGAAAGGAGTAGAGAGCCCAAGAAGCTCCAATCTTTGGAGCACCCTGAGTAGCCCATAGAAGCTAGGTGGGACACAGTAGCACGGGTAATAAGGCTCTGCCTGCCTGAGAGTGGAGGTTGGGGTGGCAGAGGAGACCACAAACATGTATTCCTCCAAGTATAGTCCCTAAACCAGGAGCATCAGCATCTCCTAGGAGTGTGTAGAGTCTGTCGCCCTGGGGTACAAGCCTATAATCCCAGCCACTGGGGAGGATGAGATGAGAGGGTCATAAATCCAAGAGCTGCCTGGGCTACAGATTGAGTTCAAGGCCACCCTGGGCACCATAAGGAGACCTTGTCTCAAAATAAAAAGTAAAAAAAAAAAGACTGGGAATATCACTCAGTGATAGAGTGCTTTCCTCGTATGTGCAAGGCCCTAAATTCAATCCCTAACATCACAGAACAAATAATCCAAACAGACTATTGGTCCCAGTCCAGATCTATTGGATCGAAAACTCTGGAGGTGGGTCCTAGCAGGCCATGGTCTAAGGAACCCTCCAAGCAATTCTAACACATAAAAAACTTTGAAAACCAAACCAACCAACAAGCCAAACGTTGAAAACCACTAGAGCAGGGAGTTAGAACCCTGGGGAAGCCAGACTCCTGGGCTTAAAGCCTTGCTCTAAAGTTGAATGGTCAAGTGCTCTAAGACTCAGTGAAGCCAAATATTTGGGTTCTCATCCACCCATGAGAATCTGCAGGGGTCCTAAAGCTGTCATGCGCCTAGAAATTTCCAGGGCACTTTTGAAAAAAAAAAAGCACTGTTCTTATGTCTTATTTCAGAAAATCCAGTTCTATAGGCTGACTAAGGTCTAAGACCGTAGTTCAAAATAAGCCGCAGGTGGTACTGATGTGGGTGGTTCTAGGATCTTTCTGACAGTTCTGATGTAAAGAGCCTTGTCTCCTGCCATTCATGTGCTAGATACTGTGCATGAGCTGAAGCTGTGTCTGTGATGAAGACACAGTGGGGAACAGTTGCAAGCAATTGGGATGCTGGGACCAATTGGATGCACAGGCCTGGGGAGTTCCTGATTTATGGGCTTCCTAATGCCAGATTTTATTAGATGAGGTTGGCCTGAGGGAGAGCAATGTTGAAAGGGAAGGTATGAGAATAGGGTCAGCACTGGGGACTAGGTCAAGTGTGAGGGAGTGGTCCTTTCTTGGTAAGGTATGTACATGTGCCTCTTAGGTTAGGGAGCACCTGCTCCCCCCCCCCCCCCCTTTCTCTTTTTTTTTTTAACAATGAAATCTGGGCTTGTGAGTAGAGCAGGGCTGGAATGTTAGGGACTGGCTACAAAGGTGATTTTGATCATGAGGCCAATGACAGGCGAGTGGAGCCTACAGTCCTCCATCAGCTATAGTAGCCTTTTTTCAGAGAGCACCAGTTCTATCCCTCTGGAGTCTGAGCCTCCAGCCTGGATTAGGCTGGCAGTTCCTCTCTCCAACTGGCTTGAGGACCTAGACTTGCTGGTGTGTGTGTGTGTGTGTGAGAGTAACACCTAGATGCTGTTCCTTCAGTGACCACCAGGGGTCTCTGAGGCATGCCACAAACCTTTGCCTATCCAGTTTAAATCTCTGCCCCACCCTCCTTTCCTCTGCCTGGGAGCTGCCTCAACACTGTCCAGCCTGGAGGTGACCCTGGAACATGACTCCAAGCTCCATGGAGGGAAAGGAGCCTCCACCTCCAAGGGCTGTGCCTATGATCTCAGTGTCAACTGGAGGCCAAGGCCTCCAGCTCCAAGTGCCGTTCTGATTTCTCTCCCCTCCCCTACCTTGAAGCAGCCAGCCAGAGGGTGGGCCCTCCTCTGCCTGGCCCCCACCTCCTTGCTCACTGGCAGTGCTGGGAAACACAGATCATAGCTTGGGAATGTGGTCCTGGGTGGGGTGAGGGGATAGAGGAGGGAGAAGAAAGTTCACAAGTGTGGCCCTAGCTCAACACCTCATTCTATTTCTTGCTGTTTTCAACCCCCTTCCCACAAATGGGTGCTGATGAGGAGGGGCCATTGGTGGGGAGTAGCCCACATTTTCCTGTCATTGTCCCTGGTGGTCTGATGGGTGAGGGCAAGTTGCCAGCAGGTATCCAGTAGAGCCTATGGGAGAGTTGAATGCAGGCCCATGCCCTGAAGTACCTACTACCCATGCAGACTTGCCATGGCAGGATTTGGTAGGCAGCAGTAGAGTGCTGGGCTCCTTCAGAATGACAGAGGGCACCTCTGGGAAGGAGGGCAAAAATCCTGACCACTCTCTAGACCTCTGTGCTTGTGAAAGCTGGCCATGGCCTGCTCTAGAGTTTGCGGCTGGTCATTCATTCCCAACTTGGGATGGGGGTTTTGGTGGTTTGGGGAGAACAAGGAACAGCATAGGGCCATTTGCCTTTGGCCCTTCCTTTGGTGAACTGGTCAACACTTAGGGGCCAAACATGGGTCTTAAATACCACAGTGAAGTGCCACCCCCCTCCCCATTTCCCTCTGAGGACTAGGGCCCCCTACCCCTGGAGTCCAGGCTCTACCCAGGGGCACTACTCTTGTCTTGCCCCGAGCTGTAAGGAGAGGAAAGGCAGATGGCAGACTGCTGATTGGGAATGAGCAGGGACTAAATTCAGCCGGACTGGGCTCTGCCCCTCCCTCTGCTCCTAGCCTGCTGCTCCAGGGGCTGCTGCCTGTGGTCTCCGGCAGGCACCACCTTCCCAGACAGAGCCTGCCTGCCACCCAGCTTCCTGCTGGCCACCCCCACCTCCTCCTTCCCCCTCCTAGGCTCACTTCCCCTCCCCCAGGGCTGGCTCTGTGCAGGGCCTCAGCTGGGTTGGAGAGTAAGTGGGGCTGGGCCGCTGACCGCCTGCTCCCTGGGGAACCAGGGTGGGTGGGCAGTGGGCAGACAGCAGGAGGGCCTGGGCAGAGAATCCCAGAAGGTGGAGGCAGGGGTCCTGTGCAGAGTCTCAGGGTGAGTTGGGGTGCAGCTTTGCTGGGGGCTTGGTTGGGGAACCAGGAGGAGGGGCCAGGGGGCTGTGGCAGATTCATGTCTGTATTTGGCAGTCGGATAAGAGCCAGCTCAGCAAGGCTGGGCCCCTGGCCAGTTGCAGGGGAGAGCGTCAGGGCCCTGGGGACACCCCTCCCCCAAGGCAGACTCAGGTGTCCCCCTCCTCTTTTCCCAAGCTGAGACACCCTTTTCTATAGATGGCTCTAATTCTATTTTCCTATCTCCTGGGAGTTTGGGGTTCATGTTGTAGGGCAAGGGCCAACAGGTGCCCATGGGGTGTCTATAGCAGGAAGCTGAGAAGGGAGAGGGGGAAGGGCTGTTTGGACACTGCTGCCTCATTGGCCCTGGACCGAGGTCAGGATGGGGCTTGTCTGAGGTGTGTGTTCCTCTGTGCCAGGCCCAGCTTGCCTAAGAAGCCAGTGTTTTGGTGCTACGTCCTGGGGTCCCAGAGATATGAACCACCCCCTTTGGAGCATATGATTGGTAGTTTGGAACCTGCCCTCCATTCCATACCAAGAATATGAGTTTCCTGCTCCAATAGAATTCGGGGTCTCCCCCAAGGCCCAGGAGCCACCCTTTCGGTGGTCAAATCCTTTCCTGCAAGCTATTCTTTGTAGAGTGTCATCAGGGTCAGAGTTGGCAGGGTGTGAGGCTGAGAAGGAATCAGCCTCAGGGAGGGGAAGTGACTGGACAAGGTCACACAGCCAGTGAGCTGAGCCCAGGAGGGTGAAGTCAGGGCAGGGCCTGAAAGAGCTGCTCCATCTCTCCAGCTCTGCAACATAACCAGGCACCCCTCTCCATCCTTTCCCCCTGATATCCTTTGTCTCTCCTTTAGGCGGGTCCACATCCCCTTTCAGCAGTCCCATCACCTCTGATGAGGAGTACCTGAGCCCCCCAGAAGAGTTCCCAGAGCCTGGGGAGTCCTGGCCCCGAACCCCCACCATGAAGCTCAGTCCCAGCCAGGATCGAGGCTCTTCCGACTCTGCCTCCAAGGCACCTCCCACCTTCAAGGTCAGACCCCTGAGGCTGGTACCCAGCCCCTTGTGGATGCCATTCCTTTGCAAACCCCTGGTTTTTGAGGCCATATTTTAGCTTCACATTTAAATTAATGAAACCTTGCCCCATTAATGCCCTTGTTACTCTGGGACAGCCATGGACTGGTGTGGAAGAGAGACCTCTGTTCCAGGTCCCCCAGCCCTCAAGAGCCAGTGCTATCTATGTTTTGTTACCCCTGATGCTTTGGGATTCCTCTTTAGGTCTCACTCATGGACCAATCTGTAAGAGAAGGCCAAGATGTCATTATGAGCATCCGAGTACAGGGAGAGCCCAAGCCTGTGGTGTCTTGGTAAGTAGCAACCACCTACACCACGCACTAGTGCCCCTCACCTCCCAGGCTGAGCCTGAGAGCTGGTTTTGGTGGAAGGGAACAGAGCCTTAGAGACCTTCCCTTGAGGCTCCAGCTCGTATATCATTACCACTCCCCGAGTGCCCCTGCTGCTGTTTAAGTCTTATCCAGGATTTCCTGTGCTAGAGAGACATTTGAACAATGATTGGTTCCATGTCTGCCCACCTGGAATGAAATGGCCAGAATTTCTCCCACTCTGCAGAAGACAGCCTACCTCCACCCCATCAGCTGATGCAGGATAGCTTTTGAGACCAGTCCCATTCTATGCCCAGCCTCTGGCAGGCCCAGTCATCACAGTTTGTTTCAGAGTTGCCCAAATTCTGAGTTGAATATAGGTCTCCGCTGCTGTGCCTTGCTTATCATGCCAACTACTTGGCACACCCATTATTCATTGTGGTTTGGTTTTTTCCCATTTTTTAATTTATTATTATTTTATGTGTGGGTATATTACCTACATGTATGTGAGTGCACCTGAGTCGTGCAGTGCCTACAGAGGTGAGAAGAGAGCCTTGAATTTCCCTGGAACTGGAGTTATGGACAGTTGTTAGCCACCATGTGGGTGCTGGGAATCGAACCCAGATCCTCTGCAAGAGCAACCAGTGCTCTTAACCACTGAGCCATCTTTCCAGCCCTTTTTTTTCTCATTTTTAAAGATTATTTTTATGTGTATGAATGTTTTGCTTGCATATATGTAGGTATACCACATGTGTGCAATGCCCACAGATGCCAGAAGAGGGTATCAGATTCCCTGGAACTGGAGTTACTGATGGTTGTTAGCTGCCATGTGGTTGCTGGGAACCAAACCCCAGAGCCCTTTGCAAGAGAAGCCAGTGCTCTTAACCACCAAGCCATCTCTCTAGCCCTGTTTCTTCATTTTTAGTTGATTGTGTTGTCTCTGGTGTGATTTCTTTTTTAAACATTGCAAGTTCTTTAGTATCCCTTTTGGGAAATGGGAAGTCTATGTTTCTGTTACAAATAAATGGAAATAAGGTATGGGGACATTTAGGACTTCTAAGAGGCCAACAGCTTCTGAGAAAGAGATCCAAGTGGGCCAAGGTGGTCGGAAAGTTCTTGGAGAAGGTAGGAAGGTGGAGTCAGAATGAAACCTAGCCTTGGGTCCTGGAGGTGCCACGATCAGCCAGTGGGGAGGAGAGACCTGCATGACTGCAGCCAGCCCCTCTACCTCAGTTGTGGTGCATGCAGGTAGAGACCTCAGATTCTGGGATTAAGTTCTTATCTCTCTGACAGGCTGAGAAATCGGCAGCCTGTGCGTCCAGACCAGCGGCGCTTTGCAGAAGAGGCTGAGGGTGGGCTGTGCAGGCTGCGGATCCTGGCTGCTGAGCGGGGTGATGCCGGCTTCTACACCTGCAAGGCAGTCAATGAGTATGGAGCTCGGCAGTGTGAGGCCCGCCTGGAGGTCCGAGGTGAGAGGCCCACATACTCATGACCCCCCTACCCCCACTTCCCATGCACCTGTCCCTGGCACTCACCCTACCTACATATAACCTCAGTTATAAGATAATTACACTGAAAGAGCCATGGAGGTTCTCTAATCCAACTGCTTATATTGTAGTTGGCTAAACTACAGCCCAAAGAAAGGGAGTCTCTTACCCAAAGCCACACAGCAAAGAATCCCATACTCAGCTAGCTACCCAATCTGCTGTCCCGAGGTTCCATCACAACAGCCCCTGACATTAACCGGAGACTCTGCTCCCTGCAACCGGCCATCTCCTTTCTGTATTCTTTTAAGATTTTGTCACCCTGCTTGGTCCAGGCCTCTCCTTCACTGATTCCCTGCCCTCCTCTTGCCCCCTTTGTTCTTCCTACACATCTGATTGCTGTGCAGAAGCTCTTGTGGTTGGGAGAGTCTGGTGGCTGGACCCGTTCGAAGGGACCCTTGGGGTGTCATTGGTACAGAACATTGCAAAACCTCAGGGGCACCAGAGCCCTGAAGTATGGAGAGGGCTGGGCCATAAGGCGGGTACATAAGACAGAGGGCTCTCAAGGAGCAGGCATGACAGGAGCTAGCTAGGCTGCCCTTTGAAGGCTGCTGGGTCACTCCTCCAGAGGCTGGCCATTTGATTTGCTTGGCCTTCTCTCCCTGTGATGGCACAGGACTAGGAAGTTCTCCTCAGCCCCTCACCCTACCATGGTCCCTCCCTGCCCCACATTGGGCTCAGTTCCTTCAAGCCTGGCAAAGGCCAGCTCTAGGACCAGCCCAAGACACTCCTAGGTACCTGCTGGAATCTAGATCTTAACAGTCCTGGCTCCTCTGCCAGGCCTTACCTGCCTTATCCTCCCCCCGTTCCTCTTGTTGCTGTGGTTGCCACCTCTGAGCTCTAAATTCTTCAGCCCCATTTCTTAGCCTCTTCCTTCTCCAGGGTTGGGCTCTGCCTTGCTTCTCTGTGTTAACCCATGTCTTGGTGCTTCTTTCTCTTTGGGATCCCTCTCAACATTCTGCAGGCTTTGGGGTGCTCCTGATGCCTATGAACGCCTCTCCCCTTGTTGCTCAGGGCCTCTGCCTGCCGAAGAACTCCAGGGACCAGGCTAGCCATTGGCCCTCCCACCACAGGGCTGACCTAGGGAGAGCTGAAAGTGGCAGATTTAGAGGCAGCTCCATATCCAGAGGGGCCCTAGCCAGGTCTGTGCGCCTGTGTGTGTGTGTGTGTGTGTGTGTGTGTGTGTGTGTGTGTGTGTGTGCTGCACTAACCTGCCGCTTGCTGACTGAGGTTTTTGTCTGTACACAGGCGAGTGAGCTCAGGGGGCCACCTGCGCTGCCCCCGCTACCCTCCGAGCCGCACCCCTGTCTCAGGCACCTCTCGGACCTCGCTGTGTTTCACTGCCTCCTGCCCACAGACCCAGCCGGCCCGTCGGTCCGGACCTATCCCAGCCTCCCCTTCCCTCCCCAGCCCATGCAACACCCTGGGGTAGTCCATGGGACCCTCTGAACCCTCCCTCCCCAAGTGGACACATGGCTGTGCAGGCCGGGAAGCCCCCAGATGGACTGAGTGCTGGGAAGGGACAGCCATGAGGGGTGCCAAGCTCCCCAAGTCTCCCTGTAGGGAGCACCAAGCGAGTGCATGTGCTATGCTGCTACAGACCACTGTCTGTCTATCTGTTTGTCTGTTTGTGTGTCTGTGACAGTCAGGGAAGGATGCCTCTGAACTGGGGTGGGATAAGACAGAATGAGAGAGGACAGAGCATGGCATCCATAGGATGGAGGGGACCAGAGGGGCAGATGCTATGAGCAAGATCTCTGGGAGGGGGCAGGGCACTGACCATTCCAGAAATGGGTTTCAAATGGCACAACACTTTATATTCCACAAGATACCAAAAGCTGGAGGCTTCAGGCTGAGCCCTGGCCCCTGGCAAGCTTAGGGCTCAGTGGGGCACCCTCCTTTACAGCCAGGTCCAGCACATTTTGTCTGGCAATGTGAGAGGCAGCCAGGCTGGGCACAGGAGTGGGGCCACACTGGGGGTGAAGGTTCAGAAACATTATTTCTTAGAGCAAATAAAGTCCAGTTTGTACCCAGCTGGTGTGCTGTGTTTTCTTTGCCGCCGCCGTTGCTACCACTGTACAGTACTCTCGGATCCCCTCCCTCAGTTCCCTCTCACCACACATCAGCTCTCCCTCCCAGAGCCAACTTGGGTTGCCATCTCAGAGCCAGGTCTAGGGGCTCCTTGTTGTTCTGCCCGGGGCGGATGGGCTTTCCCAGGCTCCAGAGGAACCAAATGCATCTCTCTTTCTGTATCTGTCTGTCTCTCTGTGTGTGCGTGTGTGTGTGTCTTGCCCCGTGTGTCTCTGCTCTGTCTGTGCCCCCTGTGGCTGCCTTCCCCCCAGCACACCCTGAAAGCCGGTCCCTGGCCGTGCTGGCCCCCCTGCAGGACGTGGACGTGGGGGCCGGGGAGATGGCGCTGTTTGAGTGCCTGGTGGCGGGTCCTGCTGATGTGGAGGTGGACTGGCTGTGCCGTGGCCGCCTGCTACAGCCTGCGCTGCTCAAATGCAAGATGCATTTTGATGGCCGTAAATGCAAACTGCTGCTCACTTCTGTGCATGAGGATGACAGTGGCGTCTACACCTGCAAGCTGAGCACAGCCAAAGGTAACTACACATTCTGGTGCTAGGAGTTCTGTGGTGCCCACAGCTGGAGGGAGGGTACTGAAAGAGCTGTGTGCAGAGCAAATGCCCAGGAAATGGCACTCTGACTGCTGGGGGTGGGGGTGGGGAGGAGATATTGTGGGATTCTGGTCCCTGAACAGTGAAGTTGCCAAACATGTCTTTGAACAAGTCATTTCCTCTGGGCAAGCTTTAGACTATTCATCTGTAAAAAGGGATGGTGTTCACACCTACCAGGCAGAGGGGACAGGTGGCAGGATTACTGCAATAACTCCTATAGAGAACAAAGCCTGGCACCTGGCAAAGGGTGGCGACTCATGGATGCCTGCTATTCTTACTACCTCTGACATCTCTGCCCTGGTCCCATTTTCCTTGAGGAGCAGAGTGAAGTCATTTGCTTCTGGGGTGGGGGATGTAGCATGGGGCCAAGAAGCATCTGATCTGGGTGTGGGACAAATGGGAGCGAGTATGGGCATGAACCAGGCACAGAAAAGGGTCTGGGCAGTGGGCTTAGCTTCTAGAACCTTCTCAGAGTCAGGCTGTGTTTTATCCTGAACGTGCAGAATGAAGACGGTACAGCTTGGTTGGGTTCTGGGCTCCATTGCTGCCCATCCTTGCTGACTCCAGCCCCCTAAGGAAGCCTGGTCTTCGAATCTTGGCCCACTGCCTCAGCCTTCATGCTCAGAACTTTTGTAGGGCTCCGCTCAGGCTCCTAAGGTGGGGCGGGATCTGTGAGATGGGGTGTTTGAGCTTCCATGGTCTTTCCTGACCCAGTGCTGTCCCCTTCCTCCCAGATGAACTAACCTGCAGTGCCCGGCTGATTGTACGGCCCTCACTGGCACCTCTGTTCACCCGGCTGCTGGAAGATGTGGAGGTGCTAGAGGGCCGTGCTGCCCGCTTTGACTGCAAGATCAGTGGCACCCCACCCCCCTCTGTTACCTGGACTCATTTTGGTATGGTTCCCCCTTCTGAATATGTTGGGAAAACTCTAAAAGGCCCAGGCTAGGATGGGTTGTACCCAGAAGGCAAGGCCCTCTACTATAGCAGCTTTGCTTCCTGCTCCCAGGCCACCCCGTGAATGAGAATGAGAACTTGCGGCTATGGCAGGATGGGGGTCTGCACTCGCTGCACATTGCCCATGTGGGCAGTGAGGATGAGGGGCTCTATGAGGTCAGTGCTGCCAACACCCATGGCCAGGCCCACTGCTCTGCCCAGCTGTATGTGGAGGAGCCTCGGACAGCCACTTCTGGTCCCAGGTACCACCCACAACCCCCGGTGCCACCTGTACCACCTCTGAGGAACTCTTACCCTGTGCTGGGAGGGTATAGCTGTGCACCTCTGGGCAGCCGTGTGGTTCTTACAGCTCAAAGCTGGAGAAGATGCCATCCATTCCTGAGGAACCAGAGCATGGAGAGCTGGAGCGGCTGTCTATTCCTGACTTCCTGCGACCACTGCAGGACCTGGAGGTGGGACTAACCAAGGAAGCCATGCTGGAGTGCCAAGTGACTGGCTTGCCCTATCCCACCATCAGCTGGTTCCATAATGGTCACCGCATCCAGAGCAGCGATGACCGACGCATGACACAGTGTAAGTGACTGGGAAGGGACCCTTGGGATGGTCCCATCCAGCAACTCTTGGTTTTGAGGGGTCTTCCTTCTCCCAGGGCCCTCTCAAAGCTTTCCCTTCATAGTCTGGTTAGGATGGGATGTCTGGGGAATGGAGCCTCCAGGGGCTGTGAGGTCACACTGCTGAGTTGCCTTGAGTAGCTCTGTTAGCACTTACTGGGCAGGCAGTACAGCCTACTGCTGATCAGCATTAGGACTGAAAGTGGGTTGTAGAATCCACCATGCCTTTCCTCATCTGTAACTGAGCTGTGATGATCACTTCAGACATATACAAAGCACCAAGAGCAGTGCCTGGCAGATAATGAATGGTCAGCAAATGCTACATCTTATTGCAGTTTTCGTTGTCACTATTCTCACTATTGTTGATAAAGCAGTGCTTCCCATATGCCTGAGAAATCACAGTGGAAGGGCTAGCCTGGGCAGGGCCTGGCTGGGGAAGGAGGGGTCTGGGATTGCTGATAAATGATAAATAAGGAAGAAGGAGTTGGGGATACACAGAGCAGCATACTTGGATTGGCATCCTTTTGACCTGGTTGTTTTCCCAAGGGAACGCCTGTGCGCCATCCATGAAGTAACCTGAACCTCATGTGAGGTCCTCCTGCCTCCCTTAGGTGGTACCTACACTGTCACCTATGAGGACCTCCTGACTCATGCCCATTTTTAAACACTGCTCTTGACTGGGGATGTAGTTCAGTTGGTTGAGTGTTTGCCTAGTATCCTTGAAGCACTGGGTGTGATCTCTGGCACTGCATAAACTGGGCATAGTTGCACACACTTGTAATTCTGGCACATGGGAGGTAGAAGGAGGAGGATCAGAAGTTTAAGGCCATTCTTGACTGCAATAGTGATGTTGGGGTTCATTTGTACTACATGAAAACCCTGACAAAGGAAAGAAAGAAGGAAAGAGGGAAAAACAGAGGAGGGAGAGAAGAAGAAAACAAAAGAGGAAGGGACAGGAGGGAGGGAGGGAGGAAGGAAGGAAGGAAGGAAGGAAGGAAGGAAGGAAGGAAGGAATGACTGCTTCCTCCAATGGCTGTCATTGCTCAGCCATAGCCCTTCCTGTGTCCCCATCTACTGTGAGGCCCTGGGTGGGTGTCTGTCTCAGGATTTGAGCTGGCGTCTTTGCTTCTGCCTGCATTTGGGGTGGAAGGAAGGAAGGAAGGAAGGAAGGAAGGAAGGAAGGAAGGAAGGAAGGAAGGAAGGAAGAAAGGAAGGAAGGAAGGACTGCTTCCTCCAATGGCTGTCATTGCTCAGCCATAGCCCTTCCTGTGTCCCCATCTACTGTGAGGCCCTGGGTGGGTGTCTGTCTCAGGATTTGAGCTGGCGTCTTTGCTTCTGCCTGCATTTGGGGTCACTGGCAGCTTTTGGTTTCTCTCCCCTTATAAATAGTGTCAGCAGAGATAAATGAATGGATGGCCATTCTACTCAGAGATAACTGCTAAAGGAAGGGGGGGTGTTTGGGGACATCCCTGATATGAAAGAGGACAGTACAGGCCCCTCCTCTTTGTGTCCTGGCAGAAACAGCCTCCTTATCACTGACGGAGTAGAGTGCAAAGAAAGAGCATTGGAATAAAATGGAACTTAAGTTCAAACCGTGGCTTCATCGTTTATTAGCTGTGTAACCTTGGACAAGTCAATTAATGTCTTTGACCTCATTGGTAAATGGGGATAATTTTGTAGAGTTGTTGAAAGCATTAAGGCTGGGAAAAGCATGTCAAGTACCTGGCATAGGCTGAACACAGAGCAGGCAACTCTTACTATAATTTATAATATGAAACGTATCTGGCACTTACTGCATGCAAGGCGTTGAGTTCTTGGTAGAACAAGCAGATCTGAACAAAAGTAAGAGTACAGTCTAGACAGGAGCTGTGACTCATGGAAGTGAAGAGGAGGAATCTCCCAAAGCATGGGTCCTGGTACCCAGGAATGAGCAGCCAGAGGGCCAGAGGCCCAGGAAGGGCAGGATCCTGGGAGGGGAGGGGCAGGGGGCCATTTAAGATGGGCTTCATGGGGCTGCATACACTTAAAGTGTGTATTGAAGGAGAAGGACGCTTAAGAGAACATTCTAAAAGGGAGGAATTGGGTGAGCAAAAACCCAGAGATGAAGTCACATGGCTTGTTTAGGGACCTGATGATCTGTGAGTCAGGGGAGAGTAGCAGCAGCGATGGTAGTAAGAGAGTTGGGGCAGCTAGGTTTGGCTGATCTCTGGGAGGACTTTCCTCATACTCTGCTGGAGATGAGGGACAGGCAGCAGCCATAGAGAAGAGCCTGGGAAAGAAGAGACTGTGGAAGTAGCCTACTAACAAAGTCTTGTCCGAGCTTTGATTTGATGGCTATGCCTCCTTGAAAGTACAGAGATGAGGAGACTGTCATGGGGGAGGGATGTCAAAGGTGGACCCTTTGTGAGAAGATACAGGTTCTGGCCTGAAGTGCTGAAGGGACAAGCGGGCCCAAGGCTACAGCTGCAGGCTCAGGCCAGCATTGGCTATAGGAAGCCCATGCTTCTTGGTGCCTGCCCTGCCCTTTCCCCCTTGCCCTCTTCCTGCAATGGGTAGAGTATCTGAGGCCAGGCCTGGGCTGGCATGGGCCCACCCAACAAAGTATCCTCCTAGATTACCCATGTGTCACTGTTCTTCCCCTATCAGACAGGGATGTACATCGCCTGGTGTTCCCGGCTGTGGGGCCTCAGCATGCTGGTGTCTATAAGAGCGTCATTGCCAACAAGCTGGGTAAAGCTGCCTGCTATGCCCATCTCTATGTCACAGGTGAGGCAGATATCCTTCCAGGCAGCTATGTCTACCACCTGGCCTCTGGTATCACCCAAGGGCTCAGCCAAAAAGGAGCCTCCACACCAGCTTCCTCTCTATTCCCTGGGAGAGCAGCTGGCCTTGCCCTTGTCAGCCCCAGCCTTCTGCCCAAGGGTTGGTGATCCTATGGAGCTGCTAAGTTCTAAAGGACCCCATACTTCCTACCTGTGGTTTGCAGATGTGGTTCCAGGCCCTCCAGATGGTGCTCCGCAGGTGGTGTCTGTGACTGGAAAGATGATCACACTCACATGGAACCCTCCCAGGAGTCTGGACATGGCTATTGGTGGGTCAGGGCCACACAGGTCTGAGGGTATTAATGAGGTATGGAAGGAAAGGTTCAGGTGAAGGGCATCAAAGGGCCCAGATCCTTGAGTTTGTCAGAGGACAGGAGTGAGTGGTATGCTGGGAGTGAGGCCAAGAGCATCTTCACTGTTTCTTCTTCTCTAGACCCAGACTCCCTGACATACACGGTGCAGCACCAGGTATTGGGCTCAGACCAGTGGACAGCACTGGCCACAGGCCTGCAGGATCCTGAGTGGGCAGCCATAGGACTGCGGAAGGGGCTCCAACACATCTTCCGGGTCCTCAGCACCAGTGGCAAGAGCAGTAGCAAACCCTCAGCACCTTCAGAGCCTGTACAGTTGTTGGAACACGGTAAGTCATGTGGATGGGGGGAGGGACCCATAGTGGAGGCTTGAGGACTACTCTGGACTTGACAACTATGACTGGAACAGTTGCTGGGTGAGACCCCAGCCCATCAGTGGCAGCCACGTTCTGGGTACAAAGCTGAGGCTTTGGTATCAGTAGTCCTTGCTTAGGTGCTTCTGTGTTCCTCCTCTCTGAGCCTCAGTTTCCCCATCTGTAAAATTGGAGCTCTAGTAGAGGAGCAGAGGGTGTCATGGCCCCAGCATCAGCCCAGCACAGAGCCTGAGTTTTCCTCCCACTAGGCCCACCCCTGGAGGAAGCCCCTGCTGTGCTGGACAAACCAGACATCGTGTATGTGGTAGAGGGACAGCCTGCGCGTGTCACTGTCTCCTTCAACCATGTGGAGGCCCAAGTTGTCTGGAGGAGGTAGGGCCTCCCCTGCTCACCACACTCCCTACCTGAGACAGCCCAACCCTGGCCCTACCTGGCAAGAGCTTCCTGTCCCTATCTCCCTTAGCTGCCGAGGAGCCCTCCTAGAGGCACGTGCAGGTGTGTATGAGCTGAGCCAGCCAGATGATGACCAGTATTGTCTTCGTATCTGCCGAGTGAGCCGTCGAGACCTGGGGCCCCTCACCTGCACTGCCCGAAATCGCCATGGCACACAGGCCTGCTCCGTCACCCTGGAGCTGGCAGGTGGGTGACAGTGGGCTTCTTCCTAGTCTTCCCTCTGAGGCATGCACCTCTCTCTGCTGGAGATCCAATCTCCCTTTCAGGCCTATAATTGGGTAATAATAACAGTATTACACATGATTACAGTAATAATACTAATAAGGTTTTTATTGACCATGCATGGTTACATGGGTCTATGATGCCTGCACCCAGGAGGCTGAGGCAGAAAGATTGTGAGTTTGAGGCCACATAGGCTACATAATGAAACCTAGTCGCAAATAAAAAATTTTAAAAAGAGGCCTGGGGTTGCTGGAGAGATGAGTCAGTGGTTAAAGAGCACTGGCTGCTCTTGCAGAAGACTGGGCCTCAGTTCACACCACCCACATAGGGCTAGCAACCATCCATAACTCCAGTTCCTGGAGATCCAACATCCTCTTCTGGCCTCCACAGGCATTATATGACACAGATGCACTTACATACATGCAGGCAAAACATTCATACACATAATAAATAAAATTTTGTTTTGGTCTTTTGAGACAGGGTCTCCCTGTAGCCCAAGCTGGCCTGGATCTTGCTATGTAGACCAGGCTGGCCTTGAACTTAGAGATCTGCCTGCGTCTACTTCCTGAGTGCTGGGATTAAAGGTGTGCGTTACCACACCCAGCTAATTAATTAATTTTTAAAAAGAAGCTTAGAATGTAGTTCACTGGTAGAGTGTAGAGCACTTGCCTAGCGTATACAAAGCCTTGGGTTTGATCCCTAGCAACACATACACACACATACACACGCACACACT
>NW_008360326.1:5611518-5639187 GCF_000622305.1 Nannospalax galili
ACACACACACACACACACACACACACACACACACACACACACACACACATTATTTAGCATCTTATATATGCTTCACATTCACATTCCTTATTTAATACATGCATCAGCCTTGTGAGATGGAGTTAGTTACCATTCTCATTTTAGAGAAAAGGAAGCAAGTTCAAAGTGCTAAGTGACATGGCCCAGGGTCATTCAGTCTTATTAGTATAGGGGCTGGGTTCACGTTTGTTTTTTGGTACTTTTTTTTTTTTTTTTTTGAGACAGAGTCTCCTTGCAGGCACAGCTAGCCTAGAACTCACTCTGTAGACCAGACTGACCTCCATCTCACAGAGATCTACCCGCCTCTGCCTTCCGAATGCTGGAACTAAAGATATGTGCAACCGTACCTGGCTGGGTTCAAGTTTGAATGTCAGATTACATAGCTGTGAGTGCTCTTAGCTCATGTGCTATATCCAGTTTTAAAAAATAGTGTCTTGACAGGTGTGGTGGTGCACGTCTTTAATCCCAGCACTCAGGAGGCAGAGGCAGGTGGAAATCTGTGAGTTCGAGGCCAGCGTGGTCTCCATAGTGAATTCCAGGCCAGTTGGGGCTACAGGGAGACCCTGTCTCAAAAAGACCAAAAAAAAAAAAAAATAGTGTCTCATCTAAAACAGTATGGGACAAAGAAACTGATTAAAAACAAAATGACCTTGAATACAGCTTATCACCTGCTGCCCAGCTCTGAGGCTCTGCCTGCCCTTCAGCCAGTTTGACAGTCTCTCAACCCTTACAGTGAAGCCCTTTTCTTCAATTTCTGCTTTAAAGCCATAGCCCCTAGAGCTGTAGTATGCATTAAGTAGCCATTGTTTTGTGTTCTGGTTTGTTAATTAACTCCAACATCTGTAACTGCCACTTAGACCTTCAGATCCATATGAGCTGAACACTGTTACCTGCTGAGTGAATACAATTCCAACCAAAAGCAAAGAAAGTGACATTTTAGTTAGCACAGGCAATCTATGAGCAAATGGATATTTTCGGTACTTTAAAAAAATCATTGAAGTTCACTTAAAACCTCCAGTGCTTTGACCTTCATAGATTGTCCCCTCCCCCAGTAGACAGGGGCCAAGTTCTTAGAGGGAAAGTAACTGTAAAGTGGGTAGGATGCAGCCTCAAGGGGTATGAGGAGGATATGGAGGCCCTCCTGGCCCTGTGTAGATGGGGTTTTGTTTTTACCCAGCCTCCACCCCATACTTTCTGCTCAGTCACCACTTTGTCACTAGATCACAGCATCTGATAGGCTCATCACGCTTCCCAGATGTAGCCCTAATCTGGAGTTGGAGATGCCCAGGAGCCCTGCCACCCAACCTGACCTGGACTATGATTGAGAGAGACTGTCTTGGCCAACCAGATCCCTAAAGTGTCTGGGACTTATGTCAGACATACCATTCTGCTCCACCTTCCCCACCATCAGCCAGGCAGGGAAAGTAGAAAGGCAATCCCCCTTCTCTTCACATCTGCCACATAGCAGCCTCTTCCCCAGCCCCAGAATGGCTTCCTCTGTTGTCTGTATAAAGTTAGGTGAGTCCCTGTGGTGGTGTCAGTCTATATGCAGCCTGCTTTTCCCCAGGTTTGATTACCCTCAGTCTCCTTAAAGCCAAGATCCTCAAGATTCTCAGAACAGGGCACCTGGAATTCATAGGATTCACAAGGCACATTGCAAAATATATTTAGTTCTGTCATGAAAATTAGAAGCTACTTTGCAGGGAATGCTGTGGCCATGTGATTTGTGGGAGAATTAAGCTGAGAGTTCATGTCTCGATTATTGGGTTAATATATAGGGACTATTATTTGTTCATCTTGCTCTCTCTCAAAGGGTAGAAGTCCCTTTAGATACTTAAATAAGATTCAGAAAGAACAGCTTCAAGATGGCACTGTCCTTCAGAAGCTTAATTCTACGTCACAGCCCCAATCTCTTGCTGGGGCCAGATATAGGCAGTCAGAAAAGGCTGCCAGGTGGGACGTTGAAGTCAGTCACCTGCAGGGGGCAGCACTGACTGTACTGCACCTGCTTGCTGGTTACTGAAGGCAGGGAAGGGCTAGATGGCCAGTCCTGATTTTCCAAGAAAGACAGGAAATCCAGATTTCTTTTGTGTGTGAAATGTTCCAATTTCAAAGCCATAAGATGAACACTGAGGGTCTGACAAAGCAACCAGCACCTATGGCAGTGCTTCTGAGGCTTGGAGTGCATCATATTTGGATTTACAGGGAGGGTCAGGCTAGGAACTCTGGTGTCCCCAGGCATGGGGGCCAGGAGGATAGGGCCTGGTATTCTGATGAGCCAGTCATTGATGGGGACAGTGGCTGAAGAGGCAGACCCTGTGGTGATCCCATCTGGTCCTCTCCTCTTTCTCCATTTTAGAGGCTCCTCGGTTTGAGTCCATCATGGAAGATGTGGAGGTGGGGGCTGGAGAAACGGCTCGTTTTGCTGTGGTGGTTGAGGGGAAACCACTGCCGGACATCATGTGGTACAAGGTTAGAGGGCAATGTAGACTACAGCAGCTTTCTGGGAACCTGGGGCATGTGCGGTCCTGGGTGGCCTTAGAAGAGTCTGGGCAGATTCTGGTTAGGAGGAGGAAATGAGATCCAGGAGTGGTTAGGGGCTATTAGCAAGAGCTAAGGGAGAAGCAGGTTCCAGTTCTGGGATTGGAGGAACTGCTGCCATGAGTGGAGACAGAAGTGGAGCTTGATAGGCAGGCCCTTGGTCCTCAGGTCCAGATGAAACTGGCTGTCTAGCATGGATGTATAGCTAGGCCCCAAGTGGCAGTGAGGCAGGCCCAGATGGAGGTAATGCCCACCTTTGCAGGACCAGGTGCTGCTGGCTGAGAGCAACCATGTGAGCTTCGTGTATGAGGAGAACGAGTGCTCCCTGGTGGTACTCAGTGCAGGAGCCCAGGATGGAGGTGTCTATACCTGCACAGCCCGGAATCTAGCAGGCGAAGTTTCCTGCAAGGCAGAGTTGGCTGTGCATTCAGGTGAGTTGGTGTTCAGTGGAGAAGGTCCAAACAGTACCACCATATCCCCCAGCTCCACCACCTGCCTAGGTACCAACATTCTGGCTCCTTTTTTGTCTCCTGAATATGCCCCACATGTCAAAATCTCTCCCCTTGCCCTTATCTTGTCCTTTCTACCTAATATGAGGACATCTGTCTTCTCCCCAGCTCAGACAACTATGGAGGTCGAGGGGGTCAGGGAAGATGAGGAGCATCGAGGAAGAAGACTCAGTGACTTTTATGACATCCACCAGGAGATCGGAAGGTGTTGGGTGGGGAGGAACTGGTGTCAGTGGTCAAGAGAAGCTGCTGAATCTGAGGGCCAGGAAGGATGGAGGGCCAGGACTGCACTGACAGCAGTGTCTTGTTACCTTCCCTGTCATCCAGGGGTGCCTTCTCCTATCTTCGGCGTGTGGTGGAGCGTAGCTCTGGCCTGGAGTTCGCAGCCAAGTTCATTCCTAGCCAGGCCAAGCCCAAGGCATCAGCAAGACATGAGGCCCAGCTGCTGGCCCGGCTCCAGCATGACTGTGTCCTCTACTTCCATGAGGCATTTGAGCGGCGCCGAGGACTGGTCATTGTCACCGAGCTGTATCCTGGGACAGGCTGGGAATGAATGAATGGCCGCTGTGACCGCTAATTGGGTGCATGCTTTGCCCTTTACAAAATGAGCCTATTGGGGCTGGGGATATAACTAGGTTGGAGATGAGCTTACCTAACATGCTCAAAGTTTAGCCCCCAGAACTATATAAAACGGGATATGCACATTCCTGTAATCCCAGCACTGGGGAGTAGATCGAAGTTATGGTCATTCTTGGCTACATAGACCACCCTGGACTATATGAGACCCTGTCTCTGAAAAAGGTAGACCTGACACTGGGTATGGTGGCACACACCTTTAATTCCAACACTTGAGAGGCAGAGGCAGGCAAATCTCTTGTAAGTTCAAGGGTATCCTGGTCTACAAAGCGAGTTCTAGGCCAACTGGGGCTATAGGGAGACCCTGTCTCAAAAAGACCAAAAAAAAACAAAAAAAAAAAAAAAAAAGAAAAAAAAAGATAGACCTGTTGATGACAGTGGGGACTTCTATGGAAGCCATTTTCAAGACTTTTAAAAAAATTCACATAGCATTTAGTGAGAGCTTGGCAGTGCTACACAGGTTTTATACCTAGTAACCTATTTAATCAGCCCCAGTTTATGACTGATACAACAGGTATGGAGAGGTTAAATAGTGTAGTCCAAGGCCCTACAGCTAGCAACCAGCATATGATGTAGTACAGTATATATGCCTGCACATTTTGGGACCCTGTTTCAGATGAGAACCTGTACCTTGCTTTACTTAAAAGGACTCCTTTCATAAAGACCAGATCTTGCCGGGCATGGTGGTGCACACCTTTAATCCCAGCACTTGGGAGGCAGAGGCAGGCAGATCCTTGTGAGTTCAAGGCCAGCCTGGTCTACATAGTGAGTTCAGGTCAGGTGGGACTACAGGGAGACCCTGTTTCAAAAAGAAAAAAAAAGACCAGATCTTACTGTTTAACAAAAAACTATACCTAAATACAGGCATATTGAGCTAAGGCTCCTGGGCTTGGCCCTCCTCAACCGGTATGGTATACCAGCCTCTCAGTCTATATTGTTCAAATCTACATTTCAGCAAACTGACAAATTATTTTATTTCATGGACCTCTGGGTCACTCTCAAATAGTCAAGAAGTTCTATCCACAGTCAACAAGACTGCTACAATTTGAGCCCTATAAATACTTCATAAGGTGGACAGGAGAGGGACTGTCACCCTCATTTCACCCTCAAGGGAACCTAGACTCAGAAAGGGCAAGAATTGTCTGAGAGTTCAAGCAGATTACCCCTATCTGCATAACCTGACATCAGGAAAGGGGGACACTGTGTCTGAAGGGTGTCAGATGTGCTTTGAGGGAAGGAAGGCCCTGGGCTGAGCTAAGCCTGGACTGAGCTCCAGGGCTGAGCCAGGCTTGTCACTGTTTTCCTTGACCTGGGACACAGCTGCACAGAGGAGCTATTGGAGCGCATGGCCAGGAAGCCCACCGTGTGTGAGTCTGAGGTGAGGGCAGTGGGTGGCAGGGGCCAGGTTCGGCACCAGCTTTCACCTACCTGAGCTCTGCATGCCATTTGTGTCCATGAGGAAGCCAAGGGTGGTGTTGGAGAGCACGGCTACACAGGCAGCAGAACTCCCTTCTTTATGAGACCAGACTGCCTTCTGTTCAACACTTATAGTGTCCTCTGTAAATGAGAGCAGACACACCCTAAACCCTAACTCCATTGCTTCTCAGTCTTCCTCATATACACATCCCCAAACACTTCTTCCAGGAATCTACCTAGACTTTGATCTCATGGCATGGCTGTACAAATTATTTACTGCACAGCTCTATTAATTATAATGTAAGTGATTGTCCCCTAGAAGTGTACTGTGTCCAACCTGTGCAGCTGTATATGGTAACTCTGAGTACCAGAATCCCCAATCCCTTCATGAGCCATCTAAAAAGTTACTGCCCAGACATAGCCTGACCTCTTGTCACAGCCCTAATGGTGATCAAGCATAGTGGCTCCCCACCTCCATGGACCCTGGGCCTCCTGTTTCCACAGACCCGGGCCTATATGCGGCAGGTGTTAGAGGGAATATGCTACCTACATCAGAGCCACGTGCTACACCTAGATGTCAAGGTAAGGAGAGATACGGAAAGCTGGCAGGAGGTGGGCATCAGGTGGGATGTCCTTCCTTTCTTAGCTCCCATACCTTGCTTATAGCCTGAAAACCTGCTAGTATGGGATGGTGCAGGAGGTGAAGAGCAGGTGCGCATCTGTGACTTCGGGAACGCCCAGGAGCTCACTCCAGGGGAGCCCCAGTACTGCCAGTATGGCACACCAGAGTTTGTGGCACCTGAGATTGTCAACCAGAGCCCTGTGTCTGGAGTCACTGACATCTGGTAATGCTGGCATGTTGGGCTATGCTGGGGACTCTCTCACTTGTCTGGGAAGAACTTCGGGAAGCCAGGATTCCTTTTCTGACTGTTGGCTGGTAGCATTGCTCCTAAGATCTCTAACTTGACCATGTAATCCCCATCCTTCATCATTCAGGGTTGACCCAGTCCCTCTGGGCCTCAGCCCTTCAGTCTGCAGCTCCTGGTCCCCTGGGTCTGGGCCTCCTCCAGTGAGACAGGTGTAGGTTCATTGGTCCCCAAATGTCTCTGGGCTTCCCAGGCCAGCCCTATCATGACTCTGACTTTGGGCTGAAGTCCTCCCTGAAGGAGATTCTCCTGTGCAGGAGGACCCATCCCTTTCAGATGGGTGGTGGAGAGGGCTACTCACTTCTTACTGGAGGTGGGCCGACTCTCACTCATGCTTCTGCTTTCCTACAGGCCCGTGGGTGTCATTGCCTTCCTCTGGTAAGGAGCCCTCTGCTGTTTTCTATTGGTCTCCTGGCTGACCCACTTGTAATATTTACAGGGCCCACAGCTCACCCTCTTCTCTTCTACACACACTGTTCCTTCCTCACTCAAGGGGCCTCATGTACATGAGCTTGGTCACTCTGGCTTGACATGTCCCAGCTCTGTCCCCCTCCACCATGCCCCTCCATATGAGGTGGGCACACTGGACCCAAGGAGTTCAGTGCCATTTTGGCAGGGAACTACCTGGTCCTGAGGGTCCAGAGTATTGACTAGAAGGGGGTACATCTCCTCAGCACAGACACCTTACCTTACAGAAAAGACACTGGAGGAGGGACAGAACTGTTCCTCCCAAACATGGGTAATAAGGTCCCAAGGCAGAATGCCCTCTCTGCCCATCTGGGGACCTGAAGTACAGGGAGGAAACCAAAAATCGAAAAGCTCTGGCTTCCTTTCCACGTTTGCCCAGCCTCTGGTGTCCCTTCATATTCAGGTCTCCATCTGTCCTTGGTCCTGTGTCCCAATGTACATTTGCACCTCACCTCAGCCCCAGCCCCAGGGTCTTGCCTACTTCTCACCCCAACCTTCTCCACCTCTGCAGTCTGACAGGCATCTCCCCATTTGTGGGGGAGAATGATCGGACAACACTGATGAATATCCGAAATTACAACGTAGCATTTGAAGAGACCACATTCCTCAGTCTCAGCAGGGAGGCCCGAGGCTTCCTCATCAAAGTGCTGGTGCAGGACCGGCTGTGAGTAGGGGACCTCCCAATTGCAGAGACCCCTCAAACCACCTTCCTACTCCTGCCAAGCCTCTTCCCTTTGATATGCAACCCCCAGCTCCTAAGAGGCCCTATTTTCTCAATTATTCATTGACAAATGAATGAATGAATGAGTGAATAAATGAATGATTGATAAATCCTCACTTAATTCTCATTCCTTTATAGGAGACCTACTGCAGAAGAGACACTGGAGCATCCTTGGTTCAAAGTGAGTCTAGTCCTCCCAAATGTGGTACAGATATAGAGGGAGAATGTTGCTAACAGCTCCATTTACTGACTTTACATGTAATAACTATGATATGCTTTATGTTATATACGTGTGTATGTGACCTATTAGCTTCACAATAGATTTGTAAAGGAATTACTCCCACTTGGTTGATGAAGAAACCAAGGCCCAAATCAGTGATCACATTGGAGTATCACAGACTCTGAGCCTAGGCCTGGACCCCTCTTTCTATCCTAGAGATCCTCTTCAGAATTCTGTTACTCAAGACCAGCCTTGGCCTTCTTCCCCCACTTTTCTGTGTTCACCTCTGTCCTGCACTGTTCCCCACATTGGTGGCTGTGTGGCCTGGCTCCCTTATTCTTTGGAGTTCCATGTAGGCAGGGTTCTCATTTATTTTCAAGCACCAGTACTCTGGAATTGTGTGTGTGTGTGTGTGTGTGTGTGTGTGTGTGTGTGTGTGTGTGTGTGTGTGTGTGTGTGTGTGTGTGTGCGTGCGCGCGCAGAAAAAGTACCTAAATAAACTTGCTGTTGAATGAGGCTGTAGCTCAGTGGCAGAACGCTTGCCTAGCATGCTCAAGGCTCTGAGCTCCATACCTGAAAAACAAAATACTTATCCTGGGTCAGCTGAAGATTGAGGTCATTCTGCTAGCACTGTTTGAAGTAAGAGCGTCTTCCCTCAGACCAGAAACAAGCCCCGGGTGAGTGAGCCCTGGTGGGTGCTACAGGAAGCCTCTTGGTCTTGACCAGCAGGGCTTCAAATGTCTGGGATGCTGGCCTTATATAGTGACAAAAGGGAGCTGGGGGCCATCAGAGCAGCCAGTGTGCCGGGGGAGGGCCTTGAGTCCTGGTGAAGCTCAAACCTGCTGGGGGTCAGGGGGTGGGGCACCTTCCAGCCCTGCCTGTTGCCTGCCTCTTCCCTTAGATTCAGAGAGTTTGTCCCAGGTGTGTCTCTGGACTGTAAGTGTTGTCCTGACAGACTCAAGGGGACAGAATCCTCAGCAATCAGTCAGTGCTTCTTGCTTTACTGTCCCCCACTAGACTTTATTTCTCAGGAGGGGCTAGGTTGACAGAGAACTGTCCTTCAGGACCTCTTTCCTGGGTTTGCAGACACAAGCAAAGGGAGCAGAGGTGAGCACAGATCACCTGAAGCTTTTCCTGTCCAGGAGGAGGTGGCAGGTAAGTTTTTCTGGGCCCTACCTCTGTCCTTTCCACATTCATTTTCTCTCACACAGCCTTTTTCCTATGGTGACCCTCACCTCCTACTCCTTCCAGAGCCTGATTTTTGTCTGATTCCTGGCTCCCCTCCTGCCCCTAGGCCTCCTTCCCTGGGCTGAAGTAGGCCTGGGAGCCACCTAGGCCTCCAGGTCTCACTGGTGTGACTGTGGTGCCTTGTTTCCAGCGCTCCCAGATCAGCTACAAGTGCCACCTTGTACTGCGCCCCATTCCAGAGCTGCTGCGGGCACCCCCGGAGCGGGTTTGGGTGGCCATGCCCAGAAGAACGCACCCAAGTGCGGGACTCTCATCCTCCTCAGACTCTGAAGAGGAAGAATTGGAGGAACTTCCCTCAGTGCCCCGCCCGCTGCAGCCTGAGTTCTCAGGCTCTCGGGTATCCCTCACCGACATCCCCACTGAAGATGAGGCCCTGGGAACCCCAGAAGCGGGGACTGCCACCCCCATGGACTGGCAAGAACAGGGAAGGCCTCCCTCTCGGGACCAGGAGGCCCCCAGCCCTGAAGCCCTCCCCTCTCCAGGCCAGGAGCCCCTAGATGGGCCTAGCCCCAGGCGGGGAGAGCTCCGTCGGGGCAGCTCAGCTGAGAGCGCCCTGCCCCGGGCCCGGTCGCGGGAGCCGGGCCGGAGCCTGCACAAGGCAGCGTCTGTGGAGCTGCCGCAGCGCAGGAGCCCCAGCCCGGGGTCCACCCGCCTGACCCGGGGAGGCCTGGGTGAGGGCGAGTACGCACAGAGGCTGCAGGCCCTACGCCAGCGGTTGCTTCGGGGAGGCCCCGAGGATGGCAAGGTCAGCGGCCTCAGGGGTCCCCTGCTGGAGAGCCTCGGGGGCCGTGCACGCGACCCCAGAATGGCACGGGCTGCCTCCAGCGAGGCAGCGCCCCACCACCAGCCCCCTCCTGAGTCACGGGGCCTGCAAAAAAGCAGCAGCTTCTCGCAGGGTGAGGCGGAGCCCCGGGGGCGTCATCGCCGCGCTGGGGCACCCCTCGAAATCCCGGTAGCCAGACTTGGGGCCCGTAGGCTGCAGGAGTCTCCTTCCCTGTCTGCCCTTAGCGAGGCCCAGCCACCCAGCCCTGCGCGGCCCAGCGTCCCCAAACCCAGTGTCCCCAAGTCTGCGGAAGCTTCTGCTGCAACACCGGGTGAATCTCCCCAGCCTTTGGCGCCCCAACCTGCCCCAGAGAAGCCCCCAGAGCCCAAGCCAGAACCAATCCGAGCTGCCAAGTCCGCTCAGCCTTCTTTGGCCCTGCAAAAGCCAGCGTTGCCCCTCACACCCTATGCCCAGATCATGCAGTCTCTGCATCTCTTCAGCCCCGTTCAGTCCCCGCAGGGCCCCGCCGTGCCTCCATCGGAGCCCATGCCCCACGCTGCTGTGTTCGCTAGGGTGGCCTCCCCACCTCCTGGAGCCACCGAAAAGCGCGTGCCTTCAGCCAGGGCGACCCCAGCACTAGCGGAGAAAGTCCGGTTCCCAACGGTGCCCCCAAGGCCAGGCAGCAGCCTCAACAGTAGCATAGAGAACCTGGAATCAGAGGCTGTGTTCGAGGCTAAGTTCAAGCGCAGCCGCGAATCGCCGCTGTCGCGGGGGCTGCGGCTACTGAGCCGCTCGCGCTCCGAGGAGCGCGGCCCCTTCCACGGGCCCGAGGAGGACGATGGCATCTACCGGCCCAGCCCGGCTGGAACGCCGCTCGAGCTGGTGCGACGGCCCGAGCGCTCGCGCTCTGTGCAGGACCTCAGGGTTGCGGGAGAGCCAGGCTTCGTCCGCCGCCTCTCGCTGTCGCTGTCCCAGAAGCTGCGACGGACCCCGCCCGCCCAGCGCCACCCGGCCTGGGAGGCCCGCAGCGGAGACGGGGAGAGCTCCGAGGGCGGTAGCTCAGCGCGGGGCTCCCCGGTCCTGGCGGTGCGCAGGAGACTCAGCTCCACTCTGGAGCGCCTGTCCAGCCGGTTGCAGCGCAGCGGCAGCAGCGAGGACTCTGGGGGAGCCTCGGGGCGCAGCACACCGCTGTTTGGACGGCTGCGCAGGGCTACTTCCGAAGGGGAGAGCCTGCGACGCCTTGGTGTTCCGCACGATCAGCTGGCCTCTCAGATTGGTGCCACAACACCTTCTGCTGAGTCCCTGGGCTCAGAGGCCAGTGGCACGTCGGGTTCCTCAGGTGAGGAGGACACTAGGTGGGAAGTGGCCATGATGAGCTAGAGACAGGCTCTGGGAGAATGGGGCTCCAGAGGAGGTCCTACTGGTGGCATTGGCAGGTGGAGAGGTAGAGGCTAGGAAGGGAGCAGGGAGAGGAGGGACTAGGTGTTTCTCTTACTGAGGGCTGTAGGAGCTGGCTGGTGGTGGCTGGGCAAGCATTTCATGAGCCTGGGTCTGCGGGCAGCTCCAGGAGAAAGACGAAGTCGGCACCGCTGGGGCCTTTCAAGGCTGCGCAAGGACAAGGGCTTCTCACAGTCAAACCTCTCTGCCAGTGTCCAAGAGGACGTAGGGCACCAGTATGTGCCCAATGAGTCAGGTAAGAGAAGCTTCCTGGGTAAGCACCGTGGTCCTCCGGTTACTGTCCTGGCTGGGTGAAAGTGGGCCACCTTGAGGAACTTGGGCAGCCATGGAAGAGGCCTCGAGTTAGGAAAACAACAATGATAATCACAGTAGCAGCTGCCATTAATTAGCAAAGCCACGTGTCCTATTAAGCATGTCACAAACGCTGTCTCATTCAATGCTACAGTATTCTGTGGAACAGCGATGGGCATCCTACTAGTTTGCAGGTGGAGAAATAGGCTTAGTGAAGTGATGCTGTTTGTCCAAGACTCAGAGATAGTAAGGAGCAGACAGAGTTGGGCTGTGTAACCCTTTGCAGCCAGGGCCCAGAAGTGGCTCCAGGTCACTCTGTTTAGGCCTTTGTTTGGCTCTCTGTCTCTGAAAGACCCTAGAATATCTGGCTGCCCTTCCTTGTCTCTCCTCATAAGCCCAGAAGGCACATATTCAGGGAAAGCAGACTTCAGGCTTCTGCAGGGAGGGAGGTGTTCTCTACCTAAGGTCACTCTACCTGGAAAAGAGGTATTACTCAAGGAGGACAGCAGCAGGGCCAGGAGGCAACCACCAAGCAAGGCTGTGCACAGGATCTTCAGCCACCAGCTCTGTCCTGGCCTAGTTTCTTATTAAATTGTTCACAATAGGTCTAGCCTTGCTTCAGTTGTGCTTGAGATGACTGCTCAGCCTTAGTCGGGGCTGTGGGGCTGTAGTGGGTGAATAGGAGGGACAGAGACCAGCTAGTTGGAAGAGAGTAGAAGGAGGGAGAAGGAGAAAAGCATCCAGCAGAGAAGTCTGGGACAGCTGATCCCTTCCTACCTGGGAAGCTCCATTTTGCTGGTGCAGCCAATTCCCTGCGAGCAATGCCCCCTGACCTCATCTTCTCCCAGCAGGAAAAAGCCTGACCTGTATCTGCTACCAACTGGGGCTGGGGAAATGGTGGTAGGACTGGCAGAGCTGGGCCAGAGTCATCTTCACCTCTCATCCTGGATGGCTTCACTCACCTCCCCCCCCCCATTACTCCCACTAGGTCTGAAGGCAGCAACTGATAAAATTATTCATAGTATGCTGGAGGATCAGAATGCAACCCCCTCCCTGGGGAACAGTGGGTACAGTGGGAAGGAGACGGTGTCTTATTCATGTTCTCCTGCTGAGTATCCCTCTCTTGACTACTTCACACACACTTCAACTCCCTCTTGGTTCTTCAGAGGTTGGGTACCCAGGTGAAAAAAAGCCCTTGTGACCCAAACCAGATTGGAGCTTTCCTAAAGGAAGAAATTCAGATCCTCATGGCTCTGAGGAACCCCAGTCCAGTAACATGGGAGCAGAGCTCCTAACCCCAGCCCAGCCTTGGGCAAGGTCACCTGCCAGTGTCTAGACAGTTTTTCTCCTATGCTGAAACAGCCTCTTTTTGTAGGTTCATCTCCTGGCTTCTCTACTGGGTATAGAAGATAATTGTAACAAACACAATAAGAGCTAATGTTTGGGCATACTTCATGCCAGACACATGCCAGTACTTCACATGCCTCATTTCATTCTTACAGCAACACCCCCCCCCACACACACACACAAAACTTGTTTGGCCCTGTCCCTCAATTCACAGATAAGAGGGCACGTTTTGCCCACAGTCATGTAACTACTGTCTCGTGCCCTTTCAAAGCTGCCCCCTCTTATGTGTCCTGAATGAGCGTGCAGAAATTGGAATGCCAGGAGCCTCCTCCAGACCCTAAGTAGGGAGAGAGGAGGAAGAGGCTGGCACCCTTCCAGGGGCTGCCCATAGAGGGTGTTAGCTTCAGATGTCTTGTGACTGCACTTTTTTTTTTTTTTTTAGCATTTATGTGTGTGTCTGTGTGGGTGTTTGTACACACCTGCCATAACATGTGGTGGTCAGAGGACAATTTTCAGGAGTCAGTTTTTTTCCTTCTACCTTGTGAGTTCAGGGAATTGAACTCAGGTCATTAAGCTTGGTGACAGAGTGCCTTTACCTCCTGAGTCATCACATTGACCCCAAGACTGCACATTCTGATCAAAGAATCTGTGTTCAGTCCATGTTAACTCAGGTCACTGTCTCTTCTCCTTTCCCTTCTTTCTCACTTGCCCTGTAGTGGTCCAGAGGGAGTTTATATTGCAGAATCTTAACTGTTAGCATTTTCAAAACGTGTTTGTTTTCATTTTAACAAATGCTTGTAGAGCACTTACTTAGTGCTAGTCCCTGCTCTAAGTGATTTACAAACATGGGGCTCATACCAAGCATCTTCAGTCATCAGTGTAAGGAGAGGATAGTTCTATTATATGCTGAAGACCTGGGAAAAGTGATGCTCACCCCTAAAAACATTCTTGAATGTGGCATGAGGTTCTACTCCACTTATGAGGTTGGCTGGGAGAGAGAACTTTTCACTTCCCTGCTGGCCCTGTCCCACCAGGGTTCTTGGATGTCTGTCCCTCCCTCAGCAGCATGCAGCCAGTGTCCTGCACACAGATGGCTGTCTTTCTCTCCTTTCAGACTTCCCCCCAGTCTTCCACATCAAACTCAAGGACCAGGTGCTGCTGGAGGGGGAGGCAGCCACCCTGCTCTGCCTGCCTGCAGCCTGCCCTGCACCCCGCATCTCTTGGATGAAAGGTAAGTAGATTGCATCTTCCACAGAGAAGGGGGTGGCAAGTGGCACAACCACAGGGGACAGGCGAAGCTAGGCCATAAGGAGGCGGAAGTAAGAGGTAAGTGAAGGAGACTTGGGCATATGTTGCCTTATTCATCAGTGCCTCCTACCCCTTCCTTCTTGTCCCTAGACAAGCAGTCCCTGCGATCAGAGCCCTCAGTGGTCATCGTGTCTTGCAAAGATGGACGGCAGCTGCTGAGCATCCCCCGGGCTGGCAAGCGGCATGCTGGGCTCTATGAGTGCTCAGCTACCAATGTCCTAGGCAGTATTACAAGCTCCTGTACTGTAGCTGTGGCCCGTGAGTTAAGGGCAAGGGCTAATGCAGTAGGGATGAAGAGGTGGGATAGGGCTTGATGGGTCCTTAGCTGGGCATCATGGGACCTTTCTTCCTCCTGCCAGGCATCCCAGGAAAGCTAGCTCCTCCAGAGGTGCCCCAGACCTACCATGATACAGCATTGGTGCTGTGGAAGCCAGGAGATAGCCGGGCACCCTGTACATACACTCTGGAGAGGCGTGTGGATGGTAAGGGCAAGACAGGATGGTGGGAGGTAGCAGGTGGCAGGCTGCAGACCCTGTCTGAGAAGACCAATTTCTTCCCTGGATAGAGGCCTCTTCCCTGGGCTCTTTACGGATAGCACTGAGACCTGGGGCCACCCTTTCTGTGGTCTCAGTCCTCCCCCATGCTTCCCACAGGGGAATCTGTTTGGCACCCTGTGAGCTCAGGCATCCCTGACTGTTACTACAATGTGACACACCTGCCTGTCGGTATGACTGTGAGGTTCCGAGTGGCCTGTTCCAACCGAGCTGGGCAAGGGCCTTTCAGCAACCCTTCCGAGAAGGTCCTAATCAGGGGTACTCAAGGTCAGTGGAAGGGGTGAATGATGGTGGCAGGAGCCTCCTTTGGAGCATCCCACAGCTTTGCCCTCAGGACACAAGGTGATGATTTTCTTTGTCTCCTCTTAGATTCTTCAGTTTGGCCAACTGCTGCTCCCCAAGACACCTGGGTTACCTCAGGGCCAGCCAGGGCCCCACCTCCTGACTCTCCTACCTCACTGGCCCCCACCCCAGTTCTTACTCCTCCAGTCCGTCAGACAGCCACTCTTAGCCCCTCAACTCCTCCCACATCCCCCAGTCAGGCCTTGTCTTCACTCAAGGCTGTGGGTCCACCACCCCCAACCCCCCCACGAAAGCACAGGGGCCTGCTAGTCACCCAACAAGCAGAGCCCACCCTGCCCAGTATCCAGGTCACCCCCAGTGAGCCCAAGTCTTTTGTCCCAGACCCTGGAACCCTGACCCCAACTTCTGCCCCTCATGGGGTTAAACCAGCGTCTTCCTCGACTTCCCTGTATATGGTGACTTCCTTCGTGTCTGCACCTCCAGCCCCTGAACCCCCAGCCCCCGAGCCCCCTCCTGAGCCCACCAAGGTGACTGTACGGAGCCTCAGCCCAGCCAAGGAGGTGGTCAGCTCCACAACACCCGAGAGCACAACCCTTCGGCAGGGTCCCCCCCAGAAACCTTACACCTTCCTAGAGGAGAAGGCCAGGCAAGCAGAGATGGGGAAGGGAAAGTGGGGGAGTGAATGGGACACTGGACACAGGAATTCAGAGACCAGACTGTCCCTTGGGGCTTGGAGAAAGATGCTGAGATGGGTCTTTAGGCTATCGAGTTCATCTGTGCTAGACACTGTCCTGAACTTGAGCCATATGCTGTTATTTAATCTTCACAACTGTGGGAGATATGCATCACCCCTGTCACAGATGGAAAAATGAGGTTTTGGGCTCTTCCCAAAGTAGACAGAGCTAGGCCTGGAACCTTGGTTCCCACAACTGAACTCTGGAGCCCACACCAGAGCTATTGCATTCTTGTCCCCTGGGTCCCTGCGTCTCTTTTTAGCCATCACAACAATAACATCCCCCTGAGTCTGTGCCGTCCCTCCTATATGCACAGGGGCCGCTTTGGTGTTGTGCGAGCATGCCGAGAGAATGCCACAGGCCGAACGTTCATAGCCAAGATTGTGCCGTATGCAGCAGAGGGCAAAGGACAAGTTCTGCAGGAATATGAGGTGTTGCGGACACTACACCACGAGCGACTCATGTCCCTACATGAGGCCTACATCACACCTCGATACCTCGTGCTCATCGCTGAGAGCTGTGGCAACCGGGAACTCCTCTGTGGGCTCAGCGACAGGTAGCTGGACATTCCTGGGGAAGGGGGAGCAAAAGTCGGGAAGGCTGGCCCAGAGACCATCTGCTCAGCCCCTGTTGCCCCCAGATTCCGGTATTCAGAAGATGATGTGGCCACCTATGTGGTGCAGCTACTACAAGGCCTGGACTATCTTCATGGCCACCATGTGCTGCACCTGGACATCAAGCCAGACAACCTGCTGCTGGCTGCTGACAATGCCCTTAAGATCGTGGACTTTGGCAGTGCCCAGCCCTACAACCCCCAGGCCCTGAAGCCCCTTGGCCACCGTACGGGCACGCTGGAGTTCATGGGTGAGGGAACCAGCAGCCATTCGGGGTGTGGGGTTGGAGGATCACCAGAGGGAGAAATGCCAGGCTCATCCCCACTTCACCCACAGATATACCATTCACTATGTGCTTACTCTTATGTAAACAATGAACTATGCCCTTTACAGGGATTTTTTTTTTTTTTTTTTTTTGAGACAGGGTCTCCCTGTAGCCCCAGCTGGCCTGGCCTTCACTATGTAGATTAGGCTGGCCTCAAACTCACAGAGAGCTATCTGCCTACCTGTCTCTGCCTCCCGAGTACTGGGATTAAAGGCATGAGCCATCATGCCCAGCAGGATGTTTCTTTCAATTGATCTTTACAATAGCTGCAGTTTGCTATAACAGTACCCTTTTTTTACAGATGAGGGAACAGAAGCACCCTGAAGTTAAGTATTTGTCCAATTGGGCAGTTATAAATAGCAGAGGTAGGATTTGCTCAATCTGCAAAGACAAGAGAATCGATGATTACTTTACTAAATAGGGAAAACTAGCTGTCATTTAGCTCTCTGCTAACTAATGCTTGTTATCTCTATTCCTTAGAGGCATTCTACAAGCCACACTTTATAGATGAGACAGTGGAGAGCCAGAGAGGTTTAGCCCAGGGTCCCATGGCTAGAAAGGGCAAGGCTGGGATTAGAGCCAGCCAGGCTGATTTCAAAGGCTCTTAATCTTGGTGTCAGCCACACTTTGTGTGAATGGGAATCCTACCTTGGAACTGATCCAAGGCAGCTTGTAAGGTTGCGTCTCAGCTCCTCTGGAGTTCTAGGAACCTCCATCATTCAGTACCTCAGGTGACCCACATCTTCTGGCGGCCACTCCCACTTCTGTCCTGTCTGATGATCTATAAGGCCTGCTGCCTGGTTGTATTCACAGTGTGGTGACCTGAGCATTGCCCTGCTCCCAGACACCCCGCCCCACCTCTCCCTGTTCCCTTGCCACTGGGAACCTAGGTCAGCTTGGCCTCTGTCTCCTGTCAGCTCCTGAGATGGTGAAGGGAGACCCCATTGGCTCTGCAACAGACATCTGGGGAGCTGGTGTGCTCACCTACATCATGTGAGTAGCCTGGCCCTGCTCCAGTCCCCTGCCCACCCCTGCCTGATCCTTCCTTCTGTCTACTTCAGCTCATTGCCACTTCTGCCCACACTTCCTCCCTCATGCCCTACCTCCTCAGTACACACCAGGTGGCAAGATGGCACTGTTCCCCAGCACAGTGACCCTTCCCCAGACCCCCCAATACTAATGTCTCCCATGCTTGACAAATGACCATCAGTCTACTAAAGGAGAGACAGTGAGGGGAACATCTGTGTCAACTGAACGGTCTTCCACAACAGGCTCAGCGGACACTCCCCATTCTATGAGCCAGACCCCCAGGAAACAGAGGCTCGGATTGTGGGGGGTCGCTTTGATGCCTTCCAGTTGTACCCTAACACCTCCCAGAGTGCCACCCTCTTCTTGCGAAAGGTCCTCTCAGTACATCCCTGGTGAGTAGGTCCCTTTCTCCCGAGCCCCAGTATTACCTGACTGGATGCAGACTGCCCTGGCCTCACTTGCAAAGACACCTGCCCCTAACTCCTCTGTGCCTGAATCATAAAAATGGTGCTACCTACATTTAAAGCCCATAACAGCCCTAGGAGAGGCAGAATCACCATCCCCATTTCAAAGACTGGGAAATTGAGCCCCTGAGCTACCTAGTATCACACAAATATTGGTGAATCCGAATTGGGGGAGGGTCAGGGGAGATTGTCCATTCTAAAGAGGCTTTTTGCTGGCTCATGGTTCCTGGCTGGCCTGGCAGGAGCCGGCCCTCACTGCAGGACTGCCTGGCCCATCCATGGCTGCAGGATGCCTACCTGATGAAACTGCGCCGCCAGACACTCACCTTCACCACTAACCGGCTCAAGGAGTTCCTGGGAGAGCAGCGGCGACGTAGGGCTGAGGCTGCCACCCGCCACAAGGTGCTGCTCCGCTCCTACCCTGGCAGCCCTTAAGTAGCATGGACCACAGCCCAGCCTCAGGCTTCAACTTGGGTTCCCAGTGATGCTGCTGAGGGACGTTCCAGGGCCCACACTGACCTGGGCAGGCCAGGGCTTCGGATACCACAAGCAGCAACATCTGGCCAGGCTATTACCTCATGGACCTGAGGGGACGAGGCCCCTGGGCCTTCGGCTGGATATCACCCCAGCCAGAGCCAGAGCAGGAGACCCAGTGGCTAGGCTGAGAACAGGAAGAGGCAAGAAGAGAGTGGAGAAGTGAAGAAGAAAAACACTGAGGATAGGGAGGGAGGGACTCAAGGACAGTTCTGGGGTGAGTGTGGGTGTGGTGCATCTCAGGGAGTACCCAGGAGAGGAAGGAGGAGGAGGAGGAGGAGGAGCAGTAGCAGCAGCAGCAGCAGCCAGGGTATGGTGACTGAGCTTGGAGTACGAGTACTGGACATGGAGCTAGAGCCAGGATGTAAGGGAGGACAGAAAGGTGAAAGGCAGGGAGAGCAGGCTCAGGGGAGGCGCAGCAGGCCAGCAACTGCATCCCCAGGAGAAAGGAGAAAGGCAAAGAGCTGTGGACCAATGGCCATCCAAGCTTGGTCTCTTGTCCCAGCAGATGCAGCTCTGGGCACTCTACACTGGCCCAAGGACATCCCCACTGCTCCTCCATGGCCTTTGCCCTTCTTCCTGTTTGTGTTTATTTATTTATTGACTTTTATGGCGTTTCCCTTCCATCTAATCCCTATCGCCTATGTTGTTCTGACTATCCCCCCAGCCATCCAGCTGTCTGTGCAGCTGTCTGTCTGTCATAAGGAAAATAAAAACAGCAAGCAGCAGGACCTATGTGTGATCTCTGGGTGGGAGGAAGGGAGGAGACCAGGTGGTTTGGACTGAGTCCTGGGTGGGGCAGACTGGGTGACTTGGAGTGAGTCCTGGGTGGGGCTTCACCCTTCTCTGGGTAATGACACATTCAGAGGTATAAAGGGTATGACAGTTAACACCTTGGGGCCTTCCAATCCCTGCCTTGACCCTCATTCTTATTTCTAGAGGAAAGGGAGATTGGTCTGCTTCTCACCCTGAAATTTCTGGAATACTGACAGACCTACTGAATGCCACAATCCCCTCTAATTAGACCCCAACGTCTCACCTATGCTCATACGTTCCCTCTTTGCAACTTGAAAGATTCTGGACTCTGGAATGAACCAGCCAGCCTCTGCTCAGCCTCCTTTACTCTAGTCCTTCCCTAGGAGTGGGGAGCAGAGGGTTTTTGTCACAGTGGTTGGTGAAAGGAGGCAGTGTGAAGAGCTGTAGAAGGACCCAGGCTCTTGGGATTAGAACACAGATCAGAATGAATGGAGCAGCTGTGAGTGCTCAGAGCAGCCATGCTCAGCCTTTTCCTAGGACTGAGGGAGACATGAGGCTGGACCTTCTTGTTTCCATGGAAAGTTAGGGGTCTCTAGGGTGTTAAGGTACCCTGACTGGCCAATCCCATGCAGTACCTAAGAATGGTCACTGAGTCCCAGAACTGAGCTGCTGGCCCGAGTTGGGGGAAAGAGGGAGCCAGGTTTCCTGTGCTCTACCTTGAAGCTCTGCTTTTGGCAAAGTGGAACAAGCTTCCAACCATAAACAGAGAGCACTGGCATTGGTGTGCTGCCAATTGAGTTTGAGGACCCCTTGACTCAAGTTCCCACAGCCCTTTGCCCATTGTAGGCCAGTCACCTGCTTCCCAGGACCTCAGGGAAAAGGCAAGGCCCATCACTCCAAAGTAAGATGTTAAAGCTAGCTAGAAGTGATGAGAGAGACAGCTTGCCCACCTGTCATCTCAGCTATGAAGATATACAGTTTGCCTGTGAGGATCTCCAATGCCCTATACACTGTAATGTTTCCATATCAAAATGAGGTGCCTGAACTCATATCTTGGTAAATGGTAAAAATTCCTCTCCCATCCCCACTTTGATCTTCCTATCTCCATTGAAAATGGCATGTGAACTGCTTATTCCAAACCCAGAGGAGCAAAGGTAATTTATGTCAGCAGAGTAGTGTCAGAATTGTTCTGATCAAAAGGTGACAGTGCTCCACACTGGGTGAGTACTTACAATGGGTGGAAGCAGTGCTCCTACCTGGCGCCCTGGCCTGGGCAGACTGGACTTCAGTTAAGCTCCCAAGGGATGATCTGAACCCCTTTACCACAGGCAGTTTGATGCCCCTATGCACTAATTTATGCCTCTAAAGGACTTCAGCAGAACTAGTGGCCAAGGAGTCAGTCATAGTGCCAACTTTCAAGGATAGTGCTGACCAACCAGATCCTACCCTGTCACTAGATGAGTGAGTGGGAATGAGGGTGACATTGGAGGGGACTGTTCTTAAAATCTTTCCTGCCCCCCCCCACTTTACTTCTGCTTACCACAAGGGGGCATAATGAGGAAGGATGACTGGAGACTCTGGGGTCAAGGGTGGTTCTTTCATGATTGGCTGTATGGACCACAAAGTCCAAGGCTACTCTTGGTTCATTCAAGGACACTTCCACAAATACTTGCACTCCTTTACCTTATGATGTCAGGGAAAGGGCATATTATCTGACTGCCTAGAGACTAAGTATAAAGCTGCCCCAGAAGTTAGCCATGTCTCTTGTTGGCCACATCTGGTTCTCCTGGAAGTGGGATGGCCCTTGCCCTGAAAGGGGATGAACCATGTCTGGCTGTCTAGCTTCAGGTGCTGAAGCATGGTATACCCACAGAGCAGCTCAGGTTTCCCTACCTGGGCCTGTCCCAGGGGCTGAGCCAGCATCCCAGGCATCCTAGGGCTATATAAGGAGCTCACTTAGGTCATTGAGTTGGGGCTAGGAACCTAGGGGGCTTGGGGTAATCATGCCAAGAAAAGACAAGGATAGGAGCAATGTATAAAATTAGGGCCTAAGGCTGATTACCTGCCTGTACACCTGCTGCAGCATCCAGGACTCTGTGCTGCTTACAATCCAGCCAGCCAACCGAATTCTCGAAGTCAACCCCCCCTACACACACCAAAGGGCTAGTCCATTCCTTAGAGAAGTTTCAGACATTCCCACCCCAGGGAGGGTGTTCTCCTTAGGCAAAGAAAGGACTGAAAATCAAAACCTATGGCTCAGCCTGGACACCCCACCCCCGCTCCCTGTTTGTTGTCTACTCTCTAGAAGTCCAAACCAACAGCTCCACTTCCAGGATATACTTTGTATATCAATGACCCCCAGGTCCAGAGTGGGGTCATTCGAATCCAGGCCTCCTACAGGGGCCACAGGTAAGAGGGGTCCCCTGGAGCTATGGAGAGGAAGGGAGCTAGACAGGCATTACTGTTGTATTGTAAACCACTACTCATTGGGCTGAAGTCTAGAAAGGCAGCTGGCAATAGAAAATCATTTTAAGAGAGTTCAGAGGGCAACCTCCTTCCTGCCCATCCCAATTTCCAGGTTAAGTGTCTAGTGGATCAAGGGGAAGGGGAGGAGATGGTGTGCAGGTAGACTGAGCCAGGAGCAGGTCTCAGCAGTATTATGGGAGCTTTGGGTAGGTCCTGAAGGAACTGCACAAGAAGAGCCACCCCAGATTCTAACAGGATGTGGTGCTGATCCCAGGCAGTGCAGCCAAGCTGACTTGCCACATTTTGGCTTTCCCTGACTGGTTCATCCACTGGAGCAAGGATCACAAGGAGCTGCATTGTGGACCCAAGGACCACTATGTGTTTGAGGACCCTGTTGTGTTGGCTTTGGTGGTGCATGATGGCAAGCTGGCCGACCTCAGCCAGTAGCATCCCTTTGGCCAGTGCTCTGACTCTGTGCATATCCTCGTGGAAGCCATGTTCCCACTCTTGGTATAAGGCCAGGGTACAAAACAGTACCACCCCAAGGGCATCTGCAGCCATTGGGTCCAGCGAAGCACACCATTTATTGCTTGGCCTAGCCAATCCGGGAGTCCTGACACAATTCTGGAGAGCCTAGTCTCAGTACAGCAGGACAGTCCCAAAGTCCTCCCCTACTTTGGGACCTAGCTGCACCCTGACTGGGAAGTCAGCTGTGGGCTTCCATGTAAACTCCTGGGCCCCAAGGTCACAGAGTGAGCCAGAAGTAAGGCTGGGGTTAAAGGCAAGTTTTCTGGCTCCCAACCCAGGGCAATTTCCATTACTTAAAGCTGTCTCCAATATATGGAGAGCATTCCCTGGCTTCTACCCAATACCTTTCTTTTGATCCCCTAGTTGACCTGAAGGAGGGGCGGGGATCTGTTTAATTACTAAGGAGATAAAACCAGACAAGCTAGTGATGTGTCCAGTATCATACTGTGAATACCAATGCATGTGGTAATTTAGGGCAGTATTTGGTGGGGATGTGATGTCCTTGTCCTTACTTCAAGATCCCTTACACTTCGGTTCCCCTGCCCTTTTTGTAGTTCCAGCTAAGGTTCAAAAAGGACCTGACAACCCTAAGGCGTGCAAAGGCACCATGATAGCACTGCCAGCAGAGATCCTGGGTGAGGGCCCGACTGGACCAAGGACAGAGAGGACGTAGAGGACGGCAGGCAGGGCCAGGACCTGCAGCAAGCAGGGCCTGGGTCTAGAACCTGAGTGGTACTGTGCCCAGAAACCTTGCAAGGGGTGGGGAGCTGGATGGCAAAGAACAAAGCTGACTACCTAGCGTGGCTCACTACTCGGTAAACTAACCCACAGCCAGCTCTGCCCTCCCTCTCTCCACCTCTTCCTCAGGGTCTTCTTTGAGATTGGCAGGACTACCACCATGCTGACCATTCACCGGGCCAGCCCAGGACAGCAGTAAGTACCAGGTGTACATGGAGAACAGCCTGGCCAGGGACCAGAGCGTTACTCGGGTGAATGTGGCCTGAAAGGGGCCCTCAGACCTTCCCCCCTGGCTGCGAGCCCAGGGGCGGGTGGGACGCACAACTCTCCTCTGTCTAGCTTAATAAAACTGCCTTCTCTCTGATCTTCTGCCTCTTTTGTTCTTCGACCTCGCCTTTTACTCTCCCCACCCTTCCCCCCAATACTTATTTCAAGACCCATAGGCCAAGGTCACAGATGTTGGAGTCACAAGGAAGTCTGGAGAGCGCCTAGTCTCGTGCTTTATTTTTACAGAGAGTAAAACCGAAATAGATTTCCGCTCACCGTCGAACTTCCCCGCGGGAAAGGCAGCGGAGCTATGATCCCGCCTCCTCTACTTTGGCTCAGCCCAGGCGCCCCCTCCCCTGGTTGTTTGCGGTCGGGCCCCGCCCCTTCCAAGGATGGCCACACCCCTATTCTCCTGTGACCAAGTTCTCCACTTTGGCCGCTGTCCCCAGACCCAATGCGGGACAGCTTGGGGTCCCAATCTTAGGTTCCAGCCCCTGCTTCTGAGCCTTCCCCCACCCCCAAACTCTTCTCATTAAGGCCAGCTCCTCAATCTCTTGATCAGGCCGCGGTTTTCCGTCACGCTTTCCATCTGTCTCATAAAGTTAGGGATAACTCTTTCAGAACTACAATTCCCGGCAGTCCCTGCGAGGGATTTCTCGCGATTGGCAAGGAGACACGTATGCGGAAGGAGCCAGCAGTAGCGGGCGACAGAGCCAGCATAAAGGGAGCTAGTGGTAAAGGGACCTACCTGGTGGAGGGGGATGGACTGGGGGAGGGCAGGGGATGGACCCTAGACGGAGGGAGGGCTCGGAGGTCCAGTCTGGCTCTCCGTTTGTCCATGCTTGTGTTGGTTCCATAACCCCTTGCTGCGAGAGGCTAATGTACTGAATCGAGGCAGTTGGGGGGCTCCAGGGGATCTGCAATCAAGCCTCCGAATCCAGAGATTCGGCACCAGTCGTCAGTACCCGTACTCCAGAGGCTAGTAGGCTCAGTGGCCTGCTAGTAGGCCTCAGTGTTTTGATTCAAGCCTTAGCATATGCAGATAGTTTTAAGGATTCAAATTCACCTAGAGATGCTAGGATTGGGGCTCATCAAATGCAGATTTAATGTTAGTTCAGTGCTTGAGGATCATGCTTAGAATTGAAGTTAAATATCCAGAGTTCACTTAGGGTTTGTGGTTCCATATTCACACCTGGGATTTGAAGCTGAACATCAGGAAATGCAGCAATTTGAGATTTCAGTTTTCTTGAGGTTTGAGGTCAGAGAAGGGGGTCCATTTCGTTCCAGAATTTAGAGTTTGTTCATGGCCAAAGGGAAGTCTTAGAGATCAAAGCATGAGGTGTGTGTTTTCACATTTGTGTAGCATCATTGTGGTTTGAAAGCCAAATGGAATAGAGATTGGGATTTGAGATGAAATTTGTGGTGGTGTGTCCAGGGAGGGGCTATATTGAACATTGGATTTATACCCTAGGAGTAAGCTCTGTTTCTATTTGGAGTGTGAGATCTGAGTGTAATTTCTCTGTTGGGATTTGAGGTTTAGGTAGCAATCTCCCATCATGCTCAAAGCTGTGATCCTCATTGGAGGCCCTCAAAAGGGTGAGGAGCTGGGATTTAGGGGAGGTAGTGGGCTGGAGTGGTTGATGGGTGGGGTCACAAGAAGGCCAGAAGCTGAAGTGTACTCTCCTCTCTCAGGGACTCGCTTCAGACCTTTGTCTTTTGAGGTGCCCAAACCACTGTTTCCTGTGGCAGGTGTCCCTATGATCCAGCACCATATAGAAGCCTGTGCTCAGGTAACCTTAGAGGGTTCGTGCTTCCATTATATTTCTTGCTCATCTCCTGCTTGGTGTGTTTCCCCTTTCCCAGCCATGGTCTCTTCCAACCAGGTGTAACTCCAAGGGCCAGCATTTACAGATGTCTGTGTGAATGGTTCTCCCTTGAGTTGTGCAGTACTGATGTCCTTGGGCCACTTGCTGCTCAGATTTCACACCTAGTTTTAAAGTATGAAATGTGAAGTCAAGCAGGGATCTTAGAGATAATTTAGAGCCATAGCATGGTGTCCTTTACTGATAGTAGAGCACAGGGCTCATCCTCTACCTCCATTTCTTTATTGATTTATTACTGGGATAGGCAAGGTTTGGGATTGAATCCAGTCTCTCCCTGCTGTGAGACCTGAGCAAACAAACTTCCCATCCTCTTTGTGGTCTACTTCCCTTATGTGTAGAGTTAGACTTCCTTTGTCGAATAGCAAAGCTGAATGCAGTTTTGTTCAATGCAGACCCTTGATAAATATTACCTTCATCCCATGCTGATGTCAAGCTTAGAGTAACAACTAAGAAAATCAGAGGAAGTGCTGGGAGATGTTTCATTCATGCCGCACAAACATGAGGACTTGAGTTTGATCCCCAGAACCCATGTGAAGAACCAATCATGGTGAAGAGCATTTGTAATCCCAGCACTGAGGAGGTGGAGACAGGCAGATCCCTGGGCTCACTAGTCAGCCAGCCTAGCCTAATCATTGGGTCCTAATTGAGAGACCCAAGGTTGCTGCACCTAAGGAAAGACCTGAGGTTGACTTTTGGCTTCTGTGTGATTACATACATATGGGCCTATGCAACCCCATATACATGAATACCCACAAAAAGGCCAAGCTGTAGCTCAAAGATAGAGCACTTACCTAAAATGTGTGAGGCCTTGGGTTCAATCCCCAGGAAAGAGAGAGAGAGAGAGAGAGAGAGAGAGAGAGAGAGAGAGAGAGAGAGAGAGATTAGATTATACTTTAATGTAGCTTGGTAGACAAAGTCTTTCCTAGAGTTCCCAGTTCAAGTTCATGGGAGAATATAAAAATGGAAAGATCTGGGCTGAGAATTCTTATAACTTCTTCATTGTCCAGAGAGATAGCAAGCCAGAATGATCAAGTGATTACCCAGGGGCCCAGCTGAAGCTGAACTTATGGCCTCTGGACTCTTCTGGACCAGTACCAGGATCTCCCCAATTCCCATCAGAATTTTCTCTCCCAACCTCTTCCCTTGTTCTCAGGTCCCTGGAATGCAGGAAATTCTGCTCATTGGCTTCTACCAGCCTGATGAGGCCCTTACCCAGTTCCTAGAAGCTGCCCAGCAGGAGTTTAACCTTCCAGTCAGGTGTTTGAACATACATGTATATGGGGAAGGGGGGTGGTCTTTGAGTTCTTGGGAGTGGGTTGAGTCAGTATTTGCCAGGGTTTACCCCCATGTGTGAGGGATTCTCATTAAAGCATCAGAATTGCTCTTCAGAGGTACTCCTGACAAGGGCAGAAGTGTTCAGGATCGGGGAGTGGGGGTGGGGGGAGCTGGTTGTCAGGTGCTCTGGCTCATAGTATCTCACTGAGCTGGCTGGGGTCCCTGGGGACAGGTACCTGCAGGAGTTTGCCCCTCTTGGCACAGGGGGTGGTCTCTATCATTTTCGGGACCAGATCCTTGCTGGGGCACCTGAGGCGTTCTTCGTGCTCAATGCTGATGTCTGCTCTGACTTCCCCCTGAGTGCTATGTTGGATACTCACAGACGCCATCGCCATCCTTTCTTACTCCTTGGCACTACAGTGAGAGGGCTGGGAGGGCTGGAGGATGTGGGAATGCAGGAACAGCCCTGGGTCTTGGAGTAGGAATGGGTGCTGGGAGGGAGATACACTGTCCCCAGCAGTAACAGTGGTGTTATTGGCAACCCTGAGCCCTTTGGCTGCTGGGAAGTAGGGAGGGGGAGGGCAGCTGTCAGCTTTCAACCCCACTGAAGGCCTGTCAGTGTCAGAGCTGCATGCCAGGTGCTATAGGGGAGGGAAAGAAAAAAAGAAAACAGCCCTGGCTACCCTGGAGCAGGCAGGTCACTGTCTCTGTCTTTCAGGCTAACAGGACGCAGTCCCTCAACTATGGCTGCATTGTTGAGAATCCACAGACTCATGAGGTAAGAGCAGAGTTGGGGGGGAGGGACTGGGCAGGTGTCCATACTGCATGTGATCATTCCTGTACACCATACCTCTAGAGAATGCTGGGAGCACTTTGAGATGGGCCCTGTTCACGTTAGATAGGACAATGTTGTATGCCCCTGACCCTGCCCTTATGAATCATCTTGTAGCCTTTTAAAAGAAACTGGCAAGGGAAGGGGGTGTTCATTCTGTAGGTGTGGTGCCATAATAAATATATACACAGGGTGCTATGGAGCATACAAGGGAGGCCCAACAGAGCCTGAGGTGGGGCACTTCCTGCAGGAAGCAGGACAAACTGAGTTAGACTTGTGGAGATGAAGGACACTGAAGGTTTTGCAAGTAGAGGGAACAGTTGTGCAAAGACAGGCAAGTAACCCAATGTTCCATAATTACTGTGGTAGGAGCACAGTCCCTAAGGCGGAGGAGTCCTGTCCTCATTTGTGAAAGTCCTTGCCCTGAACCTCACTGACTTTCACAGGCCCTTGTTATTTGTTCAGACTTTTATATA
>NW_008360326.1:5639202-5657181 GCF_000622305.1 Nannospalax galili
ATATAAAACATACACATCAATGTAAACATGTACATATACATACTATTACAGTTTTGTGCCAGGCACCAGCTAGGTGCGAGAGAAACAGAGCCATAAGAACACATGCTCTGCCTCTCAGGAAGCCTCAATCTAACTGGAAAGACAGTCAAAATCCAATCCTTGGAAACGACACAGTGGTCCCAGTAAGGTATAGCCATAGGCCAGGGGTGCCAGTCCTAATAGCTAACTGTGGAACTGCCAGGAAAGGACTCAGAGGGAGTAACAATGTCAACTGGGTTTCAAAAGGTGATTTTTTCCAGAGGAAGAGGTGGGGAAGGGTGTCCCAGTGGCCTGGAGTTGTGTTCTTGGAATGCTAGGAGATGCGGGGATGGAGTAGGCAACCCTCTAGAGATGTAAAGCCAGGTAGGAACAAGGTGTAAGTTGTCCCTGGCAGCCTGAAGATGAGAGAGTATGAAATTGTGTTGGATAGTAGTCTCCTCCATTATGAACTCAGCTCTTGCTATCCTTAGGTCCTACATTATGTGGAGAAACCCAGCACCTTTATTAGTGACATCATCAACTGTGGCATCTACCTCTTCTCCCCAGAAGCCCTGAAGCCTCTTCGGGATGTTTTCCAGCGTAATCAGCAGGATGGGCAACTGTGAGGCAGGCTCCATGACCCTGTAACCCTGAGCACCCCAGTCACAGACCGTTGGCCCCTGATGGGCTCTGTAGGCCCCATGTCACCCAGCTCACCCCCTTCCTCCCTTTGCCCTTTCCCACAGTCATCTCTGGCCAGCCTCCCTAAGTCCCTCCCTTTCTAACCTCATTCTGTCCCTCTTCCTTATGCATCCCAGCTCCTTGTCTGTCACTGCCTGCCCATTCCCCTTCTGGTCCATTTCTCTCCAGCCCTGGGTGTCCCAGAGATGTCTTTAGGAACAGACGGTAGCACACACTTGGGTGCACATGTGCTCAAGTACAGGCAGGCAGAGAGTCAGTCAGTCAGTCTGTCTGTCTGTCTGTCTCTCTCTCTCGCTCTCTTGCTCTCTCGCTCTCTCTCTCTCTCTCTCAGGCTGCCCAGAACCCTGATTGCCCCTCCTAAGCCTGAAAGCTCTTCCCTTCCCACCTAGCTCCCATCTCATGCCTCATTCATTTGCTGGCAACCATTTCTCACCCTACCATGTCTCTACATCTCTCCTGGCCTCTCTGTCTCTGTTTCTGCTGAGCTGGCATCTCCCCCCCACCCCCCTTTCTCTGTGACTGTCTCTGCCCTCACCAGCTGCCTTGCTCTGGGGTGAGTCTGTGTTTCATTCCATCCAGTGAGGGAGGGTGAATGGAGGGGTCATGTGAGGAGGGTGGGCAAGGGGCAGGGATGGGAAGATCAGGGTCTAGGCCTGGGGCTCCCCTATAAGAGCAGCCAGTCCAGGGTGGTAGGAGAGTTGCCTGGAATGTGAGCTGCCCTTTATAGAGAGGACTCAAGCTAGAGAAGGTCTTGGAGAGGTATCGAAAGCCCCTCCAGTTCCTTCCTGGAGAGACCCCACTTTCAGGTCCAGGTAGGGAACTGATGTCTCCTCCTTCCTTTGCCAGGGAGGAATCTCCAGGCTCATGGCCTGGGGCAGGGACCATCCGCCTGGAGCAAGATGTGTTCTCAGCCCTTGCTGGGCAAGGCCAAATCTATGTGCACCTCACTGATGGTATCTGGAGCCAGATCAAGTCTGCAGGGTATGCAGGGGCTGGGAAAGGGTCTGTGACTAATGTGAGGCCCCGAGTGCATGATCATTGAGATTTGGGCCCTGCTGACCCCTGAGCCCCTTACCCACCTTTTGACCCCCAGCTCAGCCCTCTATGCCTCCCGTCTCTATCTGGGTCGATACCAGATCACTCACCCAGAACGGCTAGCCAAGCACACTCCAGGGGGTCCACGAATCCGAGGTACTCATCCCATCCAAGATTACCCTTTTACCCTCACTGCCTTTGGAGCCTAAACTCTTGACCTCAGGTGAAGAGGTGTAGGCTTAGTCCCTGCCCCTCCCTATCCACATGTGTTTTGGGATATCTGCCCCCAGGTTGTTTCTTCTGCTTCTAGGAAATGTTTACATCCACCCAACTGCTAAAGTGGCCCCATCAGCTGTGGTAAGCTGTGGTCTCTACCTCAGGAGAGGCTGACAGGGTGGGTAGGGGTGCCCAGAGACTGCCTAAGTTCAAGGTGCTGTTCCATCTCCCTGCTTTGTTATAATCTGTTGTTACCTTCAAGTACCCCCAGTTCCCTCACTCTCATGATAATGGTGTTCCTTTTCACAGCTGGGCCCCAATGTCTCCATTGGGAAGGGGGTGACTGTAGGTGAGGGGGTGCGGCTACGAGAGAGCATTGTCCTCCACGGAGCCACACTGCAGGTAGGCGCCAGGCACATGGCACTGTATGATACCCAAAAGGCTGAGGTCCGGGAGGGCCCAGGTATGCCTCCTAGAGCAAGAAGGTTGAGCCCCTAGGCTCTGCAGCTTGCTTCTACACCCTCCTGTTCCTGCTCCCTACCCCACTTACCTCGAACCATCCTATTTGGCAGGAGCATACCTGTGTTCTACACAGCATCGTGGGCTGGGGGAGCACTGTGGGGCGCTGGGCCCGTGTAGAAGGGACCCCAAATGACCCCAACCCCAACGACCCTCGAGCTCGCATGGACAGTGAGAGTCTCTTCAAGGATGGAAAGCTACTTCCTGCCATCACTATCCTGGGTATGGCTCCTGGGGTTAGGGGAAAGGGCTAGGAAGCTCCACAGGTGGTATTTGGAGGTCTGCAGGGAGCCTGTGTTCTAGTGCAAGTGTGTGAGTATATGTGTTTCTTCCTTTAGCAAACATTTACCAAGTGCCTGCTGGGTGCTAGGCCTGAGTGAGTCACTGGGGGCATGAGGCCAGGGACACAGATGGGCAGGGAGGGATCCTTCTCATTGGCCTCACCAGGGCCCCCAGCTCCCTGCCCCATGACCTCCCATGACCTGCTCCAGGTGGCCTCATCCACCCCCCTGCTCCATCACCTTCCATGACCCCTCCTGATGCCCTCATCATGCTGCAGGCTGCCGTGTCCGGATCCCTGCTGAAGTGCTTATCCTGAACTCGATTGTTCTGCCACACAAGGAGCTGAGCCGCAGCTTCACCAACCAGATCATCCTGTGAGGAGGCTACCAAAACACCCAGGACTCCTGCCTACTCTCCTTTGGTCTGCTGCCTGCTTGGCCAGGTCTATCCAGAAAGGACTCAAGGAAGCCAGACAGAATCTTCCCATGTGGGGAGCCATGTGGGTGGCCAGGGATGCCTGATCTCCCTCCCCATTCCCAAATAAACCCCTGTGAACCTTGGAGCCATCTTGGACTCTGCTTGTGCCTGGGCTAGGGGTGGGGGTGCAAGGGGGGCAGCTGAGGCAGGCCCCCCCACATTAGCATTTAAATTGGAGTCATTGCTGCTGGCTCATGAATAATGAATCCAGAGCCTTGGTAAATCTCCCCCTCCCACTGCCTCAGCCTTCTGCACTAGCTGCTTTGGATGGAGGAAGGCCCTCAGGGTTCCCTGGCCTCCTGGCCCCCCAACCTTTGCCCCTGCTTGGAACCAGGCTTTATAGAATGCTGAGGGAAGGCTGAAAGATTTCAATGGGCATAGTTGCTGGGAGGCACAAACCCAGGCTGAACACCCACCCTGCAGCCTGCTCTCAGCTCCTGCTGAGCCCCAGCCCTGGCCTGTTTAACGCTTTGCCAGCTCCATCTGCTCCCAGCCCGGCTTTGGGGAGGTGGGGATTTTGCACCTACCTGGGAGTCTTCTGGTCTCTGTCTCTGAACTCCCCTGACAGGGGTCCCCAGACTGGAAGAGGCATTGGTCGCCTTTTGGCAACCTCACACTACATCTTTTGGCAGGTCTCAGCCCTGTTCTCCTCACATCTCATGTTTGCCCATGACCCCAATGTGCCCCTCTTGGCACCCCCCTTTTCCCAGCTGTGGGTGCTGAGCTTAGTTGCCAGATGAGCTGGTAATGATCGTAATCTGCTAATTGAGAGGAATCTAATTACCCGAAGAGAATGGGGGGCAGGGTTTGGGTGGGAGAGAGGAGGGGGTCCTGGCAGCGGGCTGGGGTGGCAGGCAGCAGGGTGCTGGGGCCTTGTCAACAGCAGGGTCTGGGACAGAGCCCAGGATGTCACAGCTTCCTAGGCAGGCACTCAGAAAGATATATGGGAGCTGAGCCAAGGCTGACTTGGGGACTGGACTAGATGTGACCTCCCAGGCCCTGAGGGCTTTGAGAGTGCCATGGGAGTTGGCCCAGGGTCTTAGCAACACTGACCTGTAACTGCTTCTCTAAAGCCCCCTTCCAATGCTTCCTCCCATCCTGCCTCCAGCCCATATTTGTCATCTCTGCCACCACCAGTAGGGAGTTGTATACCCACTCATCCCTGGGAGAGAAAAGGGCTGGGAGAGGACTGGCCTGCAAGGCCAGGCTCTGGGTCCCTTTCCTCTCCTCCCCCTATCCTGACCCTTCTGTTCCAAGCGGTTGGCAGAGGCCATGGCAGCTCCATCATAAATATGATAATTTAATTATTTTCTCAGCAAAACACCGTGAAATCCAATAAGTCTGTGTCAGGCCCTGGCCCCCGGGACCCCCCTTCTAGACCCAGTGGGGGTGGAGACATAATGGGGAGAGGCACAGGAAGGGGAAAGGGTCAGCGTTTGAAGGTAGGGGGTTGCAGAAGCCAAGGTCTTCAAAGTCACCCCAGGCTGAAGGGGTCACTTGTGTGCAAGGTATCTAAGGGTGAGGTGATGATGTGCCCAGTCCTCTCCAGCACTCTTCTGTACTGGGAGGAGCTAAAGCCTCATTTATCTGAGGGGGCAGTTCACAGCCCAAGATGCAGATGCACCCGGCCTCAAGAGAAGAGGGGAGCCCCCTTGTCTGCTACCCTGGGATCCTGCACCCTACCTTCCTTGTCCCTGTGGAGGTAGAGGAGTAGGAGGGCACTGGCCTGGAGGTGGGTTTGAGAAGAGAGAAACTGGAGGGAACTGGGGTGGGAAGTGGGGGGGGCAGAGGGAGGGATGCGGGGGAGGGGTGCGTTCCTGCCATTAGTGCTTTTTTCAGTTTCCATAAAAAGATTATTCTGTGAAATCAGTGAGGGGGAGCGGGCCTGGGAAAGGGGGGGGTCTCTGGCACCAAGCTGGATGGGGCGATGGGAGGAGAGATGAGGACAGGGACTGAGTGGAGAAAAATTTGGATGGGCTTCAGGAGTAAGTTAGGTGAGGAGGGCAAGCCAAGAACACTAACTGGGGGTTGTGGAGGGGACAGCTCTTGCTTATCCCATTCCCTTTGCTGGGTTGCCCAGAGCCCCAATCCCACCTCTATCTCAGTCCCCTCCCCTTGGCACTCAGCAGCCATTATGGGGGAGCAGATTGCAGCCCCCTCCCCCTCTCCGGGAAGCAGGCACAGCTGGGGCCCGCCACATCTGCCGCATCAGCACAGAACACAGCTGGGTGTGCCCACAGCCATGCTCCCCAAAACACAAAGCGGGGCAGGGACCAAGGAGAGCCTAGACCCCTGAGATAGACACACTGACACCTCTGCCAACAGACACTCCTCAAAGAGAAGCTACACCCACCAACACACGCTCTCTCTGTGCAGAGACAGGAGAACTGGCAAACACGCAATTACCCAGCCCCGCCTGCCACCCCCACTTCTCTCCCGAATCCCCCTCTCTTTCCCTTTCTTACCTCTATGGCTGCCTTCTGTCACCAAGACCACCCCTAAACTGTCCCAGGCTAGGTCTGGAGGGGACAGGGAGTCTCATCTGCCCCAAGCACACCCTCCTGGGAGGACAGAGAATGGTAAGGGATACCCCAGGCTCACCCTGGGAAACCACTTCCAAGCTTGTACCCCTCCCCACAAAGAGGGCATGGTGGGGTCTCATGTCAGGGCAATTGACTAGGCACTGTGCTCTCCTGTGTTCCACTGGCCACCTCAAGGAGGCGCTGTGTGCTCTCAGTCTCTCCAACACAACTCCTAGGGCCAGTCTCTGCCAGCCCTGCAATCCTACAGTCTCCTACCCTCCTCAGAACATCCCTTGGCTTAGCTTTGCCACTCCTGGCCATATGTGAGATGTAGAGACTCCATCCATGGAAGGAAAGATCTTCCCAGAACGGATGATCAAGAGTCTCTTCTTTCTTCCTTTCCCATTTAATAGCTCCCGATTAAACCGCCCCTTCACAGATCTCATTTTCCTGCTCATCTCCTTGGCCCAGTGTCTTGCCCTCAACCTTCTCTTCCCTGCCCCCTCCCACCACTCCACACCACCACCACCCCTTAGGAGCTTTAATCCCTCCTGCTGCTGTGCCGCCTTATCTGCTCCCAGCAGCTTTCCCTGCTGCAAAGCCCTCTCCCCCTCCTCTGGATCTTCTCCCTCCTTCCCCCTCTTCCTGCTCTCTGACCAGCACCGCCCTCCTGCCCAACCTCTCTGCCACTCAGGCCCCATTCTGGCTCTGGGCTGACACTAGATGGATGCCCAAGTGCCCTTTGCCCTCTCTCCAGCCCCAGCTTGGAGACTGGGCTGCTCACTGACCCCTACCCTCCCTCTCCCACCTCAGCCCCCTCCACTGGCCCCACAAACTTCCTCAGTTTCTGGCCAGCCAGGATTTGTATCTTCTTTCTCCCCACCCTTTCCTGGTCACCTCCCTAGTAACTTCAGATACCCCTAATCTTGGGCCCCACCCCCGTCATTCCTGGTGAATGACCTCCAGTAGAGAGTGCCCAAATAGGGATGGTTTGGGTACAAGACGGAGGAGTGGGTGCTTCACTAGGATGGCCCAAGGAAGATCCTGTGGGGGTGCAGAGTACTGGCGACAGTGGGGGCAGGGCCTGGTGGTGGGATGCTAACCCTCTTCAGCCGCTTCAACTCACGTCCTGCCTCCCCCCCTTTTGCCCGGACTCTCATTAACAGCTTCTCCTGCCTCGTCCGCAGCATAAATAACCCAGATAAATCAGCCGCCGTCCACCCCCCCCCCCCCCCCCCGCCCCCCCCCCCCCCCTCCCCGGCCTCCTCCTCCACCTCCCCGGCCTCCTCCTCTACCTCCTCGGCCTCCTCCCCCCCCCCCGCCCCTTGGCCTCCACACAGCCCGTTTGTCACTGCTGCTGGCTCACCAGGCCTGGCCCAGCCAACACCCTCCCCGTCCTTGTCCCTTCTGGCCCACATATGTCCCACACTGGCTTCCCCTGCCTCTGGTCAGCACCAGGGCCAGGTTTCTGAGCTGGGGCTGGTGGCTAGAAGGTGCACCTTGGCAGCAGGAGGTATGAGACTCCATCTGGATAATGCTGCCTAGGAGTTCAAGGGTTGTGTAGTTTATGAGTACAGTCAGGAGCCCACAGATGGTAGGAACAAGTAGATGCAGCTTAGCCTGGGGGTCCCAGCACTGTGAAAATAGGCTTCTTGGGAACCCCTTCAAGTTGAATCCTGGGAGATTTCTGGGTCTCCCTTTGGGGCATTTTGCCCAAATAAAACATCCAAGTATTCTCCTTGTATCCCTAGCTAACCATCTTGCCCACCCTGTTGCCCCCTCCCCCTTTGCCCGCATGCCCAACCCTAGCTTCTCTTTATCTCCCAGTCTAGCTGCATTTCTCAGTTTCAGAAAGCCTAATTCACCTTTCAGGGGGTAGAGAATTGGGCTCTGAACAAATCTGGGGAATGGGGACAGTTGGAGAGCAGAGGAGCCCTGGATGGGGTGCCACATCTTGACAGAGAGCAACTCCTCCCCATACACCCAGCTCCAGGGTTCCTAGCAGCCCCACCTCTGTGCTCACAGCTAGCTCAGGTCCTGGACAGCTCCCCTCGGCCCTAGTGCTTCACTAGCAAGGGGCATCTGGTCCCCTGAGATTGGGGAGAGAAGCCAGGAGGGGCTGGGGGAGTTGGGCGCAGGGCTGGGGGTGGGGGTGGGGAAGAAGCTGGGCCGGGCCCCAGGGACCAGCTGGGCAATGAGCCGGGGAAGCAGCCGGGAGGCTAAATGAGGGAGATTATCACCCAACTGCAGCCGGGCAGAGAGGGAGGCAGGCAGGCAGGGAAGCAGGGAGAGGGAGAAGAGGGTACAGGGCCAGAGGCGAAGGGGGTGTGGAAGGATAGGAAGGAGGCCAGAAGGGGCTGGGTAGGAGTGGGTGGTAAAAGCCAAGACATGGGCTGGAAGGATGGGGCCCCCACTGAGCAAAACCAGATTCCTGGAGGTCTAAGAGATTGGATGGTGGGGACTTGGGGACAATTAGAGACAGCTGGCCACCGGGCAATGGTGGGAGTGGGATTGTGTGTGCAACAAACTGAAGCTTCATTCCCAGTAGCCTGGAGTTCTCCCACAGCCCCACATAACCCCCCCTATGCATTTACTACCCAGCCCCTTTCCTTTCAGAAGTGAACGGCTTCCTGCTACCCCGCAGGGGGAAAGAGGGTGTCGTCTGGGCTCCTGATGGAGGTCAGTGTGTGGTAGAAGCAGCGTGACCCTGAGATCTCAGCAGATGCCAGAGAATTCAGGAACAGGAGGCCAGGGCAGTAGCAAGTTCTGGGGAAGGCTTGGGGGCAGCTCCCACTTTCTTGGCAGAGCCCCAGACTGAAGTAACCTTAAAAAAGCAATTAAATCACCTTTTAAAAAAAACAGTAAAGAAAAATCAATATTGGGAGAAAAGGGAAGAGAGAGAGAGAAGGATGGGGAGGAATAGTGGGGTGGGGCGCTTTGGAAAGGTCTGGAAGTCTACTAGGGAGGGGAGAGTGTGGGAGAGGACTGCCAGAACATGGGGTAGAGAGGGGGCTGTCTGTGGTCATCCTTGAGTAGGAACTTAGCAGCTGCTTCCAGGGCCAGCTCCACTTTCTCCTGCTGTGTCCCAGTCAGAAGCATCACCTGAACCTGCCCTCAGGGGGTCTTACCTTCCCAGCTTGGGGAAGGGCTGACCTACACTCATGGGAGGCTTATGGGAAAACCCAGCTGTGGGGCCCTGGAAAGCCACTTTGCTGAAAGGCTGGGGACAACCTACGTAGGGCATCATGCATGCCTAGGTAGGGTTGACCCTCACTGGGGCCTGACCTGGCCTTGCAACCAGGGTGGACTGAGCAGCTCCCTTCCCCCCAGGGGAGCCACCTTTGGGTCCCTCCTTCTAGGATCAGACTGAGACTGCGGGGGCCAGCCTGACGCAGGGGAGTGGTGGCCGTTGGGCAGCGGGTGGACCTCGGGCTCTAATCCCCAGCAGCTGCCGTTTCCCTCAGATCGATTCCCTTCTCACTTTTTTTTTTCAGCTGCTGGTACCGCGGCTTGGATCGATGGAGCCGCTTCCCCCGCCCCTCCGAGCTTCCTCTCCCTGCTGCTCATTAGTGCCCCGATTAATCAGCCCCCCCCCTTTCCCTCCGGGACAAGTACACTTTCACGTGCCCCCCCAGGGGGCAAGTGGCCCATTCTTACTACTCCTCCCAACAGGGGTTATTAAAGTGAGCCAACCCAGGTTTATACCCCTTATGCCTCCTACCTGTGTTGATAATCCATGTGTCTGCTTCCCCCTCCACAAAAGATAGCCTACAGGGCTCCCCTGCCCAGCTCTACCAGGGACAGGACATCCTGGGCATGGTTTTCCTTAGTATAGCAGTCCCACTGGAGCCCCAAGTCATCTTCCCACTCCCTCAGGGTATACCTCCATGGGGCTCCTCCCCTCCCTCCTCTCCACATCCTCTCCCCTGCTTTTGAGCTTCTCTTTGCTCCCTGGCCTAGCTCATCCAGCTCCCCTCCATACTTGGTCATAGCTAAGGGATTTGGAGACCACTATGGAAGTAAAGTGGCCACAGATGTGCAAGTCAGTCAGGGTGGCCTCTATCCCAGTCACATGGGTGCCTGGGACTGGGAATAAGAGCAAAGTCAGTGAAAGGGAGCCAGCCTCCCTCCTGGAGGGGGCAGGAGTATGGTTGGTGTTGAAATCAGCAGCAAAGCTCTAGGGAAAGAAAAATCTTGGAGCAGAGTTGTCTCCCTAGTCTGTCTTGCCTGCCCTCCCTTTCCTCCCTTTCCTTCCCTCTCTCATTCAAACAAGTGGCTCTCTCAAGGAGTTCCTGGAAGCTGTTGTGAATGGGGCAGTGGGATCAGTTGAAGGACAGAGTCATGAGTCAGGGAGGTTAGGAGATGGGGGTCAGAGATTGTTGAACCTTCATGGGGTGTGGTCTAGAAAAGTGGCAAGGAGTAGGCTGAGCACTCTAGGCATAGCACTCTTCCTGGATGGCCTGGGAGTGGGATATCTGGGGACCCCCCCCCGCAAGTGACTAAGGTATAGCAAGAGTTTGGGGAGTGCCCCCAAGCTGGGGATCCCCACTCTGGGCTTGGGGGGGTTCCCTTCCCTGGCTTGGCTCCTGCCGCCCGTACTGCCGGTGAAACGCTGTTGACATGTCCTGAATTATTAAGCATGGGGTGGGCTCGGGAGCACATGCTGAGCGGAGCGGCTGGGGCTGCGCGGTGTGGCGGAGCAGCGCTCGCTCCCTCGCTCCCTCGCTCACTCGCTCGCTCGCAGGGACACACGCAGGGGCTGACAGCTGTGCTGGTGCTGATAAGGGAAGCCACAAGGAGACGATCGAGGAGAGAGACAAGCAGCAGCAGAGGCAGCAGCGGCAGAGGCAGCACCAGGGCTGTGGAGCTGCTGGGAGTGGGAGTGACGCCCCCACCTCAGGCCCCCACCCTGTCCCCAATCTCCTTCTGATTGCCCTGAGTTTAGAAGAGCAGCCGCTGCCACCACCACCACTCCGGAGGGCACCAGGGCTGCTGACCAGGGAGGGACAGTGGCAGTGAGGCTCTGGCCAGTCCCAGCAGCCGGGGACAGATGCCGATCGAGATTGTGTGCAAAATCAAATTTGCTGAGGAGGATGCAAAACCCAAGGAGAAGGAGGCAGGGGATGAGCAGAGTCTCCTGGGGGCTGCTCAGGGGGCAGCAGCCCCTCGGGACCTGGCCACCTTTGCCAGCACCAGCACTCTGCATGGGCTGGGCCGGGCCTGTGGCCCAGGCTCCCATGGACTGCGCAGAACCCTGTGGGCACTGGCCCTACTCACCTCCCTGGCTGCCTTCCTGTACCAGGCAGCTGGCCTGGCGAGGGGCTACCTGACCCGGCCTCACTTGGTAGCCATGGACCCTGCTGCCCCAGCCCCAGTGGCAGGCTTCCCGGCTGTCACCCTCTGCAACATCAACCGTTTCCGGCATTCGGCACTCAGTGATGCTGACATCTTCCACCTGGCCAATCTGACAGGGTTGCCCCCCAAAGACCGGGATGGACACCGTGCAGCTGGCCTGCGCTACCCAGAACCAGACATGGTAGACATCCTCAACCGCACTGGCCACCAGCTTGCTGATATGCTCAAGAGCTGCAACTTCAGTGGGCACCACTGCTCCGCCAGCAACTTCTCTGTGGTAAGTTTTGCCAGCTGGGCCACCTGGCCTGGGGTGGCCACAGGATGGTGTGAAGGTGGAGGGTAGTATGTGAGGGCATCCTCAACAGGGCTTCCCTTCCTTCTGCCACCAGAGGCAGGCCTCATGTCTCCCCCAGTGGTGTTTCCTTCTGGCTCCCTAACCCTGGAGCAGCTAATGCTCAGAGGGGCTTACCCCAATGGCGCCGTTCCTCTTCTGGTCCTGCTGCTGCAGTGCCCAGGGTTGGGGGCCAAGGGTATCCTGGGAAGGAACTCAGGGTCCTGAAGCTGCTCCTCATCCCAAGGCAAGACCAACTGAGCCCCACTTTGCTCGTTTCCCTTTTCTTCTGAGGCTACTGGATTCTTCTTCCTACCAAATAAAGGTGACAGGGAAAGGGGTCCTGGGGCGGGTCCCTGGCTAGGGAGGACTCGGGGCTGCTTTCTGGCCAGCCAGCTGCATGGAAATGGTCTTCCTGTACACTGGGTGCCAGTCTCTTCCGTCTCTGTGTTTCTCGCACACCCCCCTTCACAGCCGTCCTCACACATCCCTCTTTCATGCGCCCCTCGGCCTCTCCCACTTGCCAGTGCCCTCCTCTGGCCCCTTTTCCTGCTGCTCCCTTGCCTGGCTCTGGCTCTCACACTGGGAATCACTCATTCACTCTATGTGCATAACTCACCCTGTGAGCTGGCACACAATCACATACACACTCCTGCTCAGGAACAGTTTCCTGCATACTCCCTCTCACATACACTCAGTGTCCCTGTCACTATACTCACATGCACACCTGCACACCCACCCATCCAGAGAGCTACTCATCTCCATGCCTGAACCCCAGCTTATAGCTGCCAAGAATGGGGTTATGCTGAGGATAGCATGGCAGCCCCTGACACCTCCCCCCAGTCTATTCCAACCACCATTCCCCATTCTCCATTCAGAGACCACTGGCACCACTGGTCCTATGTATGTGAACACAAACACATGTACCCTCACCGGGAGTGGGGTGCTGGCTTTGCCTGTTGTCCCCTGTATACCGCCCACAGCCAGGTGGGGGGGGGCGTGTCTTGGGCATCTTCTGGTCTATCAGGGCTCCATTCACTCATGCTCACAGGCTATCTATTATTCATGGTGTGTGAGACGCCTGACCCCAGTATCCAGTTGACTCCCAGCATTATGTATGTGTCTCTGGTTTCATCCTTGTGACCATTGCCTGGTGCATGTATGAAAATGTGTGGTGTCAAGACAGTACCTGTTCAGGCCCAGCTTCTAGCAGCAATGGGGACTTTCTCTCCTCAGAGGCCAGCTCCCCACCCCCAGGCTCTCTCACTCACTGCCTCAGTGTTACCACGAAACACGCATCAACCAGGTTCGTAGCCCCACCACCATGCCTGCAGTGTCTGGGGCCTCTTGCCATTGGGTTGTGTAGGTGGAGACAGTGGGGGAATTACATGGAAAGAGGATCTGGAGGGAGGAGATTTTACCAGGAGTGGAATCAGGGACTATTAGCCTATGGTCTAGGTATAGACCCTATCTTTTAGGAAAAATCACTGCCTCCCAAAGCCAGACCTGGAAGAATCCCCAGGAAAGAAGTGGGATGTAAAGTGTAAGTATGACCTTTGGAATCCATTGGACTCCTGTCTTAAGTCTCTCTGTGTTGGTGTTGGAGGGGGAGAGCCTAGTCTCAGCAGATGCTGATGGGGCAGAAATCAATGGGGTCTTTGTGTCACTGAGCTAGAGTTTGTCTCAGGCCTGGGTTGGGCGGGCAGGAAAAGGGAAGGGTAATGACACATGTCAGTAGAGTAAGAAATGGAGAGAGCTTAGGAAATGAAGGGAGGGTGATAGAGGATTTGTGCTGGCCACAAGGATAAGAGGTGCCCAGAGAATACAGGGATGATTCCCTTTATCCAGGCCAAGAATTTCTGGAATCCTGGGGAGGACAGGGTAGAGCAAGGGAAGCATTCCATAGGCCCTTGGTACCCTGGGGCTGGAGAAGGAAGCTTGTGGGTCTCAGCAATGGGGCTTTTCCAGGACACCCAGGAGAAGTGGGGCAAAGCAAGCACTAGAGACAGAATCCCTTTTGGGGGTTCCTGTTTCCTATATCTAACCTAGCCTAGACTTGTACCCTCCTGTCCACATCTTGTCCCCCATATGCTGCACATAGTTCCTCCTGGACCTGGCACACTCGACTGAGTCTCAGACAGTTAGGAGCTGGGCTGGGACTCACGGCAATGGGAAAGATGGGTACACTGCCTGGGTGAGACTGGCAAAGAGAAATGAAGACATGAGGCCTCTCGTGAGGACATGAGGTCCATAATCAGCTCTGTGGTGAGGTTGTGGGGGTCTATGATGGGGATTTAGGGGTTTTTTGGTGGGGGAGATGAATACATAAGCCAGTTTGGATGGCACCTGCCCGGGAGTGGGTGGTGAAATGGTCAGTGACTGTGACAGACAGACTTCAGCAAGGGGCTGTTATGTGTTTTCTGTTGCCTTCCCTGTTTCCTCCTTCCCACTCCCCACTCTGCTGTGACCTTTCCTCCGGAATCCAAGTTAATAAATGTCACATTTTCCAGCCTATTTTTACTCTGGGTAATGTGCCCTCCCCCAGTCCCCTAAGCTGCTGCTTTTGCTTCTGATACCACTGCAGTTGCTCTCACCCCCATGCTCCCAAATATCCCTTCGTTTACTCCCAGTCACTCAACATGCAGTTCAGTGTGCCTACTCTGCGTCAGGCTCCTTGCTGGGGTCTATGGGGTCAGCAAATAAGGGAAACCTTAGTCCCCAATCCCTGTCCTCAAGCTGCCTACAGTCTCATGGTAGAACAGGGACAGGGATGCTCAAAAGCTTAAGCAACCATGCAAGAGTTAACCAGCCATGCAGGCAGTGTCATAAGGTGCCAGGATTAATTGCCAGATGAGGTGCATAGGTGGTAAGAGTCCGAGTTCAGAGAGAGAGAGAGAGGCTACTCTGAGCTAAAGAAGGCTGGGAAGGCTTAAGGAATGGGATGGGTTGGCCACAGTTTGGAGAGCAGAGAGGAGAGAAAGAGAGGGTGCTGGGGGTAGGACTCTCTGTCCCTTTCCATCCAGCTTTCCTCTAGTTAAGCACCTAGCTCTTCTCTTTCTCTCTCCCCTCAATAGTCAGCCTCACACCAACCCACTACCACTTCTGCCTCCTTCATCACCCCATGCCCCACCCGACATTGTAGATGGCTCTCCTCCCTGATTCCTACCACTAGCCCCCCAGCTGTGTGTCTGCCCCAGGTCTACCTCCTCCACCGTGGCTCACTTTCAGCCTACCCACTTAGCAGGCGGCAATCGCTTTCTCCTTAGCCTTCATTGCTTTTTCTGTACAATACAAAGGTGGCTCTAAAAGCCAGCAACTCCTCTCAGCAGGGGCCTGTACACCATGTGTGTTCTGGAGCCTAGTGATCATGTGGACTTGAGCCTCAGCTCTAGTCCAGTTGTGTGGGAAAACCAAAGCACTCCCATGAGCATCCATTGTGTATTCATTACATGGGATATAGGGTAGTTGTGAGGATTAAGGAGGTATTCCTAAAGAGTTTAGCACACTGCCTGGCATGCATGCAGTACATACTCTGCAAGTGTCATTTGTCATCAATGCCACCTCAGCTCCTGGCCATCTATTTTTCTTTTTTTGTCTTTTTGAAGCAGGGTCTCCCTGTAGCTCCAGCTGTCCTGGAACTCACTATGTAGACCAGGCTGGCCTTGAACTCACAGAGATCTGCCTGCCTCTGCCTCTCAAGTGCTGGGACTACAGGCTTGCGCTGGCCATCTTTTTAACCTCACTGTTCATCACTTGCTGGTTTCTGATCCCAGCTCTGGCATACCACTGTTCTCCATCCTTTAGTCTTTCCTCCCTGTGACCCTAGGGCCCACACCGTCCTCTGAGATTATAGCCCTCCCAAACAGGCATCTGTGCAACAGTGTGCATACACTCTGTAGGTCAGTGTAGTCAATAAACCTGTGATGATGGCATGTCCCGTATCTGTACTGTTCAACATGGTAGTCACTAGCCACATGTTTCTGTTGAGCATTTGAAATGTGATTAGGCATGCCTGACTAGTGGCTGTTGTCTTGGACAACCTATTGGTGAATGAAGTTCAGATTGCCTGGCTGGGGCAAGGCTGGAATTACTGCTGGGACTAAAGGATATGCTTATGGTGATGGATGCAGGCTGTGATTGCAAATCAAGTTGAGGTCCTATGTTAAGCTGAGGAAGGAGTCAGTGTTTGGGGGTTGGGAGCTTTGGGATTCTTGGAAGTACCATGTGACACCTTTCTTCTGGGGCAGACATGACTTTGGTCTCTTCTCTACCATTTTCCTGTCTGAAAAATCAAGGTAGGAAGGAGGAGGGAATCCCAGGGAGGCAGGAGTAGTAGGCCCCAGCCCCTCTCTCTAGGGCTCCCAGGATCAAGGGTGCAGACATCCCCTGGGAGAGCAGGAGGCCAAGGCCCTGTAGGCTCATCACTGTCTCTGTCCCCTCTTGGCTCTCAGGCTTCCCTCTCCCTCCCAACCCTCCTTCCCCACACGCTGGTGACTGCCGCGACTATTAATCACTCGCCCTGTTCTCTTCCTCTCTACTAATCAGGCACAATTAGACAAGGCCTCTTCCAGCTGGGCAGTCCCCCTCCCTGCTCTCCCCCTCCCCTCACAGCCCTCTCCGCCTACCACCCAGGACAGCTCTGAGGCAAAGGGGACTACATACAAGCCCTCTCCCATTCTGACTGCCCTGGCCCCCAAGTTAGGGCTCCTCAGGAACCCCGTCCTTCTACCCCAGTTTCTTTCTTAGTCCCTGCATTCCCCTGGTGTAGTTGAGCCAGTATTGGCTCTATCTCTGACCCCTGGCCATTGTCTGTGAAAGGGGCTAATCCACACTCCCTTCCCAACTCCAGACCTGCTCTTTGCCCCCTTGGCTCTGGAAGGGAGGGTATTCCTTTTGAGGCTGATTCAGGCCTCTTACCTCCCAGATGAGCTTTATTAACTCTACCTGAATCCACTGTCCAGTCCTCTGATCCTTTGGTCCCATCCTGTTCTGAGGTGTGACCCTTGTGCACATTTAGTGCAACATCTGATTGAGGGTTGGTCCTGTCTAAAGGAGTGGGGTGGGTGGGTGGAAATACGGTAAGGGAAGGGTGAAGTCCCAGGCTTTCACCCTATATGAGGGTGTTGGTAGGTCTTCCATGGTGTCAAAAGAAACTCCAAATCCAACTTATTTCAGTAAAAACTTTCCTGAATCTAACAAGCCCATAGGTTGCCTACAGTTCACATTGCAGACTGCATAGGGTATTGCCCACCTCTTATTTAGCAGTAGCTGCTGCTCCTCAGGGCCTCCTGGAGGGGGCACTCTCAGTCTGGCTGCACTGGCAGTGAAGTTGGTGGAGGAGGTTTGGGTAGTGTGCCTGCAGGGATAGGCCGTGATGGTTACTGTCACTGAAGCTGGTCTTCAAGGGCATTAGGGAGGGTAGTGAGGGACATACCCCACCCAGCCCCACTCAGAAGCCCTGTGGCCTCTTCATTAATCAGGAATCAGCCCTGAGCTGGGCTCATTACCAACTCAGCTTCTCATTGCACTACCGGAAAACGTTGATTAGCATTTGAAGAAATGGCCCCCCATACCTCCTACCCTCCATCTTTCTCCACTCCATGGATGTCCATCTCTGCCCTTGGGCTTCCAGGAGGAACTTGTCCTCTTGTGGTAGACAGCAGGGCTGTCTGGTCCAGGTCTGGGCTAAGGGGCAGAGAGGATCAGAAACCTCTAGGCAGGAGGGTCCAAGGGAGAGCAGTCAGAAGGCCTAGCCCCTAGGCCCTGGAGTCAGCCTGTCTAGCAGGATCAGAGAGGGGCAATTAAAAATGGAGCCCAAGGGTGGTCCCGGAGAGATAGCCACTCTGACGAAGGGGAGGGGACAGCAGCTTCAGGCTGAGGAGATAGCAGCTTTCCTTGCCCTTCTCGGCTCTCCTTTGAGCAGCTAGGCAGAGAAGGTGGGGACAGCTAGCTCTGGCTTGGGAGGGAGGTCTGAGAGTAGAGGGCCTGATCCACCAGGATAATTGTGGTTTTTGTTGTCATTATTTTTGCTTTTGGTAGGTCATGACAGAGACTTAGGGTCTTCAGACCTCCCCCAGTTGCTGTAGGGTGGGCAGGCAGGAAAAGGACAGAGCCTGAGGCTGAGAACAGAAAGGCTCTGATGCTGTGTGTCTTCCAGGAAGGGATATGGGTGCCTGCACTTCCCTTGGCTCCCAGGCTGGGGGTGGAAGGGCTGAAAATCCAATCCACCCCCCAAATATTCACAGTGCCCTTGGGACACCAGCTTTGGATTGGAGGGGGAGCAGTTCCAGAGAGATAGGCATAGGCTGCGGCAGCCGTAGCGGCGAGAGTTCAGAGAGGAGCCACGGGATGATTAAGGGGAAATGGAGGATTGATTTAGGAGGAAAGATTAAAGGAGCTAAATCCGTGGCGCTTGGCTCAGCGGTGACTAAGCGTGGACAGGATAATAGCTTACAAATGTGTGAAAGGTGTAAATACCAAGCAGGGGGAGGGGAGACAGCTCAGGGGACCAGGGAAGCTGGG
>NW_008360326.1:5657416-5695784 GCF_000622305.1 Nannospalax galili
AGCTGAGGTTTCATTTCTAGGGTGCAGCTCCCTGGACCTCGCCGTGACCTCCACACCTCACTCCAGGCCAAATATGGACCGAGGTCGCAGGTTCAAATCCAACCCAAGTCCTTCAGCGCCCCCTCAGCACCAGGCCTTTCGGTTGTTCCCAGTTTCGCCAGCCCCGCCCGGCTCTGCTCCATCTCCTTGGTACCCACCCCAATCCCGGCTGTCCAGGCTCCCGCCCCTCTCGTCCCCTTCCTGGCCACGGCGGGCGACGGTGTCTCCCTCCGCGGTGGAAGCCTCTGGCTCTGCTGTGTGCGCGGAGGTCACTTTGCGGAGGAGCTGGGAGCCGGGGGAATGCAAATGAGGCAAACCCAGGGAGGAGAGCCGCGGCGCCCAGAAGAGACGGAGGGAGGGCGCTGCGCAGTGATGGATGCCTGCCCCGCGGGAGGGAGAGGCGGCCGGCTGGGAGCGCGGCCGGTGGGTGCGGCCACGTGGTGCGGGCGGCCAGACCTGGGCCGCCAGGAATGCGTCTAGGACAGAGTTTCCTGGTGGGCGCCCTCCCACTCGTCCACTTGTCCCCTATTCTGTCCCCACCGCCATCCCAATCTTGGTGGAACAGGGAACCCCGCCAGCCACCGTGGGTGCGTGCCTCACAGTGTGAGTGAAACTCTTCAGGTCAACTTTGCATCGGGAATGCAGGGAATGCCAGGGAAAGATTTGGTTACTAAGTACAAATATTACCACCTGGAAAATGGACTTTCTAGAGCTTCTGGCTTGAGGAATAGCTGCCTGGGAAGAGGTCTGAGGGCTTACCTGGGTTCTGGAATCCTGCTTTCTCCCAGTTAGGAAGCTGCTGTGAGCTGTGGATCACAGCATGCTTCCATTTCATGAGCCCTTCTGGCTCTTAGCCGTTTCTTCCTTCTGGTCCACTATGGTTCTCACACCTAGATTTGAACAAACATGACCACCATTGATTCCTAGATCCACCTTGGGAATGAAGGACCCCTGAAAAACATGTGGGTGGCAGTGGGAACTGGAACTGTTTTGATTGTGTGGTAGGGAAGTGGCCCACTCTCCTCCCTAAATCTTCATCTGATGTCCTTTTTGGGTAGAGGGCAGCAGGCTGACTCAAAGAAGCTTTCTCTAACCCTCCAACTAGAATCAAACTCCTATTGCACCATTAGAGGCCTTGGCTGGGATCCCCATCACAGCATGGACCATAGCCAGTAGCATCTATTTGTGTGATTGTTAGATTTGTGTGTTCTGTTCCTGCTTGTAGACCTGGCACTTTCAGCATGCCTGGCACACGGCGTAGGTGCTCAGCAAACGCTTTTTGAATGAATGAATGCCTCTGTATCAGACAGCAAACTCTTCAAGACAGACTGTTTTGTTCTGGGGTGTGTCCCCAGCATCAAGCACAGTGCCAGATACATTGTAAAAATTCGACAAATAGTGTTTGACATACTTGTTGTCTGAATACCTACTATCCCCTGCTCTGCCACACCATGTGACCCTGGCAAAAATTCCTGGCCCTCACTGTGCCTCCATCATCTTGTCTGTGAAATGTAGGCAATGAGAATACCTCCTATCTTTCTGAGCATGGAGGAGTTCATTTAAGTTAAGTATTCAAGACTGCTTGGTTCAGAGTAGCTGTTGCTAATGTGCTATATAATTATCTCTTTTCTCATACTGCCTCTGAAGAGTGCCTGATTTTATTCCCATTTCACAGGTGAAAAATGGAGACTCAGAGAGGTTAAGTGACTGAACCCAAATCCCACAGGCTTAAGTAAGTGCAAGTCCCAGAGGTAAGCTGGTTAAGCCTTTTGTCTGCTGGGAGAGCCCTAACTGGCGCTCTGAAAGAGCTCCAAGCCCTGAGCACCTCCCAAAGCGCAGACATCTTTACCAAGAGGCGTGATGCCCTGTGAGATTGGGCCCAGTGGGGATCCAAAACCAAAGTAGCTGTGCAGTCTTGGCTAGAATCTCCCTTCCCTAGGTGGGCAGCCCCCCTCTCTGAACGCCTGCCATGCATCACCCTGAGTTTATCTCTAATCTGCAGTCCTAACCTGAAGAGGTAGAATTGCTGGTTGCCTTTTATGGAGGTGCAAGCCAAGACTTAAAGAGGTTGTCAGGCACCCAGTGCCTGATCACTCTCTCGGGTTGTTTGTCAAGGTTGGTGGAAGAGGCAGGATTTGAACCCTGCTTTGTCAGGCTGTAAAATCTGTGTCCCTTTCTTTTTGTTCTGAGGCCTTTATATCCATTTCCAACATCATATGCTAACATTGAGGCTAATGCAAATTATTTCACTCTACAAATATCCATTTGTTTGTTTATTTAAGGATGTGGTGTCCACTATGTTGCCACAAATTCCTGGGCTCAAGCAATCCTACTGTCTCAGACTCCTGAGTAGCTGGGACTACAGGTGCTTGCCATTGGACTCCTATTTTATCTCCTTTGAGACTTAACCCATGAAATAAGTAAAAGCAGGAATTTTCTGGAAGGCTCCATTTGACATGCGAGGAAACTCAGGTCCAGAAAAGCTGACAACTCACTAACCTAGGTCACAGGCTGTCAGAGCTAGACTTGCAGCTGGACCCAGTGTCTATTGACTCTTGGGGAGGTGATAAAATTAGTGAAGAATACTGGTACTGACCAGGAAGGAGAACTAGGTTCTAGTGCTGAATCTTCCTTGGGGGCCACTGGACATGGGTCTTGGCATCTCTAGGCCTCTGTGTCAGCCTTTGTACAATGGGGGCTTGGTCTGAGTAACCTCAAGCTTCTGACCACCAGAAACATCCAGACATTTTGAGATGGTGCCATTGTCCTTCCTCTGCCCCTGGGAGATGGGGAAGGATGGGGCTATGAACCTAGATGCTGGATCACCTCTGAGTAAAGCCACGGCCTGGGACCTCTCTGACCCTGGGGTGTTAGTCATAGCCTAGGGAGGATGACATTGCACTCCCTTCTACTGATCCACAGTAGACCCTAGCATACTGCATGGTAAAGGGAAGTTCATTTCAGGGCTCCTAAAAATGAGGTAGGGGGTAGACTCCACAAAGTAGGGCTGAGGTGGGGGGACTGCCATGCATAGAGAAGTAGCTAGGAGGGAGGTGCTAGGGTCTTGGCAGAAGCAGGGTGCCCATAAGGCAGTAGAGATAAAGCCCAGGCTGCAGATTAGCTGTGGGATTTGCTGCTTGGTCCATGCTGCTCCTAGCTGTTTCTTATCTCCTAGAGGCCCAGGGCCTTCTTCCCCCACATTGCTGAGCCCTGGCCCTGCTAATTGCCTATTAACCCTGTGGGCTGTGTGGCTTCAGGGAGGAAAAGAAACCAGCGAGGGCTTAGGGGAAAGCCAGCAGCCAGGCAGGGACAGCTAAATGGGAGCTGTGGATGGATGGAGCTCAGAGGGCTGAGAGAAACCATCGTTCAGGGAAGCAAACTCTGGACAGATCTCTCCCAGCTCCTGATCACTGTCTCAAGCAGACTGGAGGGGAGCAGAAGGGGGAGGGCACCTGGGTGACCTCAGGCCCATGATAAAGTTTGGGAGGAAAACAAAAGACAAATACTGGATACCCCATGTGCAAGAATGAACAGAGAGGAAAGCAAGTAGGAGAGAGGTGCAGATGGCAAGGGACAGAGAGGACAGGAAGCATCTAGGCAGTGGGAGAGGAAGATGTGCTGCGGTGATGGACAGGCTGATCAAGGGCCAGGGGGCAGAGAAACAGTTCAGAGGGACAATCGATTGGGTGCCAGGAACAGATAGACGGGGGACTATCTGAATTAGAGAAGCACTGGAAAAGCAGACTGAGACCAGAAAACAGCTCTCAACCATGGGCTCTGGCCAGCACTAAGGGGAGAGGTAGTCAGAGAGGGACCAGCAGAAGGCTGGCTAAAGGAAGGTAGTGGAGGGATCCAAAGGGTGTCCTGCCTACAGGCTATGCCTCTTCAGCCCAGAGGAGGCTCTGGGAGGGCCACACACTCCATTAGGGCTGAGAGAGTGGGTCTGGGAGCCAAGGCAGAGAGGAGGTAGTAGGGTTTTGACATGGGGCCAAGACCCTATGGGCAGGGCTTAGAGGCTGAGGTTATCTGGAGATGGCTCCTTCACTCTTAGGACACTAATTGGCCCAGGACCTACTCTCTCCGTGATTGTGCCCTAGGCTCTCAACTACTGCACATACACCCTCCTTCCAGGCCAGTCTGTGGGGAGGGAGCAATGGACAACTAGTGGGACCTTGTGGCTGAGCAGCCGTGCCGTCTCCATGGAGGAAGCTGCCGACTGTGCTGCCACCAGAATTCTGCCACTTAGGAGCTGGTGGCTAGCTCTACCACCACTGCCTGGGCCAGGGACTGTCTCCGGGGCAACGCTGTGCTCTGCCCAGCAGTGGGGCCTGACCTGGGCTGTGCAGGTGGCTCAGTCCTGCCAGTCTGGCTTGTCCATTTCCTGCAGTGCCCCTTGGATCCAAGCTACTTCCACCCACCTTCTGTGTCACTTACTGTCCCCCCTCTTCACAGCTACTTCATGGATATATGTGCTAGGTAATCACACTCCTCCCAAACCAGGGATGGGCTCCATCTTGCAGGTGGCTGGATTTAGGGTCCTGTAGTGTGTGTCTGTGTGCATCTGTTGAACAGAAGCATATACCTTCAGTGGTGGCCCCACATAGGGCCGGTACGACAGTCTTTTATTCACTGAACCCATTGTGTTTTATAAGCATTGACTGTTTTCACATGGGCTCTGTTCCATTTTGGATCTCCACAGTCCTTTACTTGCTGTGTATTCTTAGCCAAGCTACTTCTCTGAGCTTCAGCTACTCCATCATTATGGGGTGGGGGTGGGGGGCAAAACAATAATTACATCATGTAGCTTTCTTGCAGGCTCCAAGGAGAAAGTATATCAAAAGCATTTATCAAAAGACCTGGGACAAAGAGTGTTTGATCATGTTTGCTTTTCTTCTGTCCTTCACCCCTCTGCTAATCTTACTGGACCTTAGGGATGCCAAGAGGGAACAGGACTCTAGGCCTCAGGGAGTTGGGGACCTGTAAGTGGGGCTGAGCTTTGGAGAGACCATGGTATTCTGGCAGTCAGGGAGCTGCACAGATGGTATGAATACAGAGGGACACGAGTGAGCTGCTCATACATAGGGTTCTCCCATGGATCCTGAGCTTCGTTTAGCCTCTGAACTCAAGCATGTACTCAAAACTGGCTGTGTTGGCAGGAGCTGATTCCTGCATCTTCTTGGCTTGAAATGGGAAGATGTTGGATACTTCTCTGTTCCCTCATCTGACTTTCCCACACCACTGGGAAGTCAGGAGTTTTGTACCCAGTGCACTTCAGGGTCTCCTCCCTCCACAAACATGTCCCAAGAGTCCAGGGCCAAGCTCTCTTGCTGGGTTCTTGTATCTTCCTCTAATGCCTAGGCCCTCTCTAGGCAAGCACTCTACCACTGAGCTACATCCCTGGCTCTCTTTACTTTTTATTTTGAGACAAAATATCACGAAGTCACCTAGACTAGCTGTGAACTCACTCTGTAACCCAGCAGGATCTTAAAATTGCCATCCTCCTGCCTTGGTCTCCAGAGAAGCTAGAATTACAGTCCTGTGCCACCATGTCCTGTTCATCTAGCACCTTTCTACATTCTATGTGGTCCATGGATCAGTAGATTTGTAGAAATGCAGACTCTCAGCCCTGTTTGGGTTCATCCACCTCCATTTATTAAACCAGAACTGGCACTTTACAAAGGTGATCTATGTACACACTGGCAATTGAGCACTGGAAATTGGAGATTTGGAGACCTAAGCAAACAGGTCTAGTTCTCTGAGCGTCTGTTTCCTCATCTGCAGAATGAGAAGAAAATACGGACCTCAGGGTAGTTACGAGGATTCACTTAGAGCTTGTAGTTTAACATGCCTGAGGGTACTCTGAATCCTCTGAGCTGTCTGTGACACCCTCTTCTGCCCCACAGGAACATGCTGCAGGAAGGGTAAGGTGTGGGCAGAGTGCTGCAGATGGGACCCAAGGACTAGAACCCAGTCATTGGGAAGGGACAGGTGAGGAAAGGAAGGCAGCAGCTATAAAGAGGAAGGAGTGGAGGAACAGAGCTGAAGGAAAAGAGAAGCAAAGGAAAGGACTGGCCGGGCCAGCAGCATGGGACACACGCTGTCTCTTCCAATCCTGAGGTGGGAGCTGGCTCTTGATGTGAGTAGGTTTGGGGTAGGGTGATGCTAAGAATGAGTTAAGGGAAAAACTGGAGCTTTGCATTCTGATGAGTTCCTTCTGCTCACTAGCTGTGTGATGTGACCTTGTACAAGTCATACCACCTCTCTGAGCTGCAGTTTCTTCATCTGTTATTGAGATAATTAAACCCATCAGAGCCCCTGAGTGGATGAAATGGGCCAGTAGGAGATGTTGCCATGTTTTAGTACTTGCTATGCAATTTATTTAAATTTTAGAAATCAGGTCGAGTGAAGGAAGTACTGTGGAGTAGGTAGAATCAGGGTTGCTGAAGCTGTAGTGGCTGACTCAGCAGAAGGGGGGAGGTCTGAACCGTGCCCCCCCCATGTTTCTGGAGGTCCCCTCAGCTGCTTCAGAACTCTGCACTTCCCCAGCTCTCAGTCCAGCCTCGCCCTTCTGCACTCTCCCTCTGCAGCCAAGTCTAGGGAGCTACCCCCCACCCCAATGCCACTTCATGCTTTGACAGTGTGAACATGTTCCGAGGAGAGGGGCGGGGTAGTGATGGATCGCGCTGCCCCCCTGCCCCCAGGGAAGGTGCTGCCTGTGATGGGTTTGACCCAGGGGCGCGTCTCTGTGGGGTGGGCCTGGTAGGAAGGAACTAGAATCCGTCTCTTTCTCAGCAGCTCTCCCACCCCAGCTGCTGCAGGACTTGAGGCAGCAGCCAAATCTCCAGTCTGAGCCTGCGCCTCCATCCCCGGGGCGCCAGCGCCACCTGGTGTTCATTGGTGAGAACTCTCGAAGAGGAGACGGGAGATGGGCTTTGGCCTGTTATCACTTATGAAAGTGTCTTTTGTACCTCAAACCTGGGCAAGCGCATGGGATATCAAGGCAGGCTCAATGCTCTTGTACAGCCTGCTCTCTGTTGGGGGAGATGAACAGTGGACAGTGAGACGCGCAGTGATCAAAGTCTCAGGTCTTGATATGTACTGAACAAATACCCTGTGAACACAGGATGTCAAGTACCAGATGTTTGGGTTCGTCACAGATTTGGGGTGTTAGGGCAGTAGATATTTGGGGTGTCAGGGCATACTGAATGGAGACTTTCAGGCTAGGGAAGGAGTCTGACTTCATCCTCTGGAAAATGGGAAGCCATTATTGTTTAATTTGGTTTTAAAATAAGTTTTATTGGGCCCAGATGGTAGAGTGCTTGCTGCACAAGTATGAGGATCTGAGTCTGATCCCCAGAACCATGTAAAAGGCCAGGCAGGGGTACATGTGCCTGTAATCCCAGCACTGGGCAGGCAGAGACAAGAGGATCCTTAGAACTCTCTGATCAGCCAGTCTGGCCAAATTGATGAGCTCCATGTTCAGTGAAAGATCTGTCTCCAATAATAAGGTGGAGATGACTGAGGAGGACACTTGACACCAACTTATGGCCTCCACCTGCATGTGCACACACACACACACAGATGTGTACACATAAATAATAAGTTTTATTGTGTACGTTTGAGGTTTTACAACATGATGTGGGTGAACTACAGATTGTAGAATCTGGCACGGAACTTGATTGGGTTTGAGTGTTTTGGCTGTTGTGCAGAGAACAGAGGACAGGGATGGATGAAGGGAGACTTGAGCTACACAGAGAGAACCTGGCAATAAAAAGAGTTCTGCTATTGATATGTTCTGTCCCACTTCAGGTCTATACTCGCTATGGGAAGTGTTACACCTTCAACGCGGATCCACAAAGCTCACTGCCCAGCCGGGCAGGTGGCATGGGCAGTGGCTTGGAGATCATGCTAGACATCCAGCAGGAGGAGTACCTACCCATATGGAGGGAGACAAGTATACAGGCGGGAAAGGGATAAGGGTCAACCTGGGGACCGGGGCCTGGGGCAGGTTCCGAAGCTCCACATCTCTGCTGTGCAGATGAGACGTCATTTGAGGCAGGCATTCGGGTACAGATCCACAGCCAGGAGGAGCCTCCCTACATCCACCAGTTGGGATTTGGTGTGTCCCCAGGCTTCCAGACATTTGTGTCCTGCCAAGAACAGCGGGTGAGTATCCCCAGCTGGGTCTTAACTGGGAACAGGCAAGCCTCTGCTCAGAGGGATGCTGACCAGATCTGTCCTCAGAAACTCACAATCTACCAGCCCCATAGCCCTTGTTTGGGCCATGGACACTGGAGGACTGGGCTGCATTCTTGGCCTTGACCCCCTCATATCCCATTTCTTCAGCTAACCTATCTGCCCCAGCCTTGGGGCAACTGCCGGGTGGAGAGCGAGCTCGGGGAGCCTGAGCTTCAGGGCTATTCGGCCTATAGTGTGTCTGCCTGCCGACTACGCTGTGAAAAGGAAGCTGTGCTTCAGCGCTGTCACTGCCGGATGGTGCACATGCCAGGTGGGCACCTCCAGCCAGTCCCTGCTGCCACCTTTCTGAGTTTTTGAATCTCCAGGGGCAGGAGCATGTATACAACATGAGAGTGTGCTCACATATGTCTGGGCATTCATACAAGTTCTCATATATTTGGAAATGCATGTATGTACATGCTTGTGTGCATGTTCATATGTATTTGTATGTGTATATTTGGGGTTGTGTGCATGAGCTTGAGTGTGTATGTACATAGTTAAGCAAGTACACATGTTTTTGTGCATATGTGTTTATATATTATCATGCTTATAGTGCACAGGTATGTATACATTCATCTGTTATGCATATGTGCAAGCATGCACATTTGTATGTGGATGCCCACATGGGTGTGTGGTAAGGGAGAAAGGAAAGGACTGTAGATCTCAAAATACTCTTCTCTTCTTTTAGGCAATGAGACCATCTGTCCGCCAAATATCTACATTGAGTGTGCTGACCATACACTGGGTCCGTGCTGCCTTCCCCCACCTCTCATCACCCTCTTCACTCCTCTGTGTACCCTTCTCCTCTCTGTCACTTCTCCCAGTCTTTCCCTGGAGGGGTCTTGCTGAGGTTGAGCTTGGTTTCACACGTCAGGGGGTCTGAGGGCTTCTGCAGGTTCAGGTACTTGGTTAATGGTCACAGACTATGGGGGTATTTCAGAGAACCCAAGGCTAGGACTTGGGCTGGGCTTCCCGTCTCAGTTCTGCCAATGAGTGCTCTCTCTCTCTCTCTCTCTCTCTCTCTCTCTCTCTCTCTCTCTCCCCACACACACACACGCTATAGCTGCTAGCCTTTCTGCTTGCTGAGAAAATGAAATAATTTCTCTCTAGGCCCCAAGAAAAATGCATTGCCAGGTATCAATGTGGGTCAAGCAAACCCTATCTGTCCACAGGCCTTACCTAATCTACACCCATCTATCCATCCATCCATCCACTCACCCACTCACCTAACTGATGATTGATTCATTCATTCTCCAGACCTGTGCAGCCTGTTCTGGGTGTTGGGGATGAGTGTGAGGGCAAAAGCCCTGCCCTTGCCCAGCTGAGGACAGATGTTAACACAGTGTGGCGTTTTTGGATAGGGGTATCTCAAGAGTGTTACAAAGCCCTGGGGAGGGGCATGCAGTCCCAATCAGGAGAGGCTGGGAGGATTCCTAGGAGAAGCTACATATTGGCAGAGGCTTGAAGGGTGCATGAGTCAACCAAGTGCAAAAAGAAGTATGTTCTAGGTGTTCTGGGCTGTGGGGATAACATGTTCTAAAGACCTTGTGAAAGCATGTTTTGTCTAGGGTACTTAAAAGTCAGCATAGTTGCAGGCAGAAGATGATGAAGGAAGCAGAGAGTCAAAAAAGGAGGCTCTGGGAAGCCAATGAAGGCTTAAAGCAAGGCAGAAAGGTGAATGGATGAGATATAAAGTGGATAGCTTAAAGCAGGGCACTGGTCAGGTGCTCCCTGCAAAAATCCAGATGTGATGGGGTCCTGGAGATGGATTTGAGATGCTGGGGTAGCAGATCGACATACCCAGATCTCCTCTGTCCCTCCTACCACCTGCACCTGTCAAGTGGGTAACAGAAGAACATTCATCAAAGGAACAGATGTATCAGCAGGAATAAGAGAGCCACAGATATGGCAAGAGCCCACAAACTAAGTGACACTGGGGAGCACCTGAAAGGATGAAAGTAAGGAGTGTTATGGAGCCCAGAGACCTGGTGCTGCCCGAGAGAGCCAATTGACAGCTGTGTGGCACAAGAGCAAGAACACAGCCTCTGTCTCTCCACAGCTTGGTGATCCAGGAAGTTGGGAAAGTACATGGGTATCTCTGCCCTTCCAGTCTCTCTTTGACCTGCCTAACCCCAGGCCAGAGGGCAAAGGAGTCGAGGTGATGTATTTGGCAGGGATCAGCCTCTTGGGGCATAGAACAAGGCAGAAGAGCGTGGAAAGGGAGCCTGAAGGGGCAAAGCAGAGAAATTCCAGCACATCACAAGGACATGAATCCTGGCCACCAGTTTGAGTTTGTTCTATCCATCCATCCATCCATCCATCCATCCATCCATCCATCCATCCATCCATCCATCCAAGCACCCTTTCCATGCTTCCCCATGCATCTGTGGGCCTCTTGTAGCTAACAGAGACAGATGTGATCTCCTTCTGGGGCATGAGATCTCCATGTTCCAGGGAGCTGGGGACAGAAAAAAAGAGATGCCTGCAGAGGTGCTGTACTCACAGGCAGTTTAAAATTGGTCTGAGGGGGACTCCAGTCAGTATGTTCTAGGAGTTAACAGGTCTGACCCTCTGCATGAACATGCCAGCTCAGAAGAGTCCCTGTACTTGCCTCCACAGCTAGTGGGCCTGCGGGCCACCCTCCCCCCTGCAGTTAATGCCTCTGTGTTGCAGACTCTCTGGGTGCGGGCTCTGAAGGCCCATGCTTCTGCCCTACACCTTGCAACTTAACTCGTTATGGGAAAGAGATCTCCATGGTCAAGATCCCCAACAGGGGCTCAGCTCGGTACCTGGCAAGGAAGTACAACCGAAATGAGACCTATATACGGTACGATGTGCCCACAGATGGGCTTTGTGGGGAGGTCCCTTCAGTGGACCTGGGGCATGGTAGGGATTGGGAATGGGCTGTGATGGGTCTTCTGCCAGGAATGCCATTAGAATCCTCCTAATTATTGGCCTTCAAGCCCCAACCTAGGTCCATCACCATGTGGACTCCCATAGCTCCCTGTACATATTCTGCCACTGCACAGATCCCATTGTTTTAGAGCCCTTTATATGATTTTCTCCTCTAGCAACCTGGGAACCAGGTGGTGGATGCTAAGTGAATCTGTGTGCTGAGGGAGACGGGGAGGGAGAAGGAAAGAGTGTGGGTGGGAAAGGAACAAGGAGGGCTGCACTGAGCCTTGGGTATGGTGCTCTGCTTAATCAAATACTGAGCATGACTTGTGTGCCTGGCCCAGTGCTGGATTCTGTGGATAGATGGTTATAACACAAAATCTGTGCCACTTTGTGAACAAACTAAATTATATGATGAAGTACTGATTCTTGAGTCCTATGGGGGAGAGGAAGCAGGGAAGGTATGAATTGGCCTTTGAAGATCCTGAGTTTGGGTCTATAAAAGGAAGAGTGAAGGGAAGCATCCCAATTAGAGAACTGTGAGGTGGTACCAAGATAAGCCAGTGTAGCAGGGGGCTGTGCGATGGGACGCTGAGTGGAAAACAGTTTGGACAAAAAGATACAGTGCAAATGATTCTAGGCAAACTTGAAAGCTGAGGAGAGGAATTTCAGGATTTTAGAGTGGGCAACAGGGAGCCATTGAAAGTTCTAGAGCCATTGAAAGTTCTAGAGAGACATAAGGTTGAGTTGAGGCAAAATGAATGTTTTTTTAAGCATTCAGGAAGCACTACTACAGAACTCAATTTTGTTAGTTTTTCTCTTAAGTCATTTACTAGCCTTCAGGAAGTAGGAGGCTCACCAGGCTTAGTGGTACATATTTGTAATGCTATCATTAAAGAGGTGGAGGCAGGAGGATCAGAAGTTGAAGGTCATCCTCAACTACAAAGAGTTCCAGGCCAGCCTAGGCCTTATGGGATAAAACAACTAAACAAAACCCAGGAAGGTAACATACGGTTGGACCTATCTCCCTTTGGGAGTCTCGGTCACTTAGCTCCCCAACACACATGGGTTTCAGAACAGGATGAACTGAAGATGTCCTTGCCAGCCACTTCCTCAGGAGCCGTGGCCCCACACAGATGCCATTTTATGTCTCCCAGGGAGAACTTCCTGGTCCTGGATGTCTTTTTTGAGGCCCTAACTTCTGAAGCCATGGAGCAGCGAGCAGCCTATGGCCTGTCAGCCCTGCTGGGTGAGCCTTAGCCCTTGTTCCCACTCGTGTTGATCATCCTAGTCTGTTCCCCACTGACCCTGCCCTCCTGCTCCCCAGGAGACCTTGGGGGACAGATGGGCCTATTTATTGGGGCTAGCATCCTCACCTTGCTGGAGATCCTTGACTACATTTATGAGGTAAGAGATGAGGAGAGTGTGGGAAAGGTAGAGTGGGTGGTGCAGGGCAGGCTCCTGGGTGGTAAGTAGGCTCAGGGTTCTGTGCCAGTTCCTCTGACTGGTTGGAAGAAAAAGGGCCCTGGAGGTCTGAAGAGGTTGGCTTGGGATATGGGAAGCCCTATTCTGAGGGACTGCCAGGCAGTGAGTCCTATAACTGCTACTCGCTGCCCTGACCTGCAAGGTGTCCTGGGACAGACTCAAGAAGGTATGGCGGCGGCCAAAAACCCCACTGAGGGCGTCCACTGGGGGCATCTCTACTTTGGGGCTGCAGGAGCTGAAGGAACAGGTGAGGACAAGCACCCTGCCCTCCAACCTGGAAAGCATGGCCAGCATCCTCTCCCCAGGGCTACACTCCCTAAAAGCTCCCAAGACACTCAGGGGGTTAAGGAAAAGCTGTTGCTAAGACTTGGGGACACAACTTGACCCCTGGTCTGTCCCTTCTTCATTTTACAGAGTCCTTGTCCAAGCAGGGGCCATGCTGAGGGTGGGGGAGCCAGCAGTCTCCTCCCCAACCACCACCACCCCCATGGCCCCTCAGGAGGCCTCTTTGAAGACTTTGCTTGCTAGGATGGTGCTGTGTGGGAAAGGACCAATGAGTCTGGGACTCTGCTCAGACCCCACACATTTTGCTCCTGGGACCGAAGACCTGGGGCAGCCCAGGGCTAAGGGAAGGGGTGGTGCTCACCAAGAGGCCAGGACTGGGATCCTGCTCTCCCCAACCCAGGCTCAGCTGCCTTGCACAACGGTCCTTCTTGTCCACACTCCCCATCCCCAGGCAGGTGTCCAGGAAGGGCTGGAGACCAGACTAGAGGCTCCTCAGGAAGGGAGGGAGGAAGAGGGGGAGATGGAGCCCTGGCTGGGCGGGTCCTGTACATTTGTATATATTTAGGGACTGGGTGGGGGTGGGACAGACATAGAAGGGTGGGGTTACAGGGAAGGGTGATTTAGGATAGTTAGGGTCCCAGCCCTAATGGCAGAAGGCAACTCCTTGGGACTTGGGCATGCTGGGTTAGTTCTACTTCCCTCTCCAGGCCCAGCTCCCCTCTTGGCAGGGGGAGTGGGTGGCCCAGCAGGCCTGGCCCAGCTCCCAGTTCCCCCTGTACTAGCCCCACCTCAAGTCCCCCCTCCATGGGGAGTGGGCAGAAGACCTTTCAGACCTTGGCTAAGATTGGGGGGAGGGGGAACAGGGAGCCTCTCAGGCCTCTCTCCCTCCAGACTGGTTTTATAAAGTGCTGATGAAATTGGGAATAAAGAGGCATAAAGAATTCTCTGTGTATGTGTGTGTGAGACCCAGCATGCGCTGGCTGGGGGCTGGGCATCTGCATGACTTGGTCCCTGTAAAAGGAAACACAGGCCCCAGCAGGGACAAGACGCTTCCATCTTCAGAGTCAGCTTTCCCTACTGCCATGCCTACTTTGCCAAAACTCCCAATTATCAATCTACACTTACCAGTCCACACTCAGCCAGTTTATTAAAGCCAGAGACTCATCAGGGGTCCAAACAGGAGAAGGTGGGAGATGCCACACCCCACCCCTCCTCTCTCTACTCCCCCCTTCTCCAAGAACTCCTCTACAGCCCAGCCCCAGGACAAGACCCCAGGAGGCATGGCTGGCGTCAGGCAGACTGTGCTGCATAAATATACTGAGGCCACAGCCTGGATCAGCAGTGTCAAAGGGGCAGGGAGACTCTTCTTGGAACAAGAAGGGGTTACTCTGGGGCACCTTTCCCAAGGCTTGTCCAGGGGTCTACAAAGCAGAAGACAAATAACCAGCAGGCTGCCCCTCAAGGCTACAGCCAGCCCTGTCCAGCGAGGCTGACAGGTGGCTCCAGGTTTTGGGGAAGAGTAGGACAGGGGCAGGGGACCAGGGTAGGGTCAGGTGCTGTTACCCTGCTCCTGCTCAAAAAGCAGCATAGCGAGCTGGGTGCGAGAGCCAAGGCCCTCCAGTACACTCTGGCGGCAGCGGTGGTATAGGTCCTCACTGAGCCGTGCACTACATGACTGGGCCCGGTAGCGCTGCAGCAGAGCTGGCTCTACTGCCCGCAGCACATGCAAGCTGGAGAAGCGCAGGAACAACTCATATACATCCAGGCTCTCCAGAAGCTCCTCCTCCTGCTCTGAGGCTGCCACCAGCTGCCCACGGGCCGCCACATAGTCGGAGTTGTAGAAGCAGGCCTCACTGGCTGCCTGGCGATCAAAGCGGCCAGTGTCACGGCCCAGCTCTGGTGGCCCAGGCCCCTGAGGTGGAGCCACCGCAGGATGGAAGGCTTGAAAGTGCATGGGAAAGAAGGCCTGCCAGCCAGAGATGGCATGCATGCGGCATCGGTTCAGGAAGTCAGGTGTGAGCACCGTGTCTGGCCCGGCCAGCAGGAACAGTGTGTCCAGTGGGTGCTTCTTGGAGAGTAGATCCATGAGGCGCAGAGGAGAGGGTGCAGCTGTCTGCACACTGAGCCAGGGCACCCGGGAGCCAGGGAACCGACGCTCTAGCTCTGCCACGTGGGCCTTGACAGGTGCGAAGACATCTGCATGGGCTGCCCGCTGTGCCTGGCGTGGCTCATACAACAGCAGCAGGGTCAGGGCTGCTGCATCACCAGGTTCCAGTGCTGCAGTGGCAAAGGCCTCCAGGAAGCCAGCAGCCAGGTCACGCTCGGCTGCAGCCAGAGGCAGTAGCACAGTGAGACGTGAGGCCTCTGTGACATAGGGCACAGGCAAGATCTCCACACGGCTCAGGGGTCGTAGGAGCTGTACCCGGTGGGTGAGAGGCCAGCGGCCACCCTGGGGCGTCAGTGCTTCCAGCTGTAAGTCCAAGGTGTACTCCATACCCCGGGCAGGATCAAAACGGCGGTAGCCATTCACCAGTTGCTGCTTCCGGAGTTGCAGGGCTGGTTGGTAGCGGCGGTTGAGCTCCTCCAAGGCTGTCCCCAGAACATCAGCCACATCAGCCTGGTCAGCCCCATGAAGTGGGCAACGAGGTGAGCCATCAGCACAGGAGAAAGCATACTGCTCTGTGAAGTAGTCCCAGCGCAGAACCTCAAAGCGTGAGGCAGGGCGGGATGGTGCTGGAATACCCACTGGCCAGGCAGCAGCCCGCTCCCCATCAGCAGCCAGTCGGCTGGTATTCTGGATCTCCCACTGGGCCAGAAAAATAGTCTTATGAGCAAAGTTGGGGACATAGAGCCAGCACACAGCTCAGGGGTTGTGTGGATAGTTAGTGATACTAGGGAGAACCTGGAGCCCACTGCCAACCTCTGCCCACCAAGGGCCCCAGAGGCTCTCTACAGAGGGAAGCAGTCTGAAGGTTAAAAGGGGAGTTTCCTGAAGACTCCGCAGAGCAGGTCAAACAGACAGGACCCAGGTAGCAGGTTTGTTCTGTGATTCCAACATTGATTTATTTGTCCCCTGAACTCTCTGTAGACCCTGCTCCACCTCCCCCTTCTCTCTCTCACCCTCAAGCCCATACAGTACCTGCAGCTCCTGGATTTCCTGGTATGTGCGTTCCAGCTCAGCTCGGGCAAAAGCTTTGTGCAGCTGGTACATGTGCACAGGGTCACGCACAGGGTGGGCTGTCAAGGCACTGCGAAAACGAGGGTCTCCCTCCTGCACAGGCTCCCCAGGGCTCAGCTCCAAATAGGTGTAGTGTACCCCCTGGGGAGAAGAGAGGGGTGCAGAATGGGAAAAATTACAGAATTGTCTGTGTCTCATAGTTAGTGTCTCATCTCCTAATCCTATGACTAGTTGTGGACTTGGGAGTCTGAGTCCTTTGAGTTTTAAGTCTATGTGACCAGTTAAGCTTGCACAGCCTTGGGCAAGTCTGCCAGCTCATTGTGAAACAAGCAAACACCCTGTCTCAGAGCTGCCCATGGAACTAAATAAAGTAACTGACACTGAATGCTTTTTATTTTTCCCTAATGCTTTTACATCTTTGCACAATAATTATTTCCATTCGCATGCATGAGGATACTGAAACAGACTGAGTAATTTACGTAAGACCACTGGGATTAGAATTAGCACAAAAACCCAGGCCTGTATCTCCACCACTCATATACTCTCCTAGGAAGTATGCAAGCTCAGAGAAGAGACACTAATGGGGAGGCTTATCTTCCTACCTCATGGTCACCAGTACAGCCCACGCCTGTGGCATCCAGAATGCACCGGCCCAGCCACTCATCAGGGCGTGCACTAACGATGTCATTACGGCAGCTTTCCAGGTGGGGGCGAAGCTGCTGTAGCAGAGTGCGTGACAACAACACTCCAAAGCCCCCGTGGCAGTAGCGGCCTGGGGTGGACTCTCCACCAATGAAGTCCTGAGGTCGGCCGAGATAGAGGTGGGTTGCTGAGGCAAGGCTAAGGTGGCCAGCTAAGTGTGCCAGTCCATGGGCCTCAGTGTAGGTTGTATCAGGCACTAGAAAGAACCAGTCAAAGTCATCACCGTGTTGCTCCAGCAGGTGGCGCAGCGCCAGGTGTAGGTGTCCGATAGGCCTCTCCTCGCCCAGTGTCACCACGGCCATGCCTGATGGTGTCCTGCGGCCACGGGCGCCTGTCAGGAACATCACCCGCTCTAGTCGGTGTCCCAGAGTGCGGTTCACGGCCACGCCTAGTGTAGGCAACGTGGCCTGTGAGGTCAAGACGGCTACCAGCAGCCTCTGCCTGATGCCCAACTCTGTGCTGATATATCGAGTTCTAGGAAAAGACAGCACAGTTATGAAAAAGACAACATACAGGCCCCGGGCGTCCTTTCTTCTCTGGGCCTGTTTTGCATCAGTGAACAGGATAGGAATACATTTCTCCCAGGACGCATGAAAATTTAAGTTAAATACTGGTTTTACATACAGAGTGCTTTGCATTTAGAAGACAGCAATACCCATGCATGTATGAGAGCTACACCCCAGATCTAATTCCTGAGTCACTACATTATAGTGTGTCCTTAAGTATATTATTTAATTTGAACCATCTGTCAAATGGAGCTCATATTTACTTAAAATAGTCAAATGCTTGGTACATCATGTATATACTTTCTGCTACATGAATACACTGTTATACTCCAAGTACATCGTATAAATGATGTATAGTAATGTATGGCATAGGAGTGTATTGATGTGTTTGGGGGAGGAGTAAACTAGGACAGTAACTCACCTTCCTCATATAGAAGGTAAGCTGGAATTTGAACTGTTACTTAGAAATTACTTCAATTAGTGGGCACCGACATCAACGGGATAAAAACATTCCTCCCTCTCCCATCTCATCCCAAGGAGGCCCTTGAAACCCATCTAGGAATGAGATATGGGCCTAGTTCTTGCCTTTTTCTTTCCCTCTCTTTATACACTCACCCTCCGTAATAGTAATTTTTCTAGCCCTAAGCAAAATTAGGAGCTAAGAGGGTCTTTGGGGGAACTAACTTCCGGTGAAGCCCGTTTAGACAGAGGTCAGGTTCAGTTCAGGTCGGGATGGGATCCCAAGAGCGCATCAAAGTGGCTCCCACCACTGCCTGGAAAGCAGGGCCATAGGAAGTTATCCAGGCCCAAAGACTTCCTGGCCGGCCGGTCCCTTCCTTCCGGAGCCTGACCCGGCCTCCCCGGAGCGCGGGTCCGGGCTGGTGCCCAGGGAGTGAGGTGGACCGAGCGGATCACTACCTGACGGCCTTCTTGGCGGCCTGACCCGGCTGTGCCGGGCGGTAGGGCAAGACGCGCGGCTCCCAGTTCTCTGCGGCGCCTGCGCCGGCCCCCGTCCTCTCGCGCTCGGCTCCGGGCTGCACCGAGTTGGGCCGGCGCGCCGCGTTGGTGTTGCCGCGCGGCGGCAGCTCAGAATCGCCAGGTTGGGGCGGCCCCGGGCCGCATGGCTCCTCCACCCAAGTGACGCTGAGCAGGCTCAGGGTGAAGCCTAGGGAGATGCCCACGGCCACGGGCCCTGCGGGCCGCAGCACCGACAGCAGCAGCGAAGCCCGCATGGCGTCCGGACAGCGGGCCCCCGACCCCCGCGCAGCCAGAGGAGGCTCCGAGGGGGCGGGACCGGGGAGGGGGCGGATCCGGAGGGCCCGGGCCCAGCGGGCGGGCCCGCTCCCTCTCCGCTGATCACAGCCAGCGGAGCGAGCCGAAACCCCCGCCCGAGCTCCGAGGTCCCTCCAGCTGCGCTCCGCGCCCCGGCCTCCCGGACGGCCGCCACTGTCCGACGTGTCACTGAGAGGGCCCCGCCCCCAAGGTGGGGTTTCTGCCGTCAGCTACCGGAGAGGGAGGAGAAACGGGAGGTTAAAGGGGAAGGACCCCCGGAAGTGCCCCCTCCTCAGCGCCAGAGAGCCAGATGCCGGGGGCGGAGTCCCCTGCCTCCCCCGGTGTGGTTGGTGCGTCCCGGGTGACGTCAGGAGCAGCCCGCCCCTGCCTGGATGGTGCGCCCTGAGTGACGTCAGGAGCAGAGGCCGGAGCTGTCCATCAGCACCAAAGGCCGCCGGCGGGCTCAGGGCATGGGGCCGCGGCTCTGGGGCAGCCCGAGCCCCTGCTCCTGCTCCTTCTCCTTCCCCGGGCCCGGCCCGAGTCCCCGGACGCCGCGGGACTGGAGTGCCAGCCGGTGTTGGAGGTGGAGTGGCGACGCCGTCGCACAGACACCGGTCTCTCCGGCCCAGCAGCCCCGTTCTCTGCACGGAGGACTTTCCCCGGACCCCAGTCAGTCCAAGCCTCTGGCGTCACGCAATCCCGGGTTCTCTGGCCCCTGCACAGCCTCTTTTGCTCGGGAGCTCAGGTCGCCTCCACCACAGGTAGATCTTGGATAATCCCAAATTTAGCCTCCCACAGTTGGGTCTCGGCTGCCTCTTTCTCGCTAGCTGCGCCCTCCCCTTATCTCCCTCCATCTAGTCCCCCTTTCAAGTTCATCCCAGCCCCCACTAACCAAGCACTTGTTTCCCTTTGTCTTTGCTCCCCATTCCAGGGATGCTTCGAGAGCTGCCCGGTGTGGGCACCATTCCTTTGTCCACTGTGCCCTTGTTGAGTTCTCCCACTCCCATTCTTATCCAGGTGGGGACCCGACTGACTTTTTCCTGACCCCAATTTCCTCTCTGTCAGGTGGGTGGAACAGGAGGGTGACCCTGTTCCATTCCCAGCACTATGCCAGGCACTATGGAAACTCTGCGGTTCCAGCTGCTGCCCCCTGAGCCAGATGATGCCTTCTGGGGTGCACCTTGTGAACAGCCCCTGGAGCGCAGGTACCAGGCACTTCCGGCCCTCGTCTGCATCATGTGCTGTTTGTTTGGAGTCGTCTACTGCTTCTTTGGTGAGATCCCCCTCGTTCCTCACCTGAGGTCCCCACTGCTTCCCTTTTCTGGCACCTCCCAAAGCTTCTCCTGCCGACCACCCATCCCCTACTCCCAGATATCTTCTCTCATTCATCCAATATATATTTGTTGATCATTGACTAGATTCTACAGAACACAGGCTTTAAATTAGGCTCCGAGTTTGAACCTGGCTCTGTTAGTCATTGTGAAGCAATGGGCATATTCGCCTGTTTGAATCTTAGCCTTTTCACCTGGACAAAAATGATGTTTGTCTCACATAGAGTTGTTACAAAACTTAGTAGGCACTCAATGAATAATAGCTATTGTAGTGAAGATATGTTTGGGTCACTGAGCTAAGCAGACATTAAAAAGACAGTGTGATTAAACATGGTCTCTGACAAACAGGGTATATTGTATGCTGGGGGAGAGACCTGGAATATCACACATGTGATACATATTAGAGTGGGCTGGATGGTAGTCACACACATGGAGATCACCTACAAGGCAGACTCCCATGATGATGGTTGCTGTGAAGAGTTGTACGAGGGAGGGCAGGGTATGCTTGTAATCTCAGCATTCAGGAAGCGGAAGCAGAAGAATGGAAGTTTTAGACCAGCCTTCACTATACGGGTGAAATTGAGAGGGGAGGGGTTGGGATACTGAGTATGAGAGTTCAGTTCAACAGGTGAGTGTTGATGAAACCCAGTTCATGCTCCACTTGACAACTCAAGGTCTTGGTTTAAGGCTGCTTTCCCTAGAGAAAGGTATACCTTTTTTTTTCATTTCACAAAAGTGTCACATGGACTGGTGGCAGCTTAGAGTAAGTAATTCTATAACAAGTTATAGAACTTGAGAGAGGAGACAGTCTGCTATGAGTAGGGGCCCAAGGAAAGCCTCCAAGAGGATTGTGTCCAGAACCATTTGGGACAAAGAGGCTAGTAGGTTTGGGCAGAGGTATGGCAGCCAGTATACCTCCCTCTGGAATAGGTGGGTATAGGGGGTGAGGACCAGATGATCCTTTTCCATTTACCTCCACTCTGGGCTGAATATTGGCAGAGAGAGCAGCAGGAATGCTCCTCACCAGGGTTCAGGACATGTACTAGGCCTCCAAAATCCCTACTCTCTCTGCATGGTGCTCAGGATAGCCTCATTCGCTGTTCTCAGCTTCCCTGTCATCCCACTTCTACTCTGGGATTCAGAGCCCTTGTCTAATCTGCTCATCTCTCTGACCCAAGAACATTTTGGCCTCTGATACGCCCACTCTTGGAACTGAATCTCCTCTTTATTATCTTTCTCTTTGACTCTCCCTGCCTCTCTGATTCCCAGCTCTGACTTCCATCTTCCTGTTTGGGATCTACACCTCCTTCCCTCTCTCAGGTACTGCTAATGAGTGTAGTGCTCTATAAGCTCTTCTGAAACTCCACAACCACTATCTCTCCCATTACTTCTCTTTGATTTACCATTCCCCCATATAACCCTCAGTGACACCTCCTAGTATCTCATTACCTTGCATCTGAACCCTTCCATGATGTCTAGCTCAAATTCTTGTTTACTCCTAACTCCTTGGTCCCTATTACCCCAATTAATGGATTGTTTATCCCCATACCATGGTCTCAGTGTTCCCCTCTTTAATAATCTCAGTGATTCTACTTCTGTCCATCTTCCTGACCTTCAAAGGACAAAACTTCTAAGAGCCCAGCTCTGTCCTTTCTGTAACCTTCCAGCAGGTTTTTTTTTTTTTAATCTCTGAAGCCCTATGACCATACAAGGATCTCATCTTTCTGAACCTGTGTGACCCCACTCCCATTCATCCATTATTTCTGACTTCTAGGTACCTCATCTTCAGACCCTCATTACAGATCCCTTTATGACTCCAATGGCTGATCTCTCTGAACCCTGGTTCCCAATGCCCCATTACTGATTTACTCAACTCCAGTAATCCATGACTCTGACCCTCAAAGACCTCTAATCATTATCTCAATAATTATATATCCATTTTCCCAATGACTCCTAGCAAACATCTGATCTCCCCCGACCTCTAGCTCTACCACTGAGCCTTCATGACCCTTAATTCTCTGATCTTAGTTCCTATGCCTCTGCCTTCCTTGTGCCCCCATGTTCCTTACTCCTCCTCTCTCTAGCCTGGTGACCTCATTTTGGCCCCTCACTAGCCCTGTTCTCCTCCAGGTTACCGCTGCTTCAAGGCAGTGCTCTTCCTCACTGGGTTGCTGTTTGGCTCAGTGGTCATCTTCCTCCTGTGCTACCGAGAGCGGGTTCTGGAGACACAGCTGAGTGCTGGGGCAAGTGCAGGCATTGCACTGAGCATTGGGCTGCTCTGTGGGCTGGTGGCCATGCTGGTACGCAGCGTAGGCCTCTTCCTGGTGGGGCTGCTGCTTGGGCTGCTGCTCGCTGCTGCTGCCCTGCTGGGCTCGGCACCCTATTACCAGCCTGGCTCTGTATGGGGCCCGCTGGGGCTGTTGCTGGGAGGCGGCCTGCTCTGCGCCCTGCTCACACTGCGCTGGCCCCGTCCACTCACCACCCTGGCCACTGCTGTGACGGGTGCTGCACTCATCGCCACTGCTGCAGACTATTTTGCCGAACTGCTACTGCTGGGACGCTATGTGGTGGAGCGACTGCGGGCCGCCCCTGTGCCTCCCCTCTGCTGGCGGAGCTGGGCCCTGCTGGCACTCTGGCCCCTGCTTAGCCTGATGGGCGTTCTGGTGCAGTGGAGGGTGACAGCCGAGAGGGACTCCCATACAGAAGGTGAGAGGGCATAGGCCAGGTTGGGCATGGGAAGAGGGGATGGACAAGGATGGATGGGGGAATAGAGGGATTAAGGAGAAGGGACAGAGGCTGTATACATCAAAAGCAGAAGGGCTTAATGGGTTAGAAAGTTGACCTGGTCAGGGTCTGGGAGAATAGGACTAAGTAACAGCATTCATTCCACAACAATGGCTCAAGGTCAAGCCCATTCCAGGCAGTGGATGATAGAGCAGGAAGAACCAGAAGAGGGGCAAGGGATGTAGCTCAGTGGTAAGGTGCTTGCCCAATGTGCATAAGGCTCTGAGTCTGGTGCTCAGCACCACAAACACAGACCAACAGAAAAGGTACACACCCTTATTTATGTGCATCCAGGGCAGGTGAGAAACAGATAATAGACCTGTAGACAAGCAAGATAATTCTAGTTGTGCAGAGTGGTATGGAGAGACACAGGGTAATATGAAAGAGTGACTTTATGGAGCCCGTTGCAGTTTGGAGCAGGTGCAATTCAGGAGATGGACTGATGGTGTGGACCCTCTGGGTTGAAATATTATTAGGACAGTGAAATTCCAGTGGACAGCTTAGAGTAGGGGAGGAAATAATGTAGGTTAGTGTTTGGGGATGTAAAAAGCATTAGAAGGAGGCAAGTAGAATGAGGAAGCAGCAGCTGTCTAGATGAAAGATGATGGTGACTGACCTGGAGTCACCCACAGGCTCAGGATTGGAACAGCAAGAGCTGGGGAGGGGGTATTACATGTAAAGACCTCTGCAAGAAAAGAAAAACTGCAGGAAGTCCCATTTTGGAGGTGGGAGATCAGAAAAGGAAGTGACAGGGTAGAAGTGGGGGGGTATGGACAAGGGAATATGGAAACCTAAAGCATCCTGGTGGGAGAGGTGGTGGGGAGGGGCTCAGGGGAGAAGAGGCATGTGGACCTGAGTGCCTTTTGTGTCCATCCCTCCACAGTGGTCATCAGCCGGCAGCGACGGCGTGTGCAGCTGATGAGGATCCGGCAGCAGGAAGAGCGCAAGGAGAAGCGACGGAAAAAGAGACCCCCTCGGGCTCCCCCGAGAGGTCCTCGGGCACCTCCAAGGCCTGGGCCCCCTGATCCTGCTTATCGACGCAGGCCAGTGCCCATCAAACGTTTCAATGGAGATGTCCTTTCCCCGGTGAGGCCCCTAAGCCCCTCCAGCTCCAGGCGGGGAGTGTGTAGATTGTCCAGGCATGACTGGGCCTTCTTAGGGATCAGTGGCCTTAAGGCCTGTGTTTGTCCATCCATCAGAACCTGTGTAGCTGGGCCCTGCTGGAAACAGCTCTGTAGGTAGGGAGAGGGTGTCCTGAATATCAATATTAAATGATAGGGTATGTGGTAGGTCTCAGTATGGGGAGGCCCTGGGTCTGTGAAGTCCAGGGGAGCATCAGACCTGGATGGTACAGAGAGAGGTAGGTCTGCAATAACACTGACTCTTGTGCTTACTTCCCCACAGAGCTATATCCAGAGCTTCCGGGATCGGCAGACTGGGAGCTCACTGAGCTCCTTTATGGCCTCACCTACAGACACAGACTATGAGTATGGGTCCAGGGGGCCACTGACAGCCTGCTCAGGCCCCCCTGTGAGGGTATAGCTGTGTTCCTGCTGTCTAGACTGTAGTCGCCAGCTCTGCCAGCATGAAGAGGCCTGCCAGGCCTGTGGCTTTTGGCTCTCTCTCTCCCCTCCTTGGAGAGGACAGGCCAGCCACCAGAAGGGAGGCTGTGTCTCAGGCTAGCTCTGAGGAGATGCTCCCATCTAAACTCTGGAGGGACTTGGGGTGTGAGCCCTACTGGGTTGTGCTCAGGGTTGTGTGTTGCCCATTTATATGTGTGTATGTGTGTGTGTGCGTGTGTGTGTGTGCATGTGTGTGTGTGTGTGTGTGTGTGTGTGTGTGTGCATGTGTGTGTGTGTGTGTGTGTGTGTGTGTGTGTGCATGTGTGTGTGTGTGTGTGTGTGTGTGTGTGAGGAGGTAGGCTTAGAGGGGAAACTGGGACCCTTGCCTTAGGTTTCTGACTGGCAGGGCTTCTTCAGGGCCAACCCCACCTACTGTCCCACTACTGGGGTCCCATGGGCCACTCTCCTGCATGTCTATGTGGAGGAGGCCTACCTGCCTCCCCTATTGCTCTGCCTTTCAGCCATTCATCTAAGGGTTTTTGTCTTTGTCCACGGGGTTAATGGCAGTACCCCTGACCCTAGTCCCTGGCCTCTGCAAAACCACCAGCCTGAGGGCAGTAACAGGGGATAGGGGTAGAGGGTGCTGCTCTGGGCTGGGTCGGGGAGGCGGGTGGAGGGAGAAGGGCTTCAATGCACGGTGCATGTCTGGTGTCTCTCATGCCACTCTAGACACCCCATGCTTCTGTCTCCCCCCACCCTATTTTACATCTTTTATAAATGTGCCAAATTATGTGGCCTCTGCTAGAAGTCTTCAGTGACTGGTACTTTCATGGGCCAAGCTGGAAGTACTGCAGCCTCAAAGCTCTTACTACAGGGGCTCCAAGCAAGGTCTGACCTCCCATGGCACACAGATAGGCAGGAACACGAACTATAGCATTTTTATTATTTCCCAACACCTCTGGCTCCTGCCTCCCCACCTGGCCCAGGGATAAGGGCACACGCCTTCCAAACTGTCCGAGGGTACCCGCTTGGCCTGGTTCAGTCCTCTAGTCACCTGTAGAGGAATGACTGCACATGGGGCTGGGGGGAGAGTAGGGCCGCCGTCCTCCCCCTGGCAGTGCTTGGATACCCACAGGGGAAGAGCTGGGTCCCCCCCCCTTTCAGAGTCTCTGTCAAGGCTCTCTGTGGGGCCAGGAAGGTGGGAACAGTTAGGGTGGAGCACACAGCAGAGTGTGTGAAAGGAATTCAAGATTTGGAGTAGAGTGGGACACCCCCATGTGAAAAAGGGAAAGAATGCAGGGAGCTCAGGAGCCCTGCCTAAGCTGCTGATGAATTTAGGTGAACAGAAACCAGCTGAACAGAGGGCAGGTGGGGTGAGAGACAGGTGCCAGCTAATAATGGTGGGTAGTGGGAAGAACAACCTGGTAGCAACGAGGTGTTCAGGGGACACAGAGGGAGTGAGAAGCCCTGACAGGAAGGGACCTAGGCAGGTAAGGACAGCTGACTCCAACCAAGTGGTTCCTGTTGAGACTCAGGGTTTCCTCCACTCTCCTTCAACCCCAGCTGTGATATATCCCACCCCTCCCCAACTTCCCACAGTCAACAGAACCTACTGCCAAGAGCATTTATTTCCCTGAGCCCTGGAAAACCTCCCACAGGTGTTTTAGCCCTGCAGCTTCCAGGTGGCCCCTCCTGCCTGATCAGCCTCCGGTCCTGTGACTTCTGCCCAGTGAGATTTACTCACCCTCTACCAGCAGCCTTGTGTCAGCACTGTCTTGGCCGGCCTGGCAGCTGTAGGTGCCCTGGTCCTCAGGTCGCACGTCATGGATGACTAGGCTGTGGGTGGCGCCGTGGCTGCGCATCTCATACTTGTCTCCAGGGCACAATTCGATCCCCTCCCGCATCCAAGACACGTGGTCCCCAGGGTGGGACACAGTCACCTCCAACACCGCCCTGCGGCCGGCCAGAACCGTCTTCTCGCGAGGGGGCCGGCGGCATATCTGGAGAGGCAACGCTGGGGTTGGGGAACAGGGGCTTAATAAAGGATACATACGGCCCCGGGTGGACAGATCCATCTTCCCTCCCAACAACCTCCACTCCTGGCATAAGCCCTTCATGCCACCAGTTCGTTCCCCTCTATGCCCAGTTCAAAGTCTCTTCCTCTCCATCTCCTCCTGAGGAAATGCGCTGCCCTCCGTGACCTGTCCAGGAAAGCCCCTCGAAGGGAGGAGTGATGAAGGAGGCAGCGTTTCTGAAACCGGTAGCCAATCCTTCAGTCCCAGGACACGAGATGATGACCTTCCCTGTCGCCCCCACCATAGTAGCTTACCCTCTACCTCCAACATAGCCGAAGACTGGGCGGGTCCCGCCTGGAAGCGGACTTCACCGGCGTCCTCTGCACGTAGCTCGCTCAACACCAGAATGTGTTTCTTTCCTGGGGGAAGCGGGAGCTAGAGAGGCCCAAGCCGCCTCCCGGAAGGGTTCCGACGCGGTTGGTGTGCGGAATTGGGAAGGAGAAGCGAAGAGGAGCGAGGATTCAGGGGCGGTGGAGGAAAAGTCCGGGAGACCTGGCTATTGGAGCTGTGGGGCGGGGCCTGTTCGAGCTGGAGGCGGAGCTTATCTTAATGGGGCGGGGTCTGTCTGAACCCTGGGCCAGGGAGTAAGGGGTCAGAGTGTAGAAAGGCGGCCAGACCTTCCTGTCGGATGCGGACGCGGCCTCCGGGTCTCAGCGGGCGGCCTCCGAGCTCCCAGCGCCCCGTGGTCTCCGTTTCCGACACGGTGCACTCGAATGTGGCGCCATCACCTTCGCGCGCGCTCACTGTCCGGAGCTCGCGGAGCACAGACACCATGCGTTCTGGGGAGAAGCCCTTAGAGTGAGGCGGGGCGGGGCGGGAACGGGACACGCCCCCTTCCTTGGACATGGGTGATCCACCCGGGAACATCCTCCCGCAGCCCGGTCGCCCAAAGCAGTGCCCAACCCCGGCATCTCCTGGTACCCACCGCGCACGGTCAGGCGCACAGGCCCGGCGCGGGTCGTTCCCACAGCGCAGCTGTAGGTCCCGGTGTCCGAGGAGCTGCAGCGCCGCAGCTGGAGAAAGCGGCGCGTGCCGAGAGCCTGGAGCCGGAGCCGCGGGCTGGGAGCGAGCGCGCACCCGTCCTAAAGCGGGGAGTAGCAGGTCTGGCGCAGGCCAGTGAGACGCTGGAGGCCGCGGCCCTGGAAGGCGGCCGTGTCCTCTGCGGATGCCAAGCTGTCTATAGGCGCACTAATGGGTGCCTAGTGTTCCTCTGCTAGGGATGAACCGTCCCACATCTTCCCGTTCTGGCCACCTCTTGGAAAAGGTGCCACCTTTTGTGGACTTTGGGGCCGAGAAGGGGCACCAAGGGCACAGGACGCCCAGAGCTCTTCATGGATCCCACCAAGTGTGGATTCCAGAATTAGGCAAACCTAGTTTCCAACATGGGCTTTACCCCTTTTGTCTGCCCTTGAGCAACTCAGTTCATCCCTTTGTTTCTCATAGATAACAAACGCAGTGATGACAAGGCCAACCTCCCAGAGTTGTAAGGATTAAAAAGGACTAATGTGGCATAGATCTTAGCCTAGTGCCAGACACACGGGCCCAGGGAGTGTTAGTTTCTTGCAGGCATTACTGTTATGGCAATAGGTTTGCACTAAAGCCACACTCTGACCTTCTCCCATGTAATGTCAGCCAAAGCCTGGGAAAGCTCGCACTCGAAAGTGGCTGTGTCACCTTCAGTCACCTCTTGGTCCTGGGGCCCTTGCACAATCGTCACTGGGACCTCTGAGAGTGGGAGAGGGAGGGCAGGGCCAAGGGAACAGGGGTAAAGGAGGCATAAGGACACACTTGGGGGTGGGTCCACACAGTGGGTCGGGGGTGGACACATGCAGGTAGTGGGCCCACTAGTGAGTAGGGGATATGCTGAACAGTGGGTGACAGCAAGGCCAGAGGGCCAGTGGGGTAGGAGTGGCCGGCTGGGAGTCATACCTTGAGGTAGTCAGTGGGGGACATGCTAGGTGCTAGCAAGGAATGGGAGAGGCTGAAGTAAACATGCTAGAGGGGTCACTCATAGGCAGGCATGGGCAGAGTAGGCCACATGGCTGAAGTGGACAGCTATAGACACTGGGCTTGGTGGACACAGTGGCTTGGCAGAGAAGTGGGGGTCCTAAGAGCTGGTATGGTCAGGGGGAGGGGAACTCATTGGAAATAGAAGCCAAAATGGGGGTTCTTATGCAGAGTTGCTAGGAGTCACCCTTCAGTGGCCAGTAAGTGAATTGGAAGGACTTTACTGGTCACAGGGGCACACTCAGGCAGGCAAAGGGGGCCACATAAGTCAGGGTAGTCACTAGGTCATAGTGGTCAGTAGGGCATGTCCAGACAAGAGGGACCACACAGGCATGAGACTATTCAAAGTAGCACTGGTTTGCAGGGCTACAAGCGACTGGATTGTCAGAACTGCCAGACTCAAGCAAGATGGTCACTGGGGCCACACAGGTACAAAGGTCCAGGAATTCCCCCACTCTGGCACGGAGGTCAGTAGGGGCAACATGAATGGTTAGATCACTGGTCACACAGAGGATCAGCAGGCAGAGGGCCCAAAGGCCACACCTCTCACAGAGAGCCTGGCAGCACAGCGCAGGGTATCCGCAGTGAAGGAGACGCAACCCGAGTCAGCCAGATCCAGGCTGCTGAGCACCAGGCAGTGGGTACGGCCCTCTGAGTGAATGTGGCACTTGGGCCCTGGATGCAGCTGGACTCCACCCTGGGCCCACTCTCCAGTCACACCCTCCTGGGACAGCTCCAGCTGGAAGGTGGCGCTGCCCCCTTCACTGACGGTCACATCCTCCAGAGGACGCAGTGCCCTCAGCTGCCGTGCTGGTGTAGGAAAATGGGGAGAGATGGGGAGAGAAGCCTGCTCCAGCTTTGGGCAGGGGTGCAAAGGTTCACTCACCCCTTACCCTATCTGTACCACCCCCAACACATAACCTAAGGCACTAACTACAGAAATTCAGTCTAGGTGGGCAGGAGAAGGGGAAAGATATAATTGACTAGATTTGGTGCAGGGAGAAGTGTACTGGGATTAGGAAAGAAAAACACATGGCATGGGGTTAGGATGTTCAGAAGTCTCCACATGGGGTGCTGACACCAGTAGAAACAGGAAATCTGGAGTCACAGCCACTGGGATTGGAGCCTAGCTCCATCGAACAGTTTGTGTATTGTGTGATCTTTGGCAAACTGCTCCAAGCTCTTCTGACCCTAGGTTTCCCTACTGCACAAGGTGAAGCGCATCGAGCCACAGGTTTATGGCACTGATCAAGCTAAAAGAGAATATATATCACCGATGATAGTCATTCACGAGGGTTTCATATCTCAACTGATACTCTCAACGTCTAGAGGTAGACATCAGCCCCATCTTTTAAGGAGACTTTGCTCAGAGAGATTAAGTAATTCATGTGAGATTACATGGCGAATAAGAGGGTTCCAGTATGGAGTAGTGGGTGAGAAGTGTTATTCGTCAGTCATCCCTGAGAAGGATAAACAACAGAATCTTTTTGGAATATAACATTTATGTTGCTAGCAAAGCCATCTTGGAAGTAGGGGGTGGAAAGCAAAGTCCACTTGGACTTCTGAGGTAACTAGAAAACATTTAAGAAAAAAGAAAGCTTTCACTTTGGCCAAGCAGCTTCAGGCTCCACTCCCAGACTGGGACGGCCAGGGCAGACTTTCCTTAGCAGCAAGGGGCACTTTGGTGGGGGTCTCAGGGGCTCTGGGCCAGCCAGGAGAGGCTCTGCAGTGGGCAGGTGATGTATTAGGAGAAGATGGGGCACTCACGCCTCACGCTGAGCCTGGCCAGGGTGCGATCATGGTGGCTCTCACAGCCGTAAGTGCCCTGGTCAGCCAGTAGGACACCATGGATGGAGAGGCGGTGGACGTGGCCATCCTGGACTGTGGTCAGGCGAGAGTCCAGGGGAAGAGGCTCCCCACCTCGCATCCAGCGAATGGCACCGGCTGCACCCACTCTCCCTGTCTCCACCTCAAGGTACACATCTTGGCCTTCCTCAACCCGCACATCCTGCAACCGCCGCAGGAACAGCAGCTCTGTCTCTAAAGGGGAAGAGAGGATGCCATGGAGCCCAGGTGCTAAAGGCCAGCCCTGCCTATCTCACTGCTAGAGCTGGGTTGTAAGAGGGTTTGTGAAGGGGTTATCAGGAACAGAGCATTTCATGTTCAGCAGCATCAAACCTCGAACGTGGAGCCTGGCATTTGTGGCTGTGGCTCCTGCCCGTGCAGTCACAATCCCTGTATCCTTGAGCTGGCAGCTTCTGATGATCAAAGTGCGGCTTGAGCCATTCTGGACCATTTCTATCTGGGGCCCTGGAGTGACAACAGCTCCACTGTGCAGCCAGGTGACTTCAGCATCTGGTGGCGAAACCTCACACCGGAATGTGGCATCATCACCCTCATGGACAGTCAGGGGTGTCAGCTCAGAGACTAGCTTCACTAGTGGGGGCTCTGGAGGGAGGGATGGAGGCAGTGAGCTAAGTTCATCTTTCCCCCTTTCTCCTCATCCCCTCCTCAGGACTCAGGCCCTCATTTTCCCACTTAACACAGCTTTAGTGAGGACCTATTGTGTGCTGGCCATGGGAGTGCCTCCAAAGATCAGGACACCATTTTCTGGCCACATACTTTTAGTCAGCTCCTTGAAATTCCAGCCTGGTGCCCCTTCCCCAAGTCCCTAGCACTAAAACATTATTTACTATGGTTCCTGTTACATTACAGGAGAGCAACCTATCTGCTATCCCATTTCAGAACTTGGGCTCAGAGATGTAAAACAGTTTGGCTGTCACACAACTCCCAGAGAACAGAGTCTGTGTTGGAACCTGAGCAAGTCAACCCCAGAGTTCCCGCTCTTATCCACTGGGCCATACATCCTGTCATGTTACATTCCTGGAAAAGGGAGTTTGTGCTCTTGAAGTAGTGATCATGCACGTGTTGATGGAAGCCATAGGCAGCAGTGAGTGGGATGCAGGGTATGAGACAGGCTCAAAAGAATAGGAAATGGTCTTTGGGGGGTTCCAGGGCCCAATGGGTGTGAGGGGTGCACTGTTACCTTCCACACTGACGATGAAGATACGACTGTCCTGGGGTGCATCGCATAGGTATTCCCCAGCGTCCCTGCTCCGTGCCCCGCGCACCCGCAGCACCTGCCTGGCCCCGGCTTGCTCCAGCTGCACCCGCCCCTGGCTCGCCAGGCGCTCCCCATCCTTGTACCAGCGCACAGGGCCCCCCGGTCCGGAGAGGTGCACCACCAGCTCTAGGTCCCCACCTGGGGTGCTTCGAACCCTCGTCTGGGCTGCCTCGGGGGCCACTACCCGCACCAGGGCCTCTGTGGGGTCAGAGCCAGGGGTCACTAGGAGGGCAGTAGGAGGTAAGATGGGGAAAGGTGCTGGGAGGTAGGGCAAGGGATGGGCATGATGTCTTTACAAAGTGGGGAAGCCATGAGTTTGGGGTTCTTCTTGGGCTTTCTGCCTACATTGTACTCACCAGCCACCTGGACGCTGAAGCTGAGGCTTGGGGCCCCAGAGACTGCCCCTGAGTGGCAGGTGTAGACACCTGCATGTGCTGGGTCTGCAGCCCGGATGCAGAGAATTCGGCGGGGACCCTCAGCTTGCAGCTCTAACCCCTCATCCTGCTGCACAGGACTCCCATTGTGGCTCCAGAACACAGGTGCACTTGCCCGAGACAGCTCACAGCTCAGTACCACCAGTTCTCCAGGGGCCACACAGATTGGGCTTGGGGCTGCCTCTGGGACGAGGAACTGCACTGGCAGCTCTGCATAAGGAAAAGAGAGTATGAGCTTATGTCATCCTTTGCTTCCCCATCCCAGGATGACCCAGCATGGCCCAGCACACCCACCAGCCAGGCTGACGTTGAAGGTGACAGCTTCATCTCGGGTCTCACACACATACTCCCCAGCATCCTCAGGCTGGGCGTGGGGCAGGATGAGAGTACGAGCAGGCCCCTCTGCACCCAGCTGCAGTGTATCTGAAGCCTCTACCTCTAGCCCATCCTTATACCAGCGCACCTGGGACCCAGCTGGGGACACCTCGCATTGCAGCTCCACAGGCCCTAGAGCCCCAAACTGCAGATCCAAGGCTCGGGCTACTGGATGTACAATCCTCTCTGGTGGAGCTGATGGGTGGGCAGAAAGGAAAGCACATGCATTTGGCTCAAGGCCTTTCCATTGCTCTTCACAGATGAGGACCTGAGGGCTCCTCAAAGGAAAGGGATTTTCCCAAGGTCACACAGAAGAGGCATATCAGGCTCAACAGCCAGATCTATCAATTCACCCTTCCCTAGGTCCACCCATTTTCCTCCCCTTCCATGCTTTGCCTCTGACATGCTTACCTATCATTTTCTGACAAATCATTTATTTTTCTTAGTTTTTGCCTGTCTACTCTCCCTAGAATGTTGAGCTCCATGAACAAAGTAACTTATCTCATTGATTCACATTTGTACCCTAGCATCTAGGTAGTGCCAAGCATATACTAATTGCTCTGTAAGTATTTGCCCAATGAATGAATAGTTGGTCCTAATTACTGGGCTCCCTCTCACCAGGCTTATGGTCACCATCTTAGCTTGATTTAGGCTCTCTGATGGCTAAGAATGAGGAAGCTGGAGAGCAAGACCATGCGGGGGGGCGGGGGGGTAGTGAGCACTAAGATAGAAGTAGAGACAGTTGGGTGTCTGTTCCACAGCCTCATCTCTCTACCTTCCTAGGGGTGCCCCAAAGAACACCCACCTGTGACAGTGACAGTGAAGAAGGCTGAGTCATCTCCAGCATCACACACAAACTCGCCCCCATCCTCAGGCTGGGCAGCAGGTAATACCAGGCGGCGACAGGACCCATTACTCTCCAGCACCAAGGCCTCACTTTCCTCTACCTCCAGTCCATCCTTGTACCAGCGCACCGGGGCATCCTCTCGAGACAGCTCACACATCAGTACCACACACTCCAAACTCACAGCGATCAAGGTCACCTCATCCCGGGGGTATATGATCCTCACTGGCGGCTCTGTAGAGTAGGGGCAAATAAACTGTGAGGATCTCACCTCATCCTCCCTGGCATGATCTGGTAGCACACAGGCTCTGTGGCTCATGTGCTATCACGTCCAGCTTCACATTAACATTTTTACTGTGTATTCATCTCTTTGCCTTCAGCAAGAGATCCCACAAAGATATAGTATACTAACCCTACTGGAATTAAACAGTAATTAAGTACACAGCAGTTAAACAACTTTTTCTGAAATGGCTTAACAAGCCTTTTGATTCTAAATGTTTTTTTTTTTTTTAATTTCAAAATTGTGGACAAGGGATGGTGGATCTGAAAGAGAAAATATTTCTGTAACATTTCCTAAGGTTCTAGGAACAGTGAGCCCTAAGCATGTTTCACTTTAGCCCTCACAGTTATCATAGGCAGTAAGTACAATGTTGTCTCTATTTTCCAGATCAGAGTACTAAGGCAGAGTGATAAAGCAATGAATGCCCTTATAAAGTCACAGCTGGCTCTGGTTCCTCTAGGGCAGGAGGAAGCAAGCACCATATCTTCTGCAGGCAGTTGGTAGAGTGGAAGCCCAGCTTTGCAGGAACTGTGGAATGCTCTCTGCACCTATACATAAGAGTTGTCAAGTCTTGGCTGGTGTGGTGGTGCATGCCTTTAATCCCAGCACTTGGGAGGCAGAGGCAGGCAGATCTCTATGAGTCTGAGGCCAGCCTGGTCTACATAGTGATTTCTAGGCCAGTTGGGGCTATGGGGAGACCTTGTCTCAAAAAGATTAAAAAAAAAAAAAAAAAAAAAAAAAAGAAAAAGAACTGCCAACGCCTGTCTGAGAATTCCCCAAGGATGCCACAGGCTGCTTTACTGCTTCAGGAAGCTCCTCTCCAAATGCTGGCCACTCCTCCACAGAAGAAGAGCCAAGTCAGTATCAGATGTCAGTGCACCAAGCCCAAGCTTGCCCACAGTCCCCTACCCTCTTGTTCTCTTGGGTATCTTCAAGTTTCCAACTGACTTGGGCGTGCCGGGCCCCCTTGTGGCCCAGCTGAGAAACTGCTAGCTTTCCTGACTAGGATTTTTCAGGACCTATGGCATACCCACAGCACACCTCAGCCTTGAGCTCATACAGTCCACCTCTCCCAGTTCTGGTAAAGCCAGAAGATTACAAAGGGTGGCTTCCTGAATTTTGAGAGAGGTTGGAGCAGTGGGTTGAAGAAAGGTGACAACAGAATCTATTGCCATGGGGCTAGATGTACTCTGGCCTAGAGCTGAGGTAGTGTCTATGTGAATTCCCTATGAAGCCCTAGTGTTTTGTGGCTCTGGCTCTGGCTGTTATGTCTGGCTAGGGCTGGGGACAGGGGGATGAAGGTGGCTGACCATAAGACAGAATATGTGCACAGGCCTTGTTGCTAATGTGGACCCTACTATCTAGGATACAGGGAGTGGGGGGTCCCTGTGCAGTTTAGCCTGGGCATGATTCCCAGGGCAGGTCAGGGAAGGGCACAACAGAACTGTGCCAGCAATAAGATGGTTGCTCTAGTGCTGCCTGGAACTGCCTTAATACCCCCTTGCACTCTGGGACTGGCACTAAGCTGTAGCCCAGCATGAAACACCATCACATGACCATAGTCATCCTGTACTTTCCCTGCCTACTCCCCATTCCACCTAGCTTCAGTGCCAGCAGGTAAGCTTCTTCCTGTACCTGACCAGGATAGCAGCCCCCAGCCTAGGATTCCTATGCTGGTCCTTCAGAGCCCACACCTCAACATGTCTGGCTTTCCTATCTGTATGCTGCTGAATATCTGGAACCCAGCCCAAATAAGGCCACCCTGGATGACTGTTCCCCAGGTCCTCCCTGTCTCTCTGCTCTTCAGAGCCCTCAGTCCTAACAGCACTTATCACAAGGTGTCATGGAGTGTTTATTGGTGTGTTTATTGGTTTAACACAGGGGTTGAAAACTGCAGAGGCCAGAAAGGTTAAGTTAATGGCTAAAGTAGTCTGGGGAGAGGTAGAAGGAAGGAGGGTGGGACAGAGGAATGGGGACCCCGTATTATGGGGCAGCTGCTACTCAGTGCCAGCCGATCGTCGCCATGGGGGGAAGCGGGACCAGAGCCGGCGGGTCTTCGGCTTTTTCAAGAGGACGAATAACTCCGGGTTGTTATTTGGACTGTCCTGACTTTGGTAAGACTCTGCAGGCCAAACAAAACACATCCGTGGGCTGCATAGGGACCAAGGGTTTGCCTGTTGGTGACCCCTGATTAACAGCTACTTCCCCAGCTAGACAGGCAGCCCCCTAGGAACAGGGACCAAGCCTACATTACACATCAGCAGCTCAGTCAGTCAACTGGGGGAGCACAGCTAGATCTGACCTTGACACTGGGGAAGAGCCTGTTCATTCCAACTGGTGCTCTAGGCTTCCAGCAGGAATACTGATGCATGCACCCTCAATCCACACTTCTCTCCCTGACCCCAAAGCTCAGGGGTGTCCTCTGCTGACTCTGGGGGCTGGGATGGACCCACACCTGTGACAGTGACAGTGAAAGAAGCTGATTCATCATCGATTTCACACAAGTACTCGCCGGAGTCTTCAAGCTGGATGGAGGGCAGCACCAGGCGGCGGATGGTGTCTTCTTTCTGCAGGAGCAATGCTGGGCTTTCTACTACCTCTTCCCCATCTTTGGTCCAGCGCACTTCTGCCCAGGGACGGCACAGCTCACAGGTCAGCACAACACGCTCTAGGCGTACAGCCGCCACGTATACTTTGCCACTGGGGTACACGATCCATGAAGAGACATCTGGGGGACAAAGACAGCTACTGCTGGGCAGGAGTGGGTGGGGCTGGTGTGCCCTGCTACTCTCCCTAATCCAGGCCCATTTCCTATGCCTTGAAAGTCAGTCACATGCTTGAGAGGGACCTCCCTGATGCAGTTGCTCACAGCTAGTGTCACATAGTCCTCTGAATACAACAATCATGAGCAGAGAGATGTGACCACAGCTTCCAAAGCACATCAGGCCTGGTGCTGGGCAGGACCTGGCTACACAATGGGGACTGTGGTGTCAATCTCAGCTGAAGAAACAGTTCACATTCTCTGGAATGGCACAAAGAGAATGTGAAAAGTGAAATGTGGTGGAATGAGGATTGGATCCCCAGGTGGAACTGGGGTACCCCACAGGCTCGAGATTATTTTGACCCTTCCCATGCCTGACACTACCTGCCTAGCAGTAGGACTGCTGTCCTCAAAGAACCCCCTTGGCAGGGAACTCCTGGAAGATGAAGAAAGCAGGGGTTCCCTGGTGATGCGAATGTAGCAGGATCAGACAATGCAGGGAGGGCAGCAGGGGCTACAGGCATGACTTGTGGGAGACTATGTACCAGCTACTCTAACTGCTCCCCCACACCTGTGATGGTGACAGTGAAGTGGGCACGTTCATCTCCTGCGACACACTGAAACTCGCCCCCATCGGGGGGCTGGGCAGCAGGCAGCACCAGGCGATGATGAGCTCCTTCGTTCTCCAGTACCATGAAGTCGCTCTCTTCTACCTCCTGCCCATCCTTGTACCATTGCACAGGGGCATCTTCTCGGTCCACCTCACAGGTGAGCATGACACACTCGGAGGTGATGGCATGTACAAACACATGCTCCTGGGGGTCCACGATATGCACTGGGGGATCTGGATGGAGAATAGAGATGGACTCAAGGAGTCCTCAAAGACGTGGTGCTATATAGGAAGCTTGGGGCCAAAGACATGAGATCTTGCTGGTATGGCAGTTTGGGAATGAAGGAGGATTATATGGCACCAGAGTGCTCCATATTATCCCTAGAGGTAGCTAAGTGGGGAAACAGAGGGTGGGAGGCACACAAGCACACAGAAGTCATACAGTGACAGCCACTATTCACATAGACAGGAGAGAGGTCACCACCGCAAGGCACCTGGCTGAGTTTGCTGCTTCCTTTATAAGGAAGCCCTAAGAGGGACAGAAGTGGAAGATGACTTGATCAGCATCAAGCAGCTGCTCCGTATGGACACTGTATGCTTTGAATACAGGCAGTGTCTCCAAGGTCCAGGTGGTAAAGGTGTGGCGGTGCAACTGGTGTTATCAAGATGAGGTTCTAGTGGGAAATCCTTAGGTCACTAGGGTATACCTTGCAAGGGGATGGTGGGATCCCAACTTCTTCCTCTTTTTTTATTTCCTGGCCATGAAGATAAGCAGTTTGTTCTGCTTCATACAACCCTGCCTTTAGCACACAGCACCCCACCAGGGGCTCAAAACAATGATCTACTCAATTTTAGGCTGGAATTCAGTATTGGTGAATTGACTCAGGTATTCTGGTAAGAGACAGAAAGCTGACTAATGCAAGTAATAAGTTTCCTGCCACAGGGCATATTTCAGGCTGGGGTCACAGATCTCCTGGCAAAGGAGCTGAACCAGGATTTCAAAGGGAGATAGTAGGGTCAGCAGCCCTCATGCTGGCCTCACTAATGGTCTCTCTGGTTTCCTTCCCTTCCTTTTTTTGAGTGTCTCACATTGCTGACATTGGCTTTAAATTTGCACACATCACACACTATCAGTCTTCTCAAAAGGGGACCACCAGGTCAGTCCTTGATGTTTTGGCTCTGAATAGCCCAGGAGTCCTGGGGACATGTATTTTTAAGAAGCTTCCAGGGTGCCCCTGCCTTATGTGAACCACTGGACTGATTACTTAATACTTCTGATTGGTCTGATGACTTTGTACAGTTGGAGAAAACCAGGCCTGGGTGTGAACCCAAGTTACCATCTTTGCTGGCAATAACAGAGAAGTCACACTAACCCTTTGAACCTCTATTTCTTTATCTGTGGGCTACAGATATATTGTACCTCATCTAGTTGTGAAGATTAAACAAAACAGTGTAGGTAAGCTGGGCATGGTGGCATACACCTCAAGTTAGCCTAGTCTTCATAATGAGTTCTAGGCCAGTGGGGCTACAGAGAGCCCTTGTTACAAAAAAAAAAAAAAAAAAAAAAAAAAAAAAAAAAAA
>NW_008360326.1:5695818-5742820 GCF_000622305.1 Nannospalax galili
TCAGTGTAGGTGTAAATTACCTAGCATGGCACTAGACTCAAAGTAGATGCCCAATAAACATCAACTCTTTCTCCTTCCCTTAATTGTACTGAGCTTCCTCACGCAATCTAGCAGAGGCTGTGTATGTATTGGTGGACAAGTGGTCTAGATGATGTTGATACATGAAAGTGTAAAGAAGCAAGTACAGGACCAGGGATGTAGCTCAGTGGTAGAGTGCTTGCCTAGCATTCACAAGACCTTAGGCATCATCCTAGTACCACTAAATATGTAACACAGATAAAAGCAACTACTGAGTAACCTAAAACATGGACCTGCCTACTAAGTTCTCATAAAGGAACCCTCCAAGCACACAGACCTATGGGGCAGGGTCTGCAGTTCTCAAAATCAACCTCAACTGGAGAAGATAGGCCAGCAGGGTTCCTGACCTTGAACAGTGACGCTGAAGAAGGCTGAGACCCCTTCTGTTCTGCATTCAAACTCTCCGCTGTCTTGAACTTCAGCCTCAGGCAAGATTAGCCGGTGTTTGCGCCCATCCATCTTTACCACCAGTGACTCACTCTCCTCCACTTTCTGCCCATCCTTGTACCAAGTCGCTGGGAAGTCGACTCGTGAGAGCTCACAGGTTAGCACCACCCGATCAGAGGTCGTGAAGTTCAGTGACACCTTGTCCTGGGGGCTCAGGATGTGCACTGGGCTCTCTGCATAGAGAAACCTGGTCATATGCAGTGTCTGTGACCAACACTGCTCAGGTTAAGTATCCCTCTCTCTGTCAGGTATACTCAGCATGGGGTGAATACACAGAGCCAACAACTGCTGTCAGTGCATATATTGGTGTTTTTAACACCAGGTTTTGAGGGCTGGCGAGATGGCTCAGAGGTTAAGAGCACTGGCTGCTCTTGTAGAGGACCCGGTTTTATATCCCAGTACCCAAGCGGCAGCTAACAACTGTCCATAGCTCCTATTCCAGGGGATCCAATGCCCTCTTCTGATCTCTGCAGGCACTGCACAGCACAGGTACACTTACATACATTCAGGCAATACTCTCATATACATAAAAGAAAAAAAAAGGTTTGAGTCTCGGGGCAGAGCAGGGGTGAAGCTCAGTGACAGAGCATTCGTTTAGTATGCACATAAGGTCTTGGGTTCAATTCTCAGTACTTCAAAAAACCAAAATAGGATTGGTTTTGCTATGGTTTGGGTATTACTGAGTGTGTCCCTGAAAGGTTCATGTGATAGAAATATGGTACCCAATGTCTGTTAGGTCCTCTAAGATTTAAAGCCAAGTAGGGAGGTAAGGAGGTCACTGGGCTCATCCTTGGAAAAGATTAATGTTGTTCTCACTAGGCCCCATGAGGGGTAATAAAGCAAGGTCACTTGACTCTTGGTGATTTCTGGAAGCTACCACCTTAAGACCTCATGCTCAGGAGTGGATGATTTCTTGGTCTTATAAATTCTAGCAAAGGAAAGATGGTAAGTGCTAGGATGGTCCTTGAATTTTCAGTGCTCTCTCCCAACCATCTGTAGAGATACCACATACTCTCTTTCCTTGTTTCAACCTAGGTGGGGGTGGTGGTGGTGGTGGTGGTGGCTGGAGACAGGTTACCTCAATTCTTAATCTAGCACCACTGTTCATTAACTTGCTAACTATGGGCAAGTCATTTAGCCTCTGTGCCTGCCTTCCCACCTGTAAACTGCGGAGGCTAAAAGAACCTGGTTTTATAGGGTTATGGATGAGACTGTACTAATTAGTTTACATCAAATGATTAGTCTGACTCCTGGTAAAACGCTACGAGAGTGTTGGCAGTTAAGACAAGAGGACCCGAAAGCAGGCAGGGAAGGAGGGCATAGGAGCCACATCTCTCAAATGAGAAGACAAACTGTAATGGCTTTTTTTTTTCAGTACTGAGAATTGAACCCAAGGCTTTGTACATGCTAGGCAAGTGCTCTACCTGAGCTGTATCTACAGCCCAATACGACAGAATTATTGTAAAGCAAAGTAATCCAAAGAACAAGGATGTGGTGCTGATGAAAGTAAGGGGAGATCTGTCTACTGTGAGTTGAAGCTGGTCTTCTAGATCTCTGAACCTTTAATCTGAACCCTTCTGGGATGCTCCTTACTCTTCTATCCCAGACATGGGAAATGGGAACAGCATCTGCCTTGTTTAGGAAACACAACTTCTGCGTTTTGATCCTATCTGTCCCCTCAGATTTCCATCAGTACCAACCTTGGATGGTGAGGGCAGCTGAGTCTTGCACACCAGGGCAGCTGAAGCCCACCAAGGCCCCACTGTCCTGGTGCTTGACAGCTTGCAGGATGAGTCTGTGCTGCAGGCCCTTCTGCTCCATACGGTACTGCAGGGCTCCAGGCTCCACCCGGCCCTCTGGCTCATTACTCTTAAGCTCTTCTCCATTAAGGAACCAGGTGCCCTGGATAATGGTGGATAGATCGAGGGAGAAGACGGCATCTTCCCCATCATACACCTGCACATCCTCCAGACCTGACACCAGGCGAGCTGTGGGTACTGGGGCAGAGACAGGGTATGGCTGTCAGAACCAGAAAGGACAGCAGAGGGCAGGGGCTGGCAGATGGGAAAACACAAGGACTGAGGGTCAGAGCAGGGAAGAGAGGTGATGGGAGGGCATGACTTAGGGGCAGAGACACTGATGGGCAAGGTCTGCAGGACTGACTCACCAAGGTGAGCAGAACCATGGAACACCACATGGGGACTGCGACCATGTTCACTGACTGTGCAGATGCGGAAGCGGTAGTCACCCTCAGCAGGCACACAGTCCCCAGGCACCTCTACAGCTCCAGCTTTCTCGATGCTGAAGCACTGGATCCAGTCTTCAGAGCCCACTTCCTGCCGCTCTAGGCGGTAGATGAAGGAGGTCTCAGGAGGTGGCTCAGGAGGTTTCCAGGTCAGCAGGACCGTATTCTTTTGGCCCTTGAACATCTCAACCAATACAGGAGGGCCGGGAGGACTGTGCTTGACACCTGAGACAAAGGCAGGGTTTACATCCAAGACTTGCTCAAGCCCCCTACAGCCCTTCCACTTTAAATTCACTTTGTCAACCCCGGCCCTGAGATCTGATCACCCTCCTGCCCTGGCCCTCCTGTTCAAAGGCCTTCATGCCCTCACATTTGACTCTGAGCAGAGTAGTGGTACGAGAGTTGCCCAGGCTGAAGGTGACTTCGCCAGCATCTTCTCGGGTCACCCCTGGAAGGACCAGGGCATGCATGTGGCCACAGCTGCTCTGGCAGGTGGCTGGTAGCTCCTCCCCATCACGGCTCCAGCACCCCTTAACCCCAGTTTCTCGAGTCTCCACCAACAGCGCTGCATTCTCTCCCTCCAGGACATCAAGCTTCCGAGGCAGGCGCTTCAGAATGGGCCCTGAGTTGTGGGTGGAAATCCATCAGCAAAAGATGTAGACACCACCAGCCTCAGCCTCCTCCCATTGACCAGCCGACCTTTGACCGTCACATTGGCCACAGTGCGAACTCGACCCCGCATTTCACACAGATAGACACCATCATCATCTGCCTTCAGCCTGTGGATGATGAGGCGCCTCACGGTGCCTTCCTCAATCTGCTCGTACTTTCGGCAGGGCAGCAGCCGTTGGTCCTCTCGGAACCAGGCAGTGGGGATTCGAGAGTTGGGCACTTTGCACTCCAGTACTGCAATGCCATGCTCCCGGCCCTCCACATCTTGCAGGGGTCTTGTGAAGCGGAGGCGGGGCTCTACAGATTGAGGATAGCAAGAAGAGTCTCAGGTGGGGGACAAGCCCAGGAGGACTCCTTACCATACATTAGCCTACACTGATAGTTCTTCTCCAGAGCCTGCAGTCTGGGAATGGTAGCCAAATTCCCAGGGTGAAAGTCAGATGGCCTAATTTCTCACCTCACCTTGACACTACCCAGCCACATCACCTTGAGCCAAGTACATTCAATATTCCTGTACTTTAGTTTCCTTACTTGTTAAATGGGAGAAAGGGAGGAACCAGATTAATGATTTTCCAACTGTTGCCTAATCCTGCAAGTGTCTGACACTGAATTTCATTTTTTTAAAGCATTCTATAACCTTTGTTTTGGTCTTTTTGAGACAGGATCTCCCTGTAGCCCCAGCTGTCCTGGAACTCACTATGTAGAGCAGGCTGGCCTTTAACTCACCACCTGCCTCTGTCTCCCAAGTGCTGGGATTAAAGGTGTGTGCTAAACTGTATTTCAAAAATGGGAAACACAGGGTTGGAAAATGACAAGAGAGTTAACTTGCTGGGGAAACAAGTTTTTGTGCCACTCCAGAAACTTCCTCTTTGCTGACCCACTGAACTTTTCTTTCTTGAGGGCATTCCATTTTCACACTGGCCTGGCAAGTTTGCGCACATCCAGATGTACTCATGAGGCCACTGACACACCCCAGGTGCCATACACTTGGCTGAGTGCCAGGCAGGACTCAAGAGAACTTGCCAACCTGCTTTCCTCACAGGGAGAAAGTTAGACAACAACTAGTGAAAGTATAATCCCTCAAATTGTGATGAAATCCTATTGAGAACTTCAGCTTTTGGTGTGAGTTTGGGGTGTTTTGTTTTCTCTGAATTTACTGTTTATGAATACTGACAACATATAATATAAAATTTATCTCCTCTGCCTTCATCTTCCCTCTTTGCATGGGCCTTCTTGACAGATTCTGAGATCCAACACTGTGAACACAGCCTCCACTCCAAATGTGTGTTTTCAATACAACAGCCCCCTTGTTCTGATTAGTCTTCTAAGTGCATGTTATAAATTTAGATTTCTTTATGCTTATAAAATTACTACTTTTAGACTGGGAGTATCGATGGGAATCCAGTTGGGAAAGGAGGACCAAAACGACAAAGGCTGAAAACACTGGATGCGAAAGTTCTAGGACTTGAAAAGGTTTGCACATCATCAACTATCCTTTAGTTTGGTGGATTTCCACCATCTGATTTCGAATCATCTGGGGAGTCTGCTAAGAAATTCCTGGGGACTACTAAATCTGCATCCCTGGGGGTTGGGAAGCTGGCAGAAAATGGGTATTTTAATACACACACCCCCACCCCTCCCCCTACCCCCGGCACCAAGGAGAGCAGCAGCCAAGAAGGGCCTCTGAGGGCGCCGGAGGCCCAGGGCGCTACCTTTCACGTGCAGCTGAACGGCGCTGAGCGTCTGGCCCGCAGAGTTGCGCGCAGCGCACACATAGAGCCCGCGGTCTTTGGCCTGGCAGTAGAGCACCTTCAGCACAAAGCCACCGTCGCGGTCGCGGTACATGAGGCGGCGGCGATCCGGTGCAAGAGGGCGGCCCTCCCAGTGCCATTCGATCTCGGGCTCGGGCTTGCCCATCACGTAGCAGCGGAACTTGGCGTGCTTGCCCTCGTTCACCCAGAACGTCTTGGGTGCGCACTTAAGCGGCTCGACCACCGGTGTGGTGGGCTCGTCGGGGTCCTCGGGCGGGCTCTCGGGGGGCTGCTGCACCTGGAGCAGCGCGCCGGCCTGCGCGTGGCCATGCGCGTTGCGGGCGTGGCACACGTAGACGCCCGAGTCCGGCAGCCGCGCCGCTAGGATGCGCAGCGCCAAGCTCGTACCCCCCGGAACACTCGCGGCGCGGCCGGGCTCGAGCGCAAAGTGGCTGCTGTCCCACACCTCGTCCAGCGCCATCCCATCCTTCTCCCAGTACAGCGTGGGCTGGGGGAGGCCTCCCACCTGGCACGTCAGCACCACCTCCACCCCCCGCAGCACCCACTGGGACTGGGGCCCGGTCAGGAACACCGGGGCACCCTCCCCGCTCCCCGGCGGCCGCAGCGGGTGCGCAGCGGGCTGGGGCTCGGGCTCGGGCTCCGGGGCCGGGGGTTCCAGGACGGTGATGGCGGCCGCTGCGTAGGCCTCGCCGGCCGCGTTGCGGGCGCGGCACACGTAGACTCCGGCGTCGGTGGGCAGCGCGCAGCTCAGCAGCAGGCTGTGCTCGGCGCCGTCCTCCGGGAAGCTCAGGCGCTCCGAGGCCACAAGCTGCTGCCCGCCTTTCTCCCACGCGACAGTGGGCGGTGGCTCCCCCAGGACCACGCACTTGAGCTCGGCCTCTGCGCCACTTACCACCCGCACGGGCCGCGGGAAGCGCAGGAAGCACGGGGGGCTCCCCTGATCCCCCGAGCCCGCCTTCATCGCGGCTGCTGCAGAGGGCCCGGCTGGGTGCGGGGAAGGGCAGGCGCCGAGGCCGAGGGCGCGGCAGGAGGCCCGAGCAGGCGTGGGACCCGCGGAGCAGCTCTGGCCGCTGTGCCTGGCTCGCCTCCTTACTCCCGGCCGGAGCTGCAGCTCTGCGGCGGGGCGGAGTGCGGGCCGGGAGCTAAGAGCCCAGAGCCCAGGGGGCAGTCCTTCCTGCTTGCCTTTCCAGCAAGGGGCCCCGCAGCCTCGTCTGCCCGCGGCCTGGCTTCCTGCTCTCAGAAGCCTCTCTTCTCAGCCCCCTCCCACAGCCTGGGCCTCTTTCCCCTCCTCCCTCCCACCTCCAGCCGCCGGGTCCCCAGCCGCCGGCCGGGCTTGGGCCTGAGTGGCAGAGGCGCCAGCAGCTGCCAATCCCAAAAATATTCTCTGATGACACAGCTGGAGGACAAGAGGCCAGACTGGCTCCTCCAGGCTAAGTATAGAGCTGGCGGGACCACCTGCCCTCTTCCTGGAGCCCCATTTCTAGCCCCAGCCCGAGGTCTTCCATGTTAGCCAACAGCTGCTGTGATTGAAAGGCACTCCAGAAAGTCTGAAGGATCTGGTGCATTCTGTCTTCCTGACAAATGACACTTTCAGGAGCTGAAACTTCCCAACCCTCACACAGTCTCCCATCCCAGTACCCAGGCACCTGTGGTACCTGATGTCCCCTCTGTTGGGTGCTGGGATGGGATGGGAGACTGTGTGTGTGTGTGTGTGTGTGTGTGTGTGCGTGTAAGAGGAATAGGTCACTTAGGGTGAACACCCTCCCTAGCCCCTTCCCCCACATTCTTGGCGGGAGTGGGAGATAAGGCTCAGGGCCACAGACAACTGCGTCAGAGATAGGTCTCAATGCCATGGGCAGGGGTAACTCGGACTGCAGGGTGTGGGAAGGACTGGGGGAGACTGGGGTGAGGAGGGTAGAAGAAGGCGGGTGGTGGGATGGGGAGAAGGAGAGTGGGGAGGCCCTGGCCAGACCTGGACAGAAGGGGCACAAGGGAGGGCGTGGGTTTCCTGTTGTCAGGGCTAAGTGAGCTATGGTGACCCAGCTGTCCCTGCTGCTCCTCTTCTTGTTGGCCCCACAGGATGGGCACAGCTGCCACGGGCCAGAGCTGGACCGAGAGCTTGTCCTGGCCAAGGTGAGGGCCCTGTTCCTGGATGCCCTAGGGCCTCCACCAGTGGCTGGGGAAAGTGGGGGTCCTGGGGTCAGGCGGCTGCCCCGAAGACATGCCCTTGGACGCTTCACCCAGAGGACCTCTGAGCCCGAGGAGGAGGATGTCTCACAGGCCATCATTTTCCCAGCCACAGGTAACTCAATCTTAATTGTGGACTGGCAGGGTGACTTTGAGAAGTAGCTGGTACCTACCTCATGGGCTTGGGGGCCAGGCTCACCTGGATATGGATCACAACTCTACACTTAGCTGGCTGGCAACAGTGGGCCAGTTCCTAAGCCTCCTTGCTCATCACCAAATGGGTAGTAGTACCTCTCAGGCTTGAGTGGGCCTAGAATGACTGGTATGTGAGAAGTATCTGGGAGAGTAAGGGTCTCTGGAGACAGAGGTATCTAGGCTCAGGCCTCTGCCTGCTCTCTGTCCTAGCTCTGCCTCTGCTCTCTGCCCCATGCCCTGTTTAGCTCCAGTAGCTGGGTCTTGAGAGAATGTCAGGGATGCAGCAGATTGCTTCTTTAGTCTACTCCTGTCGCATGCCTTGTTGTTTCCCCATGTCCCAGTGGCTTGATGAGTAAAGCTCTCCTGCTGGGTTCTTTCCTCATCTGGTCCACTTTTCTTTATAGAGGTTCCCTTGCCTCCCTCCCTGCAAGCTCCAACACCATAGTAGGGAAAAGTATGGTTTTCATATCAAGCAGAATCCCTGTCTGGTCATTTAGTTGCTGAATGTCAGATCATCTCTGTGGTTTCAGTTTCTTGTCCGAAAAAAAAAAGATTAATTGTTAGGAATTTTTAATGAGAGAAGCTGTGTAATAGTATGGTCTCCATTGCCTGTTTTTTTTTTTTTTTATTTGCTGCTGTTGTTTTGACAAGGGTTCTGATATATTCACTGTCATCTATGTTATGTCAGGACAATGATGCCAGCTGTACTTTCTTGGGAAGGACTAATCTTTATTCTGAGTAATATTTCTCTTCCTTCTTTTTATTCCATTCCTTCCCTCCTCAGTTGCTCTCCAACTTATTTTTTGAGACAGGATCTCTCACTGAACCTGGAGCTTACCAATCGGCTAGATAGACTAACCGACTAGCAAGCCCCCAGTGTCTTTACTTCCCCACTATTGAGATTAACAAAGTACACGTGGTTTTTTATGTGGATGCTGGGGATTGAACTCAGGTCATAATGCTTGAGCAATAAGCACTTTACCAACTGAGCCATCTCCCCAGCCCATAAGTTGTCTTCTAAAAACACAATCATTTAAAGGAATTTAATTTCTGACATGCTAAAAGATATCAAAAGTAATGTAACACCCATGCACACAGCATTCAAAATCATCACTTTCTACTACCTGCTGAACAGTAATTTAAGCTAACAAGTCTAAGTGTGAGTGAAGGTAGAGAGTGGAAAGGACTCTTCTTACACATTGCTGTTTGGAATATCAATTGATAAAACCACTTAAGAGAGAGATGGATATTATTTGTATTAGATGATGATTTGAAAAATTGAGGTGCTGAGTGGGGCATGGTGGTGCACGCCTGTAGTCCCAGCACTTGGGAAGCAGAGGCAGGCGGATCCCTGTGAGTTCAAGGCCAGCCTGGTCTACATGGTGAGTTCCAGGACAGCTGGGGCTACAAGGAGACCCTGCTTCAAAAAGACAAAACAAACAAACAAACAAAAAACAACAACAACAACAACAACAAAAAAACCCCAAGGTGCCTATGTCAGCTTTCCCTAGATCTGGATGGCACTCAACAGTGTTTGGCACTTGATCAGCACTGGGGATGGAAGTGGAGGAGCTTCAGGCCCTACCAATCAAGGTTGTCCTCTCTTTTCCCTTTTGCCCCCTGCAGGTGCCACCTGTGAGAACCAGCCAGCAACTGGAAGACTTGACCAGGAGGCTGAGGAGGGTCTCTTCACTTACATATTCCAGCCATCTCAACACATGCGCAGCCACCAGGTGACTTCAGCCCAGCTGTGGTTCCACACAGGGCTAGACAAGAAGAGCACTGTAGCCTCCAATAGCTCTGGGCCTCTGCTAGACCTGCTGGTGCTGTCATCTGGGGGGCCCATGGCTGTGCCCATGTCATTGGGTCAGAGCCCTCCTCGTTGGGCTGTGCTTCATCTGGCCACCTCTGCTCTCCCTCTGCTGACCCACCCTATCCTGGTACTACTGCTGCGCTGTCCTCTCTGTTCCTGCTCAGCACGGCCTGAGACCACACCATTCCTGGTGGCACACACTCGGGTGAGACCACCCAGTGGTGGGGAGAGGGCCCGACGTTCAACTCCCCCGGTGCCCTGGCCTTGGTCTCCTGCAGCCCTGCGCCTGCTGCAGAGGCCTCCAGAGGAACCTGCTGCCCACGCCTACTGCCACCGAGCTGCACTCAACATCTCCTTCCAGGAGTTGGGCTGGGACCGCTGGATTGTGCACCCTCCCAGTTTCATCTTCCATTACTGCCATGGTGGCTGTGGGCTGCCTACTCCACCAGATCTTCCCCTGCCAGTCCCTGGGGTTCCCCCCACTCCTCTGCAGCCTCTCTCTTTGGTTCCAGGGGCCCAGCCCTGTTGTGCTGCCCTCCCAGGAACCATGAAGCCCCTACATGTCCGTACTACCTCAGATGGAGGTTATTCTTTCAAGTATGAAACGGTGCCCAATCTTCTCACTCAACACTGTGCTTGTATCTAAAGGCATCTTGTTTCCTCATCCCACCACTAATGGCTAGGCCACTATCATCATCAGCTGGGAGGAGGACAAAGTGTGGAAAGTAGATGGTTCCTACTCCCCCTCTTTCTTCTACCTGAGGGCTTCCTACCCCATTCCACTCCTGCCCTATGGATAACATGTGACAATAAAAAACACAGCGCATATGACTTACATATATTCTTAGGCTTCTCTGATGTGGGGTTGGGGAGGACTGGGTCTGGAGGGTATGGCATTGTGGGATTTCAGGTCACTTAGCTGCCCTTGACTGGAGATCTGTAGTCCAAGAAATGAAATCTGGTGTGTATCTGTTGAGAAGCTGAAAAGTGTCCCAAGGTTCCTTTGACACCTACTCTGGAGACAGAATTGGTCTCTGACAAGCTAAACCTGACATGTCAGTCTACCTGCCCTGCCACACCTAAAATAAATGGTTACTGTCATAGTGGCGCCCTTCAAGGCTGCCATTCTCTGCCCCCTCTGCAGCCATTCTCTGCCCTAGCTGACATGCGTCTAGCTCAAGGTCAGGGGATTCATAGCTTGGTCAGAGACTGTGGCTTTGCAGTCCTACTGGGGACAATTGTCCAGAGCCAATCAGATCTTAGGGTCTCATGGGAGCTGGTTAAGAAGAAAAGGGCAGATGTCTGAACTGGTAGTGTCAGGAAAAATGGCCAGGGGTCACGTTTGGATCCGATCACCCAGAATGAGGACCCAAAAATTTCAATCTGTGGAGGGACTTGAGACTGCCAAGAATCAGTTTTCCTTCCCTTCCCTCCCACCTCTTTATTTTTTACTTTTATTTTAATTTTTTTTAGGCAAGGTCTCACTCTGTAGTCCAGGGTGGTCTGGAAATCACTATATATAACCCATACTGATCTCGAACTGGAGGCAATCTCTTGCCTCAGCTTTCCAAGTGCTAGGGATTACAGGTATGAACCACCACGCCTGCCTTTTATCATCGGCTCTTGAGATAAACTCTGTGAGGCCTCACTGAACTGAGACTCAGGCTCCTGAAATCCCTAGATCCCTTAATGTTCCTTGTATGTCTTTACACAGCTCTTAACACAGTACATAATGTGAGAAGAGTGGAAAGAGAGCCCACTTCTGGAAAAAAAAAAAGCGTATTCTTCAGTGAATTAGGCCATGCAATTAGTGTCCTCACTTAGAATGCAAGGCACTCACTTAGAATGAGTGCCAAATAGTCTTTTGCCATTCTGCCTCCAGAAGGGGGCATTAAAAAGTCCCCCTCCTTTTGTTAGGTATCATTATCCCAGGGTCCTGGTTCTCAGCTGATTAGACCTATTGTGGTGGTGGTGGTGATGGTAGCTGTGTGTGTGTGTGTGTGTGTGTGTATGTGTGTGTGTGTGTGTGTGTGTGTGTAGGGGTGGGCTGGATGTTCAGTATATCAGCATGGAACTTGTGAGCACTTACGGCTATATGGCTCCAGTGTTTTGGTGCCAGCAGAGCCTCTGGCTTGTCAAAGGCTCCCTTCTAGCTGGCCAGGTGGGGGTGGGTAAGGGCCTGCTCCAGCAAAGGGGTACTGAAGTGAGGAATTCCATCACATCTCACTCATGTCAACACCCCCACCCCACCCCTGTCTGAATGAACCTGAAGGAGCTTCTGTGCCTGGCAGCACAGGGGCCCAAATGCATGCTTGGACACAGGCCCCAGACACACACCTAGCCCTCCCTCCCCAGGAGGCTGTTACTGCTCTGGAGACGGGTAGGGAGTGCTTCTATTCACAGTTGAGTCTTTCCAGCACCTTCATCTCCACCCAGCATCAGAACTTCTCTGTGTTCAGGGCTCTGTGTTCCCCACTCAAACTGTGGATTGGGGAGTGTGCTGCATGGGTGCGACCAGTGGAAGGGATCCAGGGGATTTTCTCAAGGCTGCCTGTGTTCCCTTGTTTTCTCCTGGGCTTCCTGACAGCAAGGCCTTCCCTGGAAATTTTAGTCTCCCTACAAGACCCATAAGCTCTTCATTCTTTCTGCCCACACCCTCTAGGTCCCTGTGCTGTCTGGACAGTCTCTGTTTCATAGAGGTAGAAGAGCTCTGAGGACTGGGGACACTTTACTTAGGGCCACAGGGTTCTGCATGAGATAGCTGCTGCAAGTAAAACTTTTTACACATCTATAACAAAGCAAGAAAACCAACTACAACATAATAATTTCTCACAATGTCCAATGTTATTAAAGTGTTGTTCTTTAGCCTGAAGTTATTTCTCTTCCCCCCTCTTCCCCTTTCTTTCTCTTTCATACATATAAAACACACAAGAACCTCCTGTCCCCCTCCACCCTAGTGCTGGAGTTGTACATGCACACACCTCTATCAGGCTTTAATGTTGATGCTATGGATACAAACTCAGGCCCTCCTGTTTGTGCAGCAAGCATATCTACTAAACCATGTCCCCAGCACCCCCTCCCTGTTTTTTTTCTTTTTGGACATCTTGTTGTATAGTCCAAGTTGGTCTTGAACTCAAGATCCTCTTCCCTCAGTCTTCCCGAGTGCTGGGATTACATAGACTTCACACACACACACACACACACACACACACACACACACACACACAATTAATATGAGTACATGAAACCCTGTCCCCACCCCAAAAGCAAACAAGCTCCCTAAACCAAAACCCAACAAACCACAAAAAGAGCAGGCCTTTGGGAGGTGAGTAGATTATGAGGATTCTGTGAGGGAGCAAAGCGTGTGCTCTTCTTTCCATCCCTATGAAGATAGGGAAACAAGGGGCCATCTGTGCAGGAGACAGTGTGCCCTCCACTGGGTACCGAATCTGTTGGTGCCTTGGACTTGCACTTCCCAGCCTCCAGAATTGTGAGAGATGCATTATTATTGTTTGTCTGATGTGGTGCTGGGGATTGAACCCAGGGCTCCTCACATACTAGGCATATGTTTTACCACTGAGCTACATCCCCAGTCCAATTTCTGTTATTTATAAATCACCCAATATAAAGCCTTTTATTATAACAGTAGGAAGAAACAAAGAACCCAACAACACCCCCAAACTTCATGGACACAAATCCTGGTCATTGCTTAATCATGTAACTTTCTCAAGCTGCCATGTCTTGAGCATGTCTCTTATCTTGAAGCCATGACTTCTTCAAGATACAATTCTGATGTCATCTCTTCTGAGACTTTTTTTTCCTAACAATCATACTCTCTTCTCACAAGAAATAAACTTTTGCTAATTTTATTACATATACATCAACTGTCTATAGCACCACGTGCTAGGCACATTACAACTAAAAGCTCATAAAGGGCTGAAGAGATGGCTCAGTAGATAGGAGTGGACACAGCTCTTGCAGAGGACCCAAGTTTGGTTCCTAGAATCCATGTTGGACAGCTCACAATTTGCTATAACTCCACCTCTAGGGGATCTGACACCCTTTTCTGGTCTCTGTGGGCAGTGCACACACATGCACATACTAACACAGAGGCAATCCACATATAGATACTTAAAAAAAACTTAGCTGGGCATGGTACCCCATGCTTTTAATCCCAATACTTGGGGGCACAGGCAGGTGGATCTCTGTGAATTCAAGGCCAGCGTGGTCTTCAGAGTGAGTTCCAGAACAATCAAGGCTACATAATGAGTCCCTGTCTCAAAATTTAAAAAAAAATATTTTACTTATTATTTTAATTTTATGTGTATGAGTGTATTGCCTGCATGTATATGAGTGCACCCGTGTTGTGCAATGCTGCGGAGGTCAGAAGAGGGCTTTGGATTCCCCTGGAAGTAGAGTTAAGGATGATTCGTAGTCACCATGTGGGTGCTGAGAATCGAACCCAGCTCCTCTGCAAGAGCAGTCAGTGCTCTTAACCGTGGAGCCATCTCTCCAGCCCCATGACGCTGTCTTAAAAACAAAACAAAATGAGATCCAGAACCTACTTTGACTCTCTTCAAATGATCGATACTTACTGAATGGCAGCTTCTCTTCTCTCAGGTTCTCAATTTGCTTTGTCTCCATGTCCTGGAGAATGGGTATAAGATCATTCATGATGTTGTATGTCATAGTTTGTTGTCAGTTATCTTGCAAAGATGGGATATACTACTGAAACGGATTTCTTTGGGCTTCTGAAAGTGGGTGCTTCCCTTTCCTCTTCAAAGTGTCAGTAGTCACCAGGAACACTGTCCTTTCCACCTATGATGTCATTTGCACAGCTTCTACTCATAGGCTGACAGTTCTGGAGAAGGGGAGTATGATGTAACTGGCATTTGGCATGCCTGCTGTGTGTCTTGAATAATCAGGGTCCTCATGGCTTCTGCAAATAGCGCTTCTCTGGGCACCTCCCTTCCTCAGCACAATGCAGTTTTCTAATTTTTTTTTTCTTTTCTGTGCTGAGGATTGAACTCAGGGCCTTACATGAGATACATCCTTGGTCTGTTTTCAACTTGTGGTATATTTCAACTATTGCTAAGCGTGGTCAAGCTGTGTCTTTGCTGTGTTTTTTCCTTCTCTGACCATTTTCCATTTGTCATCCATCCTTCAGATATTTTTTTGTAGTATCTAGTATACTAAGGGCTCCTCGTGTTATCCAGGGTGATTATAAATTTATTTGCCTTTTTTTTTTTGTCTTTTTGAGACAGGGTCTCCCCATAGCTCCAGCTGTCCTGGAACTCACTATGTAGACCAAGCTGGCTTCGAGCTCACAAAGATCTGCCTGCCTCTGCCTCCCAAGTGCTGGGATTAAAGGCATGTGCCACCACGCCTGGTCCTATTTGTTTATTTTTAGGTCTCTGTTATTTATTTAATCTGGGATGGGAGGGAGAGGCTGCAGCATATAATCAGTGTACAGCCTCAGACCAGAACCATCTCTCATGGTGCTAAACCCCACTGTAACATGATTGTGGTGGACGAAGATGTCATACCCCAAGCCATCCCCTGAAGCTGTGAATATGTTGTCACATGGCGAAGGAAAATTAACATTGAGGATGAAATTAAGGTTGCTCATCAGCTGACCTTCAATAGGGAGAGTAAATCATATTATCTAGGCAGGTCCATGGCAATCATAAGGAATGCTGAAGAGGGAGGAAGAAGAGTCGAAGTCGGCCTGCTGTGTTGTGGAGATGGCTGTGGAGATGGAAACAGCGAAACAGGCAGCCATGTGAAGCGGAAAAAAGCAAGGCTATGAACTCTCCTTTGCAGGCTCCATCAAGGAACTGGGTCCTGCTGACACCTTTAGCCCAGTGAGAGCTGTCTGGGGCTTTTGACCTTCAGACGATAATAAATGTGATGTTTTTACATTTGGTAACTAAAGTTCATGCAATTTGATACAACAGCAATGGGAAGGTAATACAATGTTGTGATGTGACTGTTGGATCTCTTCCACCCAAGGCCCTCTGCTTGGGAAAAGAGCCACACCTTTGTTTCCATCATTTACCTAGAAGCCAGCACAGGCTCTGCCATGGTCAGGGCTGAGAAAATATTTATTGAACAAACAAAAGAACAAAAGATTGCTTTAAATTTGTGGCTCTGTAGAGGCTGTGAGAGCCTTAAGAAGCCCCTATTTGCTCCCTTTCTCTGGCCTGGGCCTGTAGCCCTGTGTTCTCTTTGTCAAGAGTTTTTCCTCCCCAAGGTTCCTGTCTTGCTGCTGTTGCCTTTGTAGGATGGTCCCTGCTGTGAACCATTTCCCCTTTTTTTCTTCTCTGTGCAGGGAGAACTGAGATAGAAGACATGGGTTACATTTATACCTGACTTTGTAGCAGGCTTTCCTTGGGCTGTGCCTAAAATGGTGGGTTTATTTGTTTGTTTTCTTCTCCCAGATTGATTTTCTGTTTTTAAAAAAACATTTTATTATTTATATTTTATGTGTGCATGTATTACCTGCATATATATAAATGCACCAGTGTTGTTCAATGCCCATGGAGGTCAGCAGAGGGCATCAGGTCCCCTGGAACTGGAGTTATGTATGGTTGTTAGCTGCCATGTGGGTGCTGGGATTTGAATGCAGGTCCTCTGCAAGAGCAGCCAGTGTTCCCAACTGCTGAGTCATCTCTCAAGTCCTAGATTGCATGAATTTTTATGAACAAGATGCAAGAGCAGAGTGTTCCCAACTGCTGAGTCATCTCTCAAGTCCTAGATTGCTTTTCATTTATTATTTATTTATTTATTTATTTATTTATATTTATTGAGACAGCGTTACTCTGTAGTCTAGGCAGGCCTCAAACTCATGGCAATCCCCCTGCCTCAGTCCCAAGTGCTGGAATTATGTCTGCATTCCTTCCTGCTCCATAGTTACCTCCATCCACATTTTCTCTCGCGCTTTGTCTTTTCAGATCAGTTTGAGTGGATAATATAGCCTTCACTTCTCCTTTTCCTTTTGGGGTCCTGAATTAAGTGTCTTCTAGCTTTTCTTTGACATCCTTCATGGGTTTTCAGGATAGATGACGTAAACTGAGACTCTCTGAGGTTACATGGCGTTACCAAAGCCACCATGGATCCCTCCATTTTCTGCAGAATTGCCAAGTCCTATCAGGCCGTGTGATCAGAGTTGTTGCTGGGCCACCATGGGGAAAATCATTATTTTGCTGTTTCCTCTTCTTGCTATTCTCAGGATCCAGCTGCTCTGAGTCTCCCCACCCTGGGAAAAAAACCAGGGCCTTGTATACTTGAGGCAAGCATTCTATCACTGAACTGTATATCCAGCCCCCAGCTTCTCTGATTTCACATTGAATAGGCTTTGGCTTCTCTGGCTTCCCCTCTGGATGCTCAGGTCCAACCCAGTCTCTTCAGGAACCAGGCTCTGGGTGAAGATCGTCAAGGCCTAATGCAGAATTCTCAGGTCAGACTTTCTCCAGTGCTGCTGCTAGGCCCTGTATTTGATTTTGGTGGTTGGCCCAGTTTCTGGGCCAGTCTCTCGTGACCAGGTCTGGTAGCAGAGCCAAGAGACACAATGAGGTAACTCATGGAGAAAGGACTGCTTCTGACCACTTAATCCTGGGGCTGACGGTACTAGACACCTGTGTTTCTCCTGAGTGCAAACTCTTTCTCTGAAAGTATTTGTGAAGGCCATTGTCACATTTATTTTCTTCCATCGGTCCCTGTCCTAGTTTGCCTTCTGTTGCTGTGATGGGCATCATGACCTAAAGCAACTTGGGGAGGAAAGGGTTTACTTCATCTTACAGTTTATTGTTGAGAGAAGTCAAAGCAAAAACTCAGTGCAGGAACCTGCAACAGGAACTACAGAGGACCTACTTACTGGTTTGCTTCTTTTGGCTTGCCCAGCTGCCTTTTTTATATAGCCCAGGCTTAGGGATGTCACTTCCCATGGTGGGCTGGGCCCTCTTACATCAATTAGCATTTAAGGAAATGCTTAACAGATATGATCACAGGCCAGTCTGATCTGGGAAGTTCTTCAGCTGAGGTTCCCTCTTCCCAAGTGATTCTATGCTTGTGTCAAGCTGACAAAGCTAATTTTGACAGTACCTGTCCCCATGCTAATTAGATAGCAAGTTGATCATCTAATTTCACTCCCTTCACCACTAACCTGCGTGCAATTTTTCATTTTGCAATAATCTTTAGGCTTTTGGGGCTGGAGAGATGGGTCAGTGGTCAAGAGTACTGGGAGCTTTTACAAAAGACCTGGGTTTGAATCCCAGCACCCACATGGTGGCTAATAATTGTCTGTAAACTCCAATTCCAGGGGATACAATGCTCTCTTCTGGCCTCCACAGGTACTGTATGACACGGGTACACTTACATACATGTAGGCATAGCACTCATACACATAAAAATTTAAATTTAAAAAAAGATAAAAAAATCTTTAGGTGTTGGCCTTCTGTTATATCAGAGTGGGGAGGCAAGGCACGTGTCCTAAGCACGAACCATGATGTTATTCCTCTATGACAGGAGTCCTGGATCTTCTGTGCTTCCAGGTATCAGAAATAAGCAGGCTTTGGCCTAGATTCTGTGGCAGGTATTCTCCTGTACCTGGCTTGTCATTCTTGTCTGAAGATACCCTTTGTTCTCTTTTTTTATGCCTGCAGCTTAAGCTAGTAACTAGCATACCTTTCCTTACCCCCCTTTATTAGAAGCCTTTGCGGAGGCTAGCCCAGGGAACTTAGAGGAGTCAGGGAGCTATCAACAGCAGCTCTCTGCTCCTGTAAAATGGGGATGGAACACCAGGGACAGTATGCCTTTGGAGCTCCAGATCCACTGCTATGTTGTAAGGTCTTGCTCATGTGCTTGGCAGGACCAGCTATACATTTCTGATTTTAGACGGTGTGTTACTCCTGAGGACTAAAATTCAGAATGTTTACAAATGAAGGGTTTGAGAAAACAACTTCATTCATGGAACTACATTATGCAATGCTACTATTGGCTAATGGTAATTTTTGGGAAATAGCATTACAAATCTTAAAAAAAAATCCCTAAAAAATTTAAATTACCTTGCAAAAAGTAATAGTTTTTTTTTTTTTTAATACATATTTCCCTTTGGTTGGTTCTCCAGCCCCATCTCTCCAGCCTGGCTCTCCCTCCTGCTGTATGTTTCATACTATCTTCACCTTACTCTCTTGTCTTCCCTATGTTCCTCCCTTAAAGCCTTTTTTTTCCTCAGTAACACAGGTAGGTACTGTTCTAGTTTCTTACCTTTCATCCATAATTACTCCCTCCATACAAATGTATCAGTTAGAGGTTAGGATCTGCATATGAGAACATATGGCATATGTCTTTCTGAGCCTGGGTGCATATCTTCCTAAAAAGCTAACTCTTTTTCTTTTTGAAGTACTAGGGATTTAGTTTAGTACCTTGTACATACTAAGTATGCATTGTACCACTAACATCTATCCCTTGCCTTTTTTTACTTTATTTTTTTTACAAACTTAAAAAAATTGGGTCCTCTTGTATATGCGCATATGCACTGTGTGTGCTGTGCTGTATGTGTGGAGGTCAGAGGATAACTTGTTCTTTCTTTCTACCACATGGGCTCAGGGGGTCAGGCTTGGTGGCAAGGGCCTTTACCTCCTGAGCTATCTTGATGACTCTAGTTTTTAGTCTTCAGACAGGGCTTCTTGCTAAGTTGCCAAGGCTGGCCTCAAACTGTGATTTCCTCCCTTGGCTTTTTAAAAAAATTTTTAATTTATTATTTTAATTTTATGTGTATGAGTGTATTGCCTGTATGTATATGAGTGCACCCGTGTCGTGTTCGGCGGAGGTCAGGTCAGAAGAGGTCTTCAGATTCCCCTGGAGCTGGAGTTAAGGACAGTTCGCAGCCGCCATGTGGGTGCTGGGAATTGAACCTGGGTCCTCTGCAAGAGCAGTCAGTACTCTTAACCACTGAGCCATCTCTCCAGCTCCTCCATAGGCTTTCTTAATAGCTGGGATTACAGGTCTGTATCACTAAGGGCTGTTAAGACAATTCTTTAAGAAGTAAACTCAAGGAGCTGGATAGATGGCTCAGCAGTTAAGAGCATACACTGCTGTTCCAGAGGACCTGAGTTTGATTCCCAATATCCATATCAGGCAGCTCCAGGGTATCTAATGCCTTGGGCCTCCTTGGACACCAGCACTCATGAAAGTAGTAACTGTGAGCCTCAAACTTCAGCTGTCTTCCTCTCCTCTATTCCCTTTCTTCTGTCTTCTCCTTTTTTTTTTTTTTTTGAGACAGGGTCTCCCTGTAGCCCCAGCTGTCCTGGAACTCACTATGTAGACCAGGCTGGCCTTGAACTCACAGAGATTCACCTGCCTTTGCTTCCTGAGTGTTGGGACTAAAGGCGTGTGCCACCACACCTGGCTCTCTCTCCTTTCTTTCAGGACCAGGTTTCACTATTTTTGCCCAGACTGTCCAGGAACTCTCAATCCTTCTGCCTCAGACTCCTTAGTGCTGGGATTACAAGTAAGTGCCACCATGCTCAAAGAGACTTAATTATTTAGAAAACATTTAGCTATTTAATATTTCTAGAATCTAACATGCAGGATGTAAAGAAAAGAATTTAGTTTTTCCAGACGGACAGCTAGTTGTTCCAAAACTGTTGAATAATTCATTCTGCTCTGTGTTTCACTGATCTATTAATATTTGTCTAGCTCTCTGTCATTATCATGTTGTTTTGGTCACTGTGACTGTATAAGACATTTTGCTGTCTAATAGGGCAAGGCCCCTTTAGTGCTTCGTTTTTTGTTTTTAATTTTTCTTCAAAGATTCTTGGCTGTGCACATGTGTTTAGTCTCCTGGATGAATTTTAGAATCAACTTGTCAAGCTCCAAAATCTTCCCACTGGGATTGGAATTGAAATTGTATTGAATTGACATCATTATAATATTGAATTTTCTCATCAGGAACATGATTTCTTTTCATTTGGTTAGGCCATTTTGACTTTAAATAAGTTCTCTTGTTTTCTCTTACAGATATGATACATTTCTCAAAGTGTGTATCTTTTTAGTTTTATTAAACAGGATTTTCTTTTTCCCTTTGACTTAAAAATTTTTTTTAAAGTACTAATTTACAGAAGTACACTCAAACTAACTTAGGCAAAGGGGAAAAAAACAAACCAGAGGGAGAATTCTTTGGAAGGCAGCCAGGGCTTTGCCTGCAGGCCAAGGACAGAGAGGGGAGTGGGCCTCACATGGGGGATGGGAACAGGGCCTACTTAGCTCCTGTTACTTCGTCTTTTAGGTTGATTTTTTCTCTCTGTGTTGTTTAGTTTTATTTTTGGATGTTCCCCATTTCTGGAAGCACAGGGATGGAGAAAAAAAAACTGGTTATGGGACAACCCTTGTGTAGTGGAGTCTCAGAAAATAACTGAGCGCTAGGGAGATGAGGCTAACACAAGGGTTTCAAGACACAACATCAGATCTTCAAAAGACTGGGTTTCTTGTCTAAGAGAAGTTGACTAAACAGTTAAAGGGAAGATTCTCCCCCATCCCCACCCCTTGTTTCAGATGATAAACAGGGACAGATATTCTAAAGTTATGACACGTACTGGATTTTAATCCCACCTTGTAATAGCATGCTAGACATTGCTATATCCCTGGCCCAAAATTTGACAACTTTGGGATAAAGATGTCTGACCCTATTCCTATTCTCAACTGGCTTTTACCATTCATTTTGACTTTCTCATGGTGAAAAGGGGCACTTCATAAAAGACAATCTCCTCCAAAGCTCTAGATAATCTATCAAAATTTCCATAATGAAGTCCTGCAGTTGTCAGCTTTTGACCAGCAGCCGGGAAAAGTTACAGAAGGAACCTGGAACCTAGAAACCTAGGCGCTCTCCTTACTCTTTGAGTGACCTTCACTCAATAACTAACCTAACCTCTCATTTCAAACCGGGGAACTTTTTGATTCTGGTGTGCCGAGCTGAAAGCGAAGAACTAGGTTCAGGGGGATCTCACTAACTTGAGAGCGTGCTATTGCTGAAGGAAACATGCTAAAGAGTTCGCAGACTTTTGGACTGTGTGGCCAAGGGGATTCAGCGCGGCAGCCCGGCGGGCCTTAGCGCTTACACGCAGACGCTGGAGAACTTCCCAGGCGAAGGCTCTGTAGCTGGAAAACCAGTGTTCATTTTGGATGAGACCTTTACCCTTAAAAAAAAAAAAAAAATCCCATTTCTCCAAACTTAGCTTCCCCGCCCAGAATGCAAACAAGGAGTCGGTTTTCCCGGCTGGGGGCCCAGCTCGGGGATCCAGCCCAGCTCAGGAAGACAGACAGCTCGCGGAAACTCGCCCGCCCCACGCTAACGTTACAGGGCCTGGGGGCGTGGCTTCCGGCAGCGGAGGTCGGCTTTCCGCTGGTCCTCTGCTCGACTCCCTTCCGGGGCGGGACTTCCTGCTCTTAACGAGTAGGGCTGCAATAGTGGTTGGAGGGCCGAACCCACGGTCGGTCCGGCTCACGAGGCTGATGTTCCGGAAAGGGGCATCCGAGAGGACGCTCCTTCTAGCTTTCTCCTTCACGCGACGCCTCCATTTGTACAAAAGGCCTGGGCTTTTCGCACCACCACCGCCCAACTGAGACTCTTCCGCTTCCTCTTTTCCCAGGCTCCGCCCCCAGCGTCGTGTGGCCATGACGACCACTCCTCAGGACACAATAGTGTGGAAACTCGCCGGGCTGCTGCGGGAGTCCGGTGAGTGAACTTCCGGTTGCACTGTGTCTCGGGCGACGTGGGTGTGCGTCCTACCTTCCCGAAACACTCCCGCAGGGTCAGGAGATTGTCAGAGATCGCTCATTTCTTTACCCTCCTGTTGTTTGTTCATTGCGATGCATTGCTGACAGAGTCATGTGTCTTTGACAGTCTAAACTCTAGCCATCTCTAGTGCCATTTCCCCCTGCCTTATCTGATATTCCCAGAGGGAAGTGATCATTACTTGACTAAGCACCCTCAGCCAACAACTGTTCATGGTCACGAGATTTGGAGTAAGACCCACGTCGGTGTAGTCTCAATCCTCTTTCAAACTAGGGTAAAACTGTTTGAAGTTTTCAGACTTTCAGTACTCTTCACAGATAGATTAGCATAGTGATTGTACTTAGCACAAAAGATACTGGCGTTTTAATTTGTGCATTTAGTACAGTGTATGCACACATAGTAAATGCTCAGAAGAGATAGTTATTGTTACTATAATTGATTCCCCTCAGTTCCTGGGTACAGTGGAGCCCACAGTATTTAATACATGGTTGGCATAAGTTACCGTAGAAACAGGCTTTGATTTTGATAACCAGAGATGTAGCAACTTCTTACTAGGTAGATGATCACACTCAAAATGATTCTTTGAGGGGCGAGGATATAGCTTAATGGTAAAGCATTTGCTTAGCATATGCATTCAATCCCTAGCACTGCAAAAAAGTTTCTTTGAGCCTCAGTTTTCATATCAGTAAGGTGCAGTTAATAGCTCTATTTGGTAGACAATGGTGAGGTTTAATTGAGGCAGCAGAATCATTTGGCATGTATTACTGAGTTAATATTAGCAGACCTCTATCACTATACCTCCACTGATGGCATCTGTGGGATTTTGTTATAGCAGTTTCCTTTTCTGGCTTGTATTGATGATTTGTCCACATGTTTTACCACCTTTTCTAGACTGGGCTCCTTTGAGAGACTCCTTAAACCCTGTCCTTTATACTCTTTGTCTAGTACATAGAAAATCTTTATGCAAGGTTGTGAGATTGCCTGCTCAGCAAAAATTCTACATGGTTCCAGGAGCTCTAGGGATCATGGAATGTGTTAATATGATTATGAAGAAGTCACAGGCGGGAGACCCTGATGGTGATGGAATAGTTTTGTGTCTTGATTATGGTGTGGTAGTAATCTACACAAGCAGCATAGAACTGTATACTGTATCAGTGTCCTGGTTTTGATATCATACTATAATTATATGAAGTATAAACATGGGATGAAGGAAACTGTGAAGAATATAGGTGACTGCTCTGTTGCCTTTTTATGGCTGTCTAGCCTTGAAATTGCAATCCTGCCTCAGTCTCTTTTTAAAAAAATTTTTATTATTTTTATTTTATGTGTATGAGTGTATTGCCTGCGTGTATGTAAGTGCACCTGTGTTGTGCAGTGCCCACGGAGGTCAGAAGAGGGGATCAGATCCCCTGGGACTGGAGTTAAGGATGGTTGTTCACTGCCATGTGCTGGCAATCGAACCTGGGTGCTCTGCAAGAACAGCCAGTACTCTTAACCATTGAGTTATTTCCCTAGGGCCTCAATCTCTTTTCAAATTTTATTTTTTTTAATTGAATTTGGTGATTTTTGTACTATTTGATAGTATTTAGATCCTCTCCCCTACCCACACCTCTCCTTCTTGCCCCCCCCCCCAATTTGATGTACCATTGGATAGATAGACAGACAGATAGATGCCTATACAGTCGAATTTGTGTCTTCAAATGTCCTTCACTGTGTGTCCATCCACTGGAGCCTGTTTAACCTACCAAGAATCCTGTGCTTGAAAGAGACTGTCTCTGCTTCTCCCAGCAGCCACCTGTTGCCACAATTTCTTAGGTGGGGTTGGAGTTTCTTACCCACTTCCTCATGTCTGTGCTGGGAATTTTTTCTGGTTTGAACTTGCATGGGACTTGTGTGCCACCGTTGCTGTGAGTTCATATGGGTAACTGACCAGCTGTCTGGAAAATTCTGTTTCCTTGTGGTCATCCACCATCTTTGGCTCTTAAAATTCCCCTCCCCCTCCTTCAATGATTCCTGAGCCTTGTGAGGCAGAAGTTTGATATAGGTGCCCTATTCACGGATACGCATTCTTCAGCTTCTTGTTCTCTGCAAGTTGGCAGGTATGGGTTTCTATGTTAATCACCATCAGTTTTATATGGAAACTTCTCTGGTGAGAGCTGTGAGATGCATTAATCATTGGGTATAACAATGTCATTAAGAGTCAGTTTAATATGATAACTATTTAGTAGGAAACTGGTATTAAGGAAGACATTGCCCTTTCTAGACATGGTAGGCATAGGCTAATGAAAAAAATAAAACCTCTATGCCCGGAATGGACTGTCCCTCTAGAAGCTATTGACTAGGGGTCCTATAGACCCTCAAACAATACTGGCCATTGCCTGTGCTCTTGGTTACTCATCAGAACTTGATGGTAAGATCCTATTTCCGAAGATACTACATATATGAACTGTAGAACAAACAGGCAGAATTCCAGCTGGTGCTGACTTCAGAGCCTCATCTCTGCTGGCTAGCGTTCGTAGTACTGGAAGGTAGTGTGCTACTAGAAGGAAAAAATAACCATCAACCTTACCCAGCTGTGAATCCTGTCAACTACAATAACACCTGGCCTGGCAAGATATGCCCACTGGTGCGGTAGTGGCACAAATACTTTAGGAGTAACCAACCACTCTTTAAGGTCTGCTTCTTAGGATGGAGACTAACTACATCTCACATTGCTGTCAGGCTTATGACCCTCTGGCTAGACAGATCACAGGACATAGGGGAGAACTTAATGTTTCAGTCTCTTGAGTGCCGGAATTATAAATATGTGCTCCTCCACCTGGCTTCTGCAACATTCTTTAACTCCATTTTTATTTTTTTTTATTTTTTATTTTTTTATTTTTTTGGTCTTTTTGAGACAGGGTCTCCCTGTAGCCCCAGCTGTCCTGGAACTCACTATGTAGACCAGGCTGGCCTTGAACTCACAGAGATCCTCCTGCCTCTGCCTCCCGAGTGCTGGGATTAAAGGCATGCGCCACCACACCTGGCCTTCCATTTTTATTTTTTAAAAAATGGTTTAAAAAATTTCTCCATAGCTACCTTGTAAGTATATTCTTCCAGGCAGAGTGATGAGTGAGAACGTGAACAAAAGATGGCATTACAGAGTAACATCTCATTAGGGAGAGAATTTTTATTTATTTATTTATTTTTTTGGTCTTTTTGTGACAGGGTCTCCCTGTAGCCCCAGCTGTCCTGGAACTCACTATGTAGACCAGGCTGACCTTGAACTCACAGAGCTCCGCCTGCCTCTGCCTCCCAAGTGCTGGGATTAAAGGCGTGCGCCACCATGCCTGGCTAGGGAGAGCATTTTAAGGAAATACCTTAGTGCTGTAATGATTGATGGCATGCATTTTAAAAAATATTTTATTTTAATTTTATGTGTATGAGTGTATTGCCTACATGTATGTGAGTGTACCCGTGTCATGCAATGCCTTGGAGGTCAGAAGAGGGCTTCGGATTCCCTTGGAAGTGGAGTTAAGGACAGGTCGTAGCTGCCACGTGGTTGCTGGGAATCGAACCTGGGTCCTCTGCAAGAGCAGTCAGTGCTCTTAACCGCTGAGCCATCTTTCCAGCCCTGATGGCGTGCACTTTAATGTTGTTTGAGAGTTTCTATAAATGTGCATGTTACTCTTAACAACCAGGAAAAAAAAAAAAGATAAACATATAGTCAAACTTTGTGTAAAAGTGGGTTATTACAGTGTGGAAGCTCAGAGATACTACTTTTATTTATTTATTTTTTACTTTATTATTTTTTAATTTTATGTGTATGAGTGTATTGCCTGCATGTATGTGAGTGTACCCATGTTGTGCAATGCCACGGAGGTCAGAAGAGGGCTTCAGAGTCCCCTGGAACTGGAGTTAAGGACAGTTTGTAGTCGCCATGTGGGTTCTGGGAATCGAACCCGGGTCCTCTGCAAGAGCAGTCAGTGCTCTTAACTGCTGAGCCATCTGTCTAGCCCCACTTTTATTTTTTATGTGTGGAGGCTAGAGGACAACCATGGGTATTGTTCCTCAGGACCTGTCCACCTTGTTTTTTTGAGACAAGGTCTCTCACTGAGACCCTGGGGCTTGCAGAGGAGGCAGGTGTGCTAGCTGGTGAGCCCCAGGGATCCTCCAATGCTGAGATTATGTGTGTGTGTCACCATGTGGTGCTGGGGTCAAAGTCACTTTCTCATTCTTGGCCCACACTACTGACTGAGTCATCTCCTCAGTCCCCAGATGAGAAGTCCCCCTTTGAGAAGGCTTTCTGGATGGGGTTAATCTCCAACTGGGCAGTAGAAGGGGATACATCAGAAAATGAGAGGGCTGTGGGCCAAGCGGCCTTTATTTTCAACACATTTTGTAGCCTAGCTCTTTTAAATAGAAGATTAAAAACAAACAAACAAACAAACATGGAAAAGTCATTTGGAGTCTTGTAGTGAAACAGTTTCAGGTATCAGGTTGAAATGTTAAAGCTTTTTTTCTTTTTTCTTTCTTTCTTTTTTTTTTTTAAGAGAAAAAGGTGGCTTAGGCCAGCTGGAGCTACAGGGAGACCCTGTTTCAAAAAACAAACAAACAAACATGAAGGGAGCTATAGAAGACTTAAGCTGGGGAGAAGATAGAAAGTTTGATTCTACAGGGAAATATTTGCAATCTAAATTGGAGTGGGTATATTTTGGGGTTCCAGAAGGAAGACCTTTCATTACATCCTCCTTCTGTCTGTCCTCCCTGCAGGGGATGCAGTTTTGTCTGGCTGTAGCACATTGAGCCTGCTGACTGCCACACTGCAGCAACTGAACCGAGTGTTTGAACTGCACCTTGGGCCATGGGGCCCTGGCCAGACAGGCTTTGTGGCTCTTCCCTCCCACCCTGCTGACTCACCTATCATCCTCCAGCTTCAGTTCCTCTTTGATGTGCTGCAGAAAACGCTTTCACTCAAGGTCCTGGGGATGGGAATGGGGCAGGATGTTCAGAGAGCCTATGGGAATGATGGAGGCAGGGGATGGGGTGGGTTTGCAAGCAGTCTGCAGATCTGAGATCTGGAGGATGTCAGTGATATAGGTAGTTACGCTGAGAAAGTGGTGCTGAGGAAAGGGAGACTGCCTTGCCTCAGTGACCTGAATGCTTCTTTTTTTAGCTGGTTCACGTTCCTGGTCCTGACCTTCCAGGGCCCATCAAGATTTTTCCCTTCAAGTCCCTTCGGCAGCTGGAGGTAAGGGAGTCTTGGAGCATGTAGGTGTGCATAACAGTCTTTGGGGATGAGGACAGAGAGATGACCTCTTTTGGTGGGAGACCAGGCCTGAATATACCATTGCTCTGCAGTAATAGTGTCTTTTCCTTTGAACACTACCCTGAGCTGTAGCTGGACTTCGCTGTCTTCTTTCTCTTCCCCATCAGGGAAGACAGAGATGAAGTCTTTGTCTCCTTTTAAGTTTTGCTTTCCTCCCTCCTGTTCTTCTTGTATGCTAGCTCCGAGGTGTCCCCCTCCACTGCCTGCACGGCCTCCGTGGCATCTACTCACAGCTGGAGACTCTGGTTTGCAGCAGGAGCATTCAGGCACTAGAGGTAAGGAGGGTGACGAATGGACCCTCCTTGTGCCTTGTCCTGGAAACAAAAGACCAAGCTCTGTGGTCTCTCCCTGTATTCTCCCTTCCTCTGTTCTTTGTGACCCCATAGCACTCTGTATTTGTCTGTATTTATAGTCACACCTGCCTGTGTTAAATATTCTATATCTAGCCCTCCATAGTCTGTCTGCTCCTTGGGGACAGAGACTCTAACTTTCTTCAAGGATGTCTCTCTAGGTGGAGCCTGGTATATAATGAGTGACTGGACAATAGAGCATGGCATGGTGAGGAAACTGAGAGTGAAGTAGTGACATGCCTGTCCCCTGCCCAGGAAATCTTGTCTGCCTGTGGCGGTGACCTCTGCTCTGCCCTCCCCTGGCTAGCTTTGCTTTCTGCTGACTTCAGCTACAATACTCTGACCCACTTAGATAGCTCCCTGGTGAGTGATTCCTGAGGGATAGGACCTTTGGAGAAGGGAAAGGGTGGGTCCTTTTGGATGAATGCCAACTGTTTGACAAATGTCCTTGTGTAAAGACCAAACTTTCTCTTCCTCCTCTTCCCATCCCCCTCAGCGGCTCTTGTCAGCTCTGCGCTTCTTAAACCTGAGCCACAATCAAGTCCAGGACTGCAAAGGCTTCCTGATGGTAAATGTGATTGCCTAGTGGCTGATATACTTTGGCCTTGGATAACCCTGTTCTCTTTCTCTCTCGGATCAGTTTGTACTCCTTTTAGCTCTTGCCCCTGAGTGGAGCCATATCCTGGGAGTTAGTACTGTTTGGGGCTTCACCTCTAGCATAAGACAAGGCGGAGTTCCCATCTTGGAACATTGAGATGACTTGGGGCAACTGAATCATTCATCTGTAAAGTAGAAATCATAAGAATACCTGTGATGAGTACCCTCTATCACTTAGCCTAGTGCTGGGCTCAGAAATAGTAGATTTTGTGATGATGACAAACCTTCTTCCTAGGTTTTTCTCTCCCCCATCAAAGATAAATAAGGCTGGATAGTTGTGAAAGTGATAAGGATAGATTTCAATCAGTCATAAACTGTAGCACCAGGGAAGAAGGTTCACTGTGAACTGGATGGAGAATGAGGAGGGGATGGGGGTCAATCAGCACACCCAGAGAGTAGAAATTTATAAAAGTCAGGAATAGGGTGTGAGTTCATGTGAAGCACATCTGGGTTTGCTTACTAACTGCACTGGATGGCTTGTTCCCTAAGAGGCTGGGAGACAAGCCCTATCTTTAGCTGAAACAAACAGAATATCTCTTTGGTTGTTTTGAGTATTCCTGGAGCCTTGTCTTCTCCCAGTCAGGAACTGGGGTTGGAATCACCATTCTAGGAGTACAGCCTGGAGCTGTTAGGAACAAAGCTAGTGTTTGTTGAAGTCTTTAAGTGTGGGATGGAGGAAATCATTTGTGTTGAGTCTATAGTTTTTATAGGCCAAGATGGAGTTGAGAAGATGGCTCAGAATACCCTGCTTAGAACTTTGTCAAGTTGAGGACCTTTGCTCTTCTCACCCACTGCCAGGATTTATCTGAGCTGTACTACTTGGACATCTCCTATAACCACCTGTACTTGGTGCCAAGAATGGGACCTTCAGGGGCTGCTCTGGGGATCTTGATACTGCGAGGCAATGAGCTTCGGAACCTTCAGGGTGAGTGGGAAGTGGGGGCGGGGGGCTGGCAACATGAAAGGGAATTGGAGGAGTGAGACTTGAGTAGATCCCGAGACCATCTGCATCTAGAGCCTCCTGAGGACTTAGAGGTAGGACTTGTCTTTTTTGGCTGTGAGTCTGAGCCTTTAATGGCTGTGCCCCCTCTCTAGCCTAAGAGAGGTAGAACTTTGCTACAAGGATTTTTCCTTCTACTTCTGTCCCCAACACACACACTGCCACACCCTCATACCTTACACTATCCTGCATGACCTCTTCCTTCTCTCCTTTCCCCTAGGCTTGGAGCATCTGAGGAACCTGCGGCACCTAGATGTGGCTTATAACCTTTTAGAAGGACACAGGGAGCTATCACCGCTGTGGCTGCTGGCTGAACTCCGTAAAGTAAGACATGGGTGCTTTTTGGACTTGGGTGTCACCTTCAGGTCTGGCCCTCCTATGCCAGAAAGCATCTTCTCATAGGCAGGGCCTGTGGCCCATCTTATTCTCCTTTTTCTGCCCTTCAGCTCTACCTGGAGGGTAACCCTTTGTGGTTCCACCCTGCACACCGTGTAACTACTGCCCAGTACTTGTCACCTCAGGCCAGGGATGCTGCTCATAGTGTGAGTGATGATATAGTGTCTATCCTACTTCCCCTGGGTAAGAGGCCAAAGACTGGGCCTCTGCTATGCTAACCCCCAAGTCGCTGGAGAGGGGCTCCTCTGCCAGCACTGCCCTCTCCTTTGTCTTTGCACAGTTCCTGCTTGATGGTGAGGTTTTGTCACTGAAGGATCTCCAGGTCAGTTGAGTGGGGAGTGAGGACTAATGGGGATGATATGAAGGGAGGGCAGTGGCTAGGGAGACAGGGTAGGAAAGGTCTTCCTGGTCAGTGGAAAGTAGACTCTTCTTCTTGGGTAGCTCAAGCAGGGTATAGGTGATCCCTTGGTTCTGACCTCTTCCTGTTGTCATACTCCAGACTCCAGAATCTTCAGGACTTGGTCCCATGGCTCCACCTTTGCCTTTGTCGTTAGGGAGTACCACTGAAACCTCAGGTGGCCCTGAGCTGAGTGATAGCCTCTCCTCAGGGGGCATTGTGACCCAGGCCCTGCTTCGTAAGGTTAAGGTAGTAGCATCTTTGACTGCTTTGTGCCTGGGATTGGTCTCTTTCCTGGGGCTGTGGGTTCTTGGTGGACTAGCAGTAGCAAGGCCTTATCCTTGCTGGTAGTTGGGGTTTTTGGTAGATTGAGTGGGTAGCCATGGATGGCCAGGTTCAAGGCCCTGATTTTCTTTTTTTAAAATATTTTATTTTATTATTTTTATTTTATGTGTATGAGTGTTATGCCTGCATGTAAGTGTGCCTGTGTTGTGCAATGCCCGCAGAGGACAAAAGAGTCTGTCAGATCCCCTGGGACTGGAGTTACAGACAGTTGTTAGCCGCCATGTGGGTGCTGGGATTCAAACCCAGGTCTTCTGCAAGAACAGTCAGTGTTCTAAACCTCTGAGCCATCTCTCCAGCCCCAAGGCTGTGACTTTCATAGAACTCCATCTGTTTATCCAAACCAGAGCCGAGTTCGTGTGAGGCGGGCAAGCATCTCTGAGCCCAGTGACACAGACCCAGAACTCCGAACTCTGGACCCCTCCCCATCTGGTAAGTTGGCTCTACCTGCTCACTTCCTTCCCACTCCCATCCGGCTCTCTCAGTATGGTGTTACTTTGCAGATGTGATAGGAGAAACTTGATTTTTGGGTGGTATGGAGCATTGTAGAAGGCCTCTTAGTTTGTCATCTTTTAGTTTAGGCAAATGAGGAGGACCTACTCCCAAACAGCATTCTCCAGAACTTCTTAAAAGAGCACAGGTTTCATGGGGGTGTTAAAGATTGACTAATAAAATGATGTGGCTAGATAAATTGGAGAAGTGTAAGGTTAAAGTGAACAGGTTTCTTCCCTATAAGCCATCTCAGGACCTCAGGTGTGTTGCCACGTTTTGTGAATCTCCACAAGCTTTGTTTGACATGTGTTTTTGGATTGCTTGTGACCACAGCATTACATAGGGTGTGCTTGGGAACATAATGCTGAAGGGAGGCCTGTTGAAGAGTAGCCATAGAAAGAGGCTGCGGTCATTTCGGTGGGGGTGGGATCTCAGCTCTATATCCCCCTTCCTCCCAGGCTGGTTTGTACAACAGCATCGGGAGCTCGAGCTGTTGAACAGCTTCCGGGAGCGGTTTGGCTGTGACTGGCTGCAGTATAGGAGCCACCTGGAGACCTCTGGGAGCCCCCCACTCACCACCACCAAGACTCCTGCCCTTAGCACCCCTCCTTTGGATGTCCAGGGCCTGGAGAGTGTATGTAGCCCTCTGGCTACAGAGAAAGCTGAAAGCACTAAGGAGTCACCACAGAAGGTGTCAGAGGAAGACAGGGTGGAACCAGAGCCCCAGAAGGAAGAAGAGAGGGAGGAACAGGATGAAGAGGGAGCAAGAGAAGACCTGGAGGAGGAGGAGCAGGACCAGAAGGAAGTGGAAGGTGAGACGCCTGTGACCAAAGGGAATGAACGTGCCAGATCAGGTGGTGTTGGAATACCAGAACGATTGTGGAGAGGCCAGGTTGGGTGGAAGGCCACTTATGGGATGGCAGAGGATCTAGGCATTTTCCCTCCTCCAGGTGCCACTCTTGATCTCTCCACAGTGGAGCTCTGCCGCCCGATGTTGGTGTGTCCCCTGCAGGGGCTTGCGGGTGTGCGGGGCAAGGAATGCTTTCTCCGAGTCACTTCTGCCCACTTGTTTGAGGTGGAACTCAGAGCAGCTCGAACCCTGGAGCGATTGGAACTGCAGAGTCTGGTGGCTGCTGAGCTAGAGCCAGAGACTGGAACCCAGAGACAACCAGTGCTTGAGGTGAGTTGTGGGGGTCAGGATTGGGAAGAGATGCTTGGCTTTTTCTGGAGCCATCTTTAGTAATGTAGTGTGTCTTGTGTACCAGGCACCTGGCTGGGTGTTTTCTACCTTCTCTCATAGGCACTTGGAGCCAAGGAGTGCTCTGGGAGTGTGAAGGGCTGTTGAGGTGGTTTGGTAGGCTGGGCTGAGGAATAGATTTGGGGCAAGGGCACTAGCTTTTGAATGGATCCAGTGTTACTGTTTTCCTCCATGCTCAGTGTAACCCTGATCCCCCTTCCTCCTGCTCCTGCTGCTTTTTCCTGTTTGTTCCTGTGCAGGACCCAGATCCACTCCCTGGGGCCCCTATTCTTGCACTACGTTTTTCCTACATTTTCCCTGACCGGCAGTTGCGTCGCTATGTGGTACTGGAGCCAGAGGCCCATGAGGCCATCCAGGTGACGAGGTCCAGGAGGCTTTTGGGAGATGGGAAGAATGGAAGGAGCTGCTCCAAGCAGGAGGGTTTGGGGTCTCCTAGACATGTCCAACTGGAGTCCTGCTGACAGCTGCCTTCTGACCCACCACCTTTCAGGAGCTACTTGCTGTGCTGACCCCCTTCACCACTGTGGAACAGCAGCAGCTTGGGAAGGCCAGGAACCCTCAGGAGCCCAGATTCCAGTGTCTGCGTTGTAGCTGTGAATTCAAGCCAGAGGAGTCTATGTTGGGACTGGACAGTGAGGAAGGCTGGAAGCCTCTGTTCCAAAAGACAGGTACCAGCTGTACACTTGACCTCCCTGCCCACACAGCTCCTCTACTGCACAGAAGGCAGCTCTGAGTGCGGGAGTGTGGAGAAGGAATCCCAGGGAGCCAGGCCTTAAGAGAGTGAGGCCAACCATTGGTCAGGGAAGAGAATTGCAACTTCCTGCCTGTTGAGCTGCATTAAACAAATACACCTGAAACTGGATCCTGGCTTTTTTTTTTTCCTGTCAAAGTCAGGAAGTGCCATTCTGTGAGTATGTTTAAACATACTCATTATTTTTTCATAAATTGAAGGCTTTGAGGGTGTTTGGGAGTAACATTTCAGGAATGGCATAAAGCCTAACAAGTCCTCACTGCAGTGCTCGGTTGTCATATGACCTCTGCGAGGTGGCTATTGAATGAGCTGCTTTAGGGGTTGGCACAGTTTGGCTTTCCTTGATGACCTTGTAAGCTATGTGATAGGATGTGGTGCCTTGTGACCTCTCTTTATATTCTGCTTTTGAAGGGATTGTTCTTTTACAGGCCAATCAAAAGTAAGGGCTTTGAAGATGTTGAAAAAGGAAGGGGTACTCTGGATATCAGCTGTGCTGAAGGCGTGCTTTTTATCAGCCACTTTTCTCAGCAGCAGATATCACAGGACTAAGTTCTTTTTTCCATTGAAACAGTTCTTTGCCATGACCTATTGTGAGCCTGCCCTAGCAGGCTCAGCAGGCAGTGGAATGGTCCAGCCCTTTCTGGACCCTGGCTGTACTCCATAGGTCCTGCAGCTACTGCATCCCTCCTATGTTGGCATTTCTTTTATTTTTGTATTTTAATTTTGGTGTTTTGAGACAGAGTCTCACAAAGCTAGGCTGGTCTCAAACTTCTTATATAGCCGAAACTGACCTTGAACTTCTAATCCTCACGCCTCTGTCTCCCAGATGCTAAGATGACAGTGTGTGCCCACTGTTCCTGGCTCTGTGGTAGCCTTTTTATTTTGTTTTTTTGTTTCTTTGAGAGAGGGTTTCTCTATAGCCCCAGCTGGCCTGTAACTATGTAGACCAGGCTGGCCTCAAACTCACAGAGATCCGCCTGCCTCTGCGTCCCAAGTGCTGGGATTAAAGGCCTGCACCACCATGCCCAGACTTGTGGTAGCGTTTTTAAAGATTTATTTATTTTTCTTGTGTGTATATGAGTGTAAGTGTGTGTTGATGTGCCTCTGTACCTGTGTCTGCACATGGAGGCTAGAGGTCAACCTTGGCTGTCTTCCTCAATCACTTTGTACCTTATATTTTGAGACCATCTCTCACTGAACCTGGAGCTCATCATGGCTAGACTGGCTGGCCAGTAAGCTCCAGGGATTTGCCTATCTCCACCTCCACAATACTGGGGTTACAGGCACCTGTTACTATGCTGTTTACATGGGGGCTATGGATCCAAACTCAGATATTCATGCTTATGTGACAGGTGCTTTATGAACTTAGCCATTTCCCCAGCTCTGATTTTAGTCTTTCAGTCATTGTAGGTAGAGCCCTGCAGTACTTGATTAACCCAAGGAAGGGAACCAGAGTGGGGCCTGGAATTTGAAGGTGGGATATATATTTTAGGAAACTATGGGCCATGGGCTAGTATAGCCCTCACGGAGATATGGAAGGGTCAGTCAGAGGCTATGTCTGGAGATGGGGTTAGGGGTTGGCAATGGTGACCATGACTGGACCTGGAGATACAGTTCCACAGAGGCCAGAGAGTAGCAGGGAATATACGAGCATAGTAGGATGTGCTCTTGGGAGGCTCACGGAGTCTCTGCTCTTCTCTCCAGAGTCTCCTGTCGTGTGTCCAAACTGTAGGAGTGACCATGTGGTTCTCTTGACTGTGTCTGGGGAAACCCCTAGCAGAGAGCAGAATGAAGGGGACAAGACACCAGCCCCTTCCTGGTCCCCCAGCCCTGTCTATGACTCTGCTGGCCACAGTGACCATCCCAATGGGCCTGATAGCATCCCACCTCAAACATCCATATCCCGTGTCTGCAGCAGCTGGAGCCTCAGCCCATGTGAGTATAGGCAAAACAAGATGGAGGTGTGCTTAGGGCAGGGATGGGTACTGGGCAGGGGGTGGTGAGATGGAGCTTTGGGCTGCCGGAGGCAGGATGATGACCTGTTGGTTGCCCCTAGCCCCTGGATGCTGCAACCTGCGTTCTGTGGACCACCGACTCCGGCTCTTCCTAGATGTTGAAGTGTTCAGTGACTCTGAAGAGGAGTTTCAGTGCTGTGTCAAGGTCTGTGATGCCTGGTGCTGCGTGTGCCATCCATTAATCCACATGCCCACTGTCCACTCGTGCTGTGGGTGGCAGATCGAGTGCTTGGTTTTCAACAATAGCAGATACTTGCTCTGTGGCTCTGGGTGTGTTCCTTCACATTTGGGACTCAGTTGTCCACTCCTGGTAGAGATAATGCTCCCTGATTTAGTGTGGAAGCTGAGGGCTGATGTCTGAGTTGCTCAGCAGAGCGCCTGGCACTCAGTAAATGGATCCTCCTGTCAGAACAAACAAACAGTGTTATTCCCTCCATGTTCTGGACACTTAGACTCTGCCATCTAGTAGTCTTGCCCTCAGTTTTAGAGTCTGGTCTGAGAAACAGGATCATGTAGTGTGAAACTACAGCAGTTGGGGTGAAGTTCTAGAAGGGTCCTCTTATCCAGCCTGTGTGGGTTCACACTTTAGGGGAAGGAAGCCACAAATGCACAGATGCTTGAGAAAGAGGATCCTGTGGGAAGACTGCCTGGGATGGGACAGCCAGTGTGCAGGCTGGGAGGCAGATGTCCCTGGGGCAGGCTGGCCTGTTCAGTAGTCTGGTATGTCTGCCAGGGAGTTTGGACGGGACCCAGGGGCCACCCAGAGGATTTGAAGCAGGGAACTAACAGTCAAGTTTGTTGTTTAAGATGGGCTGGTTGAGTGTAGAGGATGGGTTGGAAGAGGTGAGTGGACAAGCAGGGAGGCCTGCTAAGAGACCCTGGGATTGGAGGAAGGGCAGAGTTGCAGGTAGAGAGTGGTGGAGTGATGGATGAGAAACTGTTGAGCACAAAGTCACCTGGGCAGTAATGATTAGTGGTTGGGATACCACTCAGTGTTGGGTCTGGTACGTGCCTCCTTGGTTCTTTCTTCTGGTTTCTTGTCAACTCGCCTTTCTCTTAGGTGCCAGTGGTGCTGGCAGGCCACGCAGGGGAGTTTCTGTGTCTCGTGGTCGTGTCTGACCACAGACTCTACATGTTAAAGGTGACAGGGGCCATCTGGTGAGTGTGCCATGTATGTAGCTGGGGCAGCATCAGGGCTTCCCTGTCCATCTTGTCCTATCCTGTTCTTATTCTTGGTTGCTCTACTCCTTCCACAGCGGGCCTCCTGCTAGCTGGCTCCAGCCAACCCTGGCCATTCCCCTGCAGGATCTGAGTGGCATGGAGCTGGGCCTGGCAGGCCAGAGCCTTTGGCTGGAGTGGGCGGCTGGGACTGGCAACTGTGTGCTACTGCCCCGAGATGCCAGGCTTTGCCGGGCCTTCCTTGAGGAGCTCATTGGTGAGGGAGAGGCTGGGAGGGTAGAGCACAGAGGCCAGGCCTTCCAGGCCTGCCCTTCTGTTTGATGCCCAGCAGTGGAGATGGGAGTCATGGAACTCCCTTCTCTCTCAACCCCCTCTAATAGAAGTTCTCCAAGTCCAGAATTATGGAGGATAGGCAAAGTGGAGAGGTAGAGAGTTTGGGATAGAGGATTGCTAAGGTCCCTCAAGATTTCTGTCTCTGGTTGGCTCTATCCAGGTGTTTTGCAGTCTCTGCCCCCCACCCAGAGGAACTGCATCAGTGCCACAGAGGAGGAGGTGACCCCGAAGCATCGGCTTTGGTGAGTCAACAGGAGGTCAGGGTGTAGGTGGTGTCCAGGTTCTCTCTCCAGAGTCCAGACGTGGTCTTGTCCTGTGCTGACACCCATCCTCCCTCTCTTTCCTTGAAGCTGTTCCTTGAATGATTCTTTTTCTGTGTCTGCCTCTTGTCTCTTCAGGCCATTGCTGGGAAAAGATACTTCCTCAGAGACTCCCCAGTTCTTCTACCTTCGGGCCTTCCTGGTTGACGGTAAGGCCTTTGCTGCAGATGCTTCTGTAGTTTCTGTGCCCCTTGTCCTAGGTCACTGGCTGATCCCCATTACCTCCATAGTGCCCTTGTAGTAATTTTCAGTTCCTGAAATCTAGACTCCTTGCCCTTGTAGGCATGCCCACATGACAGTCTTGGTGTTTCCTACTTCTCCAGGTGGGGTCAGGAGGCCCTTGGAGCTTCAGCTGCCCAGAGGCCTTGACTTTGAGATTCAGGTTCCTAAAGTGGGTAGATTGACTAGGTCTGCTCCTTTCATCTTGTCAAGAGGCTGCCAGCCCTTGTCTTGGGTGGCTGGTGCAATGGCTCCCTTAATCTGGACTCGGGGCTTTTGGTGTTGAGGGGTCCCTGGAATTTATGGAAGCTATGGGACCCAGGCTACTTTGTGGCCCACCCTTTAGTATGGTTCTTACCTCTTTTCCTGAGCAGTTCTGGGGACACTGGCCTTGGGGATCTGTTCCCGCCATAGCCTTCCACTCTGGGTCTTACCCTGTCTCTCTCCCTACAGGTTCTTCTACCTGCCCCGTGTCCCTGTTGCTGACATTGCCCACCCTGTACCTATTAGATGAGGACCCTACAGGGTCCCAGGCAGAATCCCCCCTCCCAGTGGCATCTGGTGAAGCCTCTAAACAGGCCCCTCCTCTGGGGCCAGGTCCTTCCATGCACGTCAGGGAGCAGCAGCCACTCAGCAGTCTGAGCTCAGTGCAGCTCTATCGCACAAGCCCCCTGGACTTGCGGCTGGTCTTCTACGATGAGGTAGGGGTGTGCGTGCTTGCGTGCGTGCATGTAGTAGCCAGTGAGGGCAGTATGGAAATGCATCTAAGAAGGATGAGAATTAGATGAAAATGATGCTAAGGGATGGGCAGGCATGTAGTGGGAATACAGTTGGGGGTGAGGACCTGGGTTTGGATGAGCAGCATGCATAGAGGAAAGCAGCAGTCAGTAGTGGGAATGTTCTAGCCTTGGAGCCGAAGTAGGAGGCCTGCAGTGAAATACCTAGTTGCTGAGAGTTGGTATGTTCAGTCTGCCCACTGTGTGCCAACTGCTTGACCTTCACAACCCCAGCATAAGGAGGAGATACTATTACTGGTTTGTATTACAGATGAGGAAACCAAGGCTTGATGATATGAACAAACTTGCCCAGGCCACAAGTGCTGTAGTCAGAAATTGAACGCACACATTTCTTAAGAGTTGACTCCAGAACTCATATTCCCTATAGCCAGGAAGATTAGAGATGGGGACACAAACACTTTTGTTTTCAGGGCTCAGGGTCAGCCACTTAATACAGAGTGACATAGGTCTAGGTAGGGGAAGAGATGATGAGGGAGAAGAGCTTGGAGAACCCAAGGAGGATGATTAGTTCTCTCCTAAGGCCTTCTTTGCCTCCTGGTGTGTCTCCCTGTATGTCTCACTTTGCCAAATGCTTGTTCTACCAGGTGTCTCGGCTGGAGAGTTTTTGGGCACTCCGTGTTGTGTGTGGGGAGCAGCTGACAGCCCTGCTAGACTGGATCCGGGAGCCGTGGGAGGAATTGTTCTCCATTGGACTCCGGACTATAACCCAGGAGGCTCTGGACCTTGACCGGTGAGGCTTCCTGAGCGTTCTTTGACTCAGGAATCCCACTGCAGAAGTTCCTTCTCCTGGTCTCTGGGCCTGTGTTCCTGCTTCACTACAGACTTCTACAGACTGGGTCGCTGGCCAGTGAGGCCCCAAATGACCCACAGCTTAAGGGAAGGATGAGAGAAATGATTTTGCCCTTAGGTGAACTGCCCTGTAGGGCAGACTAAGTGGTCAGTAAGAATGTTTCTCCATCACTTTTTCTCAGGTATGAATAAAGTTGTTTCCATCCCAGATGTCATGGGAGGTATTTATGTGTCACAGGTACTTAGAAGCCTGCCATTCCCCTAATCTCTTTCTGCATGGAGAGCCCTAAGCAACCTGTTCATACCATGTGACCTGTCCCTAACTCTATTCTGGCCAAGTAGAACTCCTGACTTAGGTGTACCCAGTCCTCAAGCTATCAGTGACCTATTATGTGGCTCCACATGGGATCACTGCCAATCAAACAGCCAGGCCTCTTAGATTCTTGCTTTTGAATTCTAATTGGAACTAGTGAGACCTCATGCCATAGCAGAGAACCACTGGGAGATGGGGTCTGGGAGAGGGGGTGCGGCCTTGGCCATGGAGGGAGGAGTTGGCACTTGGAGCTTTCTGCACTTACCAGCTTTTCACCACACTGCCTGCCCCAACCCAGGGGCTTCAGTGGGTTGGTTTTCTTCCTCTACCTTTGTCTCCACGTCTGGCTGGCCGTAGTGATTAACTCAGGAATGCTCTTGTGACTTGGTATGGCTCACCAAAGCTCAGCCTTGGTGGTTGGTTGCTGGGGGTTGCTGAGAGGACAAGCTGGAGTCTGGCCATGAGGAGAGAGGTCTCTTGAAAATGGAGCCATGAAGACCAGAAGATGGAGCCTAGGGGAGCAAGCAAAACTTTATCTTGGTCATTCCTTGGGCCTTCAAGTCCAGTTGTGCCTGATGGCAGATATTTTTGTGATTTTAGATTATGTGACCTGAAGAAGCCTCTTTGTATGTGTATATATGTGTTATGTGAGTGTACCTTAAGATTATTTGAACCAAGTATGGGCTTCTGAAAGGGTGTTAACTAAATGAACTTTTTTTTTTTTTGTCTTTTTGAGACAGGGTCTCCCTGTAGCCCCAGCTGTCCTGGATCTCATTATGTAGACCACTTTGGCCTCGAACTCACAAAGATCTGCCTGCCTCTGCCTCCCAAATGCTGGGATCAAAGGCGTGTGCCACCACCCCGGCAACTAAATGAACTTTTATTCCAACTTGAACTAACTTGGTCAGGGATCTTTTTCTTATACCCAAAGTGAACATAGTAGGAACGTATATGTGCCCCACATATTGGTGTAGAGAAGCCCTGGTTCTTGGTTCCCATGCCTGAATGAGCAGTGTGAGTAATTAGCTCACCCTGTTTGGCTGCCAGGCCTAAGGCGCTGCCCAGTTTGTGGTCTATATGGTGGGACAGCAGAGCTTGGGATCTTTCACCTGGAACCCTAGCCTGATAAAACCATCACATCTCTCCATCCTTTGGGTTCAAGTAGTTACAAATGAACAGGGGACCATTTTTAAGTTTACTTGAAAATTAGCAAACTCACCCTTCAAAAGTTTATATTGTAAATAAGGATTTGCAACAAAATGTGAGATGTCATCACTGACCCTGTAAGTCACCTCTAGAGCCAAGCATTGTTCTTCCTCCCTGCATCTGAAATTTCAGTGCATATATACTCTTGTGCACATTTCCCCTAGAGAAGGGTATTTAAACTACTCAACCCTCTAAAAGACTTTCCTAAGATTAGTTTCTCCCAGGCAGTATCCTGCTCTGGTCTGGCAGGAGGGTGAGGGGGAAATGCTGAGCCTTTGGACTGGCCAGTGAGAGGTGCTGGCTGGGTAGCTTTCCCTTGGTAACAGGCCTGCCAGAAGGCAGGGGACCCAGAAGGGCCTGTGGAGAGGCTCACAGAATAACTTTACCTACTTCCCTTTTTGCTCAGAGCTGCCCTGAATTCTTAATTGAAGTAAATTAAAACTTCCCAAAAATATTAGTCCACTTTCTCAGTGATGTGCCTAGCCCCTTCCTATCAGTGACTTTGTGTCATCAGCAAATAGGAGCCAATGCTGGGCCAGAGGAAGGCCTTCCCAGCCTCTGGACCAAAGCCATCTTTTGCATGGCTCCCTTAGCAAGGACATCTCCAGAAACAAGAGTCATGATTCAGTGGGGCAGAGGAATCTCCAGTTGTTTAGGCTGATGTGCAAGGAAGTGTGAGGCTGGAGAGTCAGAGAAGGTTCTTCCAATTCTTTGTGCTTCGAATTTCTGGGAACATCTTTGTTTAACTGTGCCAGTCCTTGGCAGTGTTGTGCAAAGTTGTTCTTGCTTTGATGACCCAGAAGATGGATTCTCAGGCCTGATGCTTTTACCACTTGGGGAGGTGTTTGACCCCTTTAGCTTTGTGCCTCACCAGAAACTATAATTATTTAGGCACTTGCTTTCAGGTGACTGTACTTCCTGTATCCCACTGTGCTTAGGTCTGGTGACTGCTTTGCTGACACTGTAGGCACAGGTGTCAGGAGGCACACACTTCACACATTCTGGACTGTCCCCAGAGATCGATTTGTCTGTTTAGTCTGGTCTTTCCCCTCTAGCAAGTGCTTATTGATTGGCTGGCCTCTGGCTGGCCTCAGGCTGGCATGAAGGACACTTAGCAAAGGCTTTGTGGCTCAGGGAAAGCAGCAGAGAGAGGATTCTTCCTCCTGAAATAGAACCATAACACTGCATCTGCATCGCATCTTCCTTAGTAAAGAGTGGGGAAGGAGGCTGTGAGTTCCCATTTGCTTGTATTTGTTTAAGCCCAGGAGGGATAAACAAGGAACAGTGGGAGATGAAGACGAGACCAAGGTAGAAGGGGCTAAAGTGGGACTGGAGGTTTAAAACATTTTAAAATTTAAACCTGAATGTATTAATAGTTCCAAAAATTATACCGATGATTTATATGCAGTCCTATTGGGTCTGTGGCCAAACTGAGTTGTCTAAACATTGATTCCTAAGACTGGCAAAGGTGGGGGGCACATCAGCTAAAGGATCCATCTTTCTATAGAGTATGCTCCTTTGGACAAGACATTTTTGACAGTGATGAGTGGCATCCTTCTTCCTTTGTTAAGATGCTGCAGTCACTTTGAGAAGACCCTGTCCAGGTTGCTTAGTTGTACTTGGAGCTTCAGCTATGGTTCTGTGTGTGATGCCTTACCTAACTCAGGACATGCATGATTTTGCATCCATCTACAAGGGTTAGTGTGGTTGTATAGAAAAGACACAAGATTTAGAATTCAAGGGTCTCCAGTTATGCCTTAGTTTTATGATTCATTGCTTGGCTGCAGACAGGTAACTTACCTCTGCTCTCTCATCTACAGTGTGGGCCTGAGGCTAATCAATAACCTATCTACACCACAAAGCTATTGAATGTATATGGAAGTACTCAGCAAATTATGAAGCATTAAATAAATGCTGGCTATAAAACCTGCCTAGTTGCTACATATTGCTTTGTCACCTAGGAACCTAGGAATGTTCTTTGTAATTGGAAGAGTGGATGCCTGTGTCTTACTGCCTGTGTGTTTATGAGTGACTATTTCCCCCGTGTGCCTTGGAGAAAACTCAGACACTTCTGGAGATAGCAGTAAGTTAGGGCATGCTTTTTCTTGGCCCATCCTTTTGTCATCTGATCATTTGGAATTTGCTGACTTTGCTGACCTCCACAAAAACATTCTTTAGTTTTTTACTTGCTATAATTACATATGCACTTGCTTTCAACTTCACAGATATTTACTCTGTGTTACTCAAATGTCCCTGGCTTTATGGAGAGAAGGACGCAAGGAAGAACCTGACATGATTCTCTTTCAGGGTCTCACTATGTAACTCTGGCTGGTGCTAAACTTGAGATCCTCTTGTCTTAGCTTTCCAAGAACTGGGATTACAGGTGTGAACAAGCACATGCAGCACAATGCCCATTTTAACAACATACTTAGTGCTGGTCTATGTACTCATCATTCCTTTGACATTATTATGATCACCCTGGAGGAGAAGATCTACATTTACAGATGAGGAAGCTGAGGCTTATGTTACTCAGGTAGGCTCACATTTGGACCCTCTGTCTACAGAATCTGTGCTCTTTTCCTTAAACCATATTGCCTCTTAGACCTTAGAGAAGGCCCATCTGTTTATGTACCACCTTCCAGGGATACCATGTCCTGAAGAACACCATCCAGATCATTCAACTGTCTTTCCAAGGCTCTTCCCACTTCCCTAACCACCCCCGCAACTGCATACCTGATTCTTTCATATCCTTTGGATCTTTGCTTAATGGTTGCCTCCTTCCAGAGGATGGCCCCAGGCCTGCCACCTGAATCTTCTCTGTTACTTGGCTTTTCCTTCATGGTACTTGCCATACATGCCTAATCATTAAGCTATGTGTTTGCTTGTTTTTTCCCCAAATATATACATAACACTTGGCATGGATATAGAGTAATGTAGGAGTCTTAGTATATGAACTTGAGTATACAGGAAATAGTACTTTATATTTTTTAAATGACCAGACTTTAATTTCAAGCCCCTATCCCATGGGTTTGGCAGGGCTCTCTGATTTTACTATTTCCCTTTTATGTCTTGGATAACACCATCCTGTTTTGCAGATTAAGGAGGGGAAAGGTCTGTTCCTCCACCCCTCCCCAGTTTCTGGCCAAGACTTATGTTTCTCTTGCTAACCCACTTCTTTTTCTTCCCTGGAAACCACCCTTGACTTTGGCTCTGGGTGAACAAAAAGGCAGAAAGGCTGGTAGGCCTGATTCCCTCAGACAACACAATTCCAGCAGGCTACTTATTCAGGGGTGACAGAGGAACATGAAAGTACACAGACTCACATCTCAAAATGCCATTCTAGGGGTGGAGAGATGGCACAGCTGTTAAACGCTAAGGCTAACAACCAGAACGGCAAAATGCCGTCCTAATATAAACATGTCAGGAAGGCTGGTCTAGAGGGTGAATTCTTCAAGATGACAGTAAGGGATAGTGGTGCTGTCCAGACACTGGATTTGTGTCAGAGTTGAGGTCAGGGATGTGTGGATTATGATGAGATAAACCACTGTAGAGTAACAACAATAGTAAATAAGAGTGACAGTTACTGAACACCTGTGCCAAGCACTGATGTGGTATTATATTACAGCATCTCTGACTCCAGAGCCTGGGCCCTTACTCAGTGCCACCTCACTGTGAAAGTAAGCCTTACCTGAACCCAGTCAATAGCAAATGGTCCTGAGTGCTATGTTCTGGGGAGCAGGGAGATAGTTCTGGAAAGAGTCTTAAGTGACAACCTAGGCTCAATGAACCCATACTCACTGTGTAGGTTTAAGATTACCAATGCAAGTATTGGTCCATTGGGGCTGGGGTGTGGCTCAGTGGTTGAATGCTATTTTAGCATGGGTGAAGCCCTGGGTTCAATCTCCAGTAAATTAAAGAAAAAGGATTTGTCTATTGGCCAAAGAGTGCCAGAATCTACCTGATAGAAGGTCAAAGCTATTCTGGGTCTCTCTGCCTTTTGGGAGATTGCATGAATGGCAAATTTAAGTTGTCCCTAAGATATATAGCTCTGCTAACCATAAGCTAATGTCCACTTATTTCGTATGTGTACATATTGTCATTTCCTATGCAGGTTATCTGAGGACTTTGCATTTGGGAACTCTCGTCTCTTAGGTTTGTAGCAGTATTGAAACTAGCCAACATTTCCCCAGCACTATGTGCTAAGTCACTGACACACTGGCACTGTGCTACACACAGATGAACTCATTTTATACTCTCAACAACCTCATTGTTACCACCAGAGAATCTGAGACCTAGAGACTGTGATAAATAATTTGTTCAAGGTCATGCAGTTATCAAGAGGCCAAGCTGGGTTTATGATCTCAGGCTGCTTGGCCTCAAGGGTCTCATGCTTAACTTCTCTCCTCTGTAACCTCTAATAGCAAAGATGCAGTCTTGAAAAATTCACCTGGGAAGCTATTCATCTATTTCAGTTTTGCACATGGCTTGGAAGGTTTAGCAGTTGCATAGGGCATCAAGACATGGTGGCATGCTGTGGTATTCAGGGGTAAATGTTAGACTTGAGCCAGAGGCTCTGAGGCTCACTTGGCTGCACTGCTTATGGGTCTTTAATCTTGGAACAAGCTACTTATATTTCATGAACCTTATTTTTCTCACCTGTCAAACAGGATGTTCTACTTCAGAAGGTTGCTGTGAGGGACCATGAGAATATGAAAGTGCCTTGTAAGGTGGAAAGAACCCCTTAAATTCCAGGTTAAAATATTATCATCGTTGTTATCATTAAGAGTAAAGGATAGGTGCTGAATCTGACAACCTGAGAATCAACTCCCATTGGTTGTCTTCTGACCCCCACTTGAGTGCCACGCCATGCACGCTTTCCCAATAAATGTAATAAGATATTTTTTAAAGAGAAAAGGGTGGAGATAATTCAGTACGGCAGTCATCACAAGAGAGGTCAGGTCACTGAGGACCACTGCCTCATAGCTTCTCTGCCAGCTCCCTCATGTCAGCACCATGCATGCCTGGTGCCTGCTCTGTCTTTGACCCGGACTCTGCCCTTTCCCTGACCCTATCAGCCAGGTTGCTTAGCTGCAAACAGTGATTTTAAGCTGGAGAGGGATTTATTTATTTTTATTTTTTTAAAAGATTTACTTACTTTTTGAGTTCTAGGCCAGCTTAAAAAAAAGATATACTTTTATTTATGTGTATGTGTATTTCTGCATGTATGTATGTGTGCCACATGCATGCCTGGTGCCCGAGGCTAGAAGGGAGTGTTGGATTCCCTGGAACTGGAGTTATAGGTGGCCATCAACCAACATGTTGGGTGCTGGGAACAGAACCCAGGTCTTCAGCAAGAGCAGCCAGTGCTTTTAACTGCTAAGCTGTCTCTCCAGCTCTCTGGAGAGGGATATATGAAAGAAAAGAGTGAATTATTAAGAGTATTTTGGGGAGGAATATAGAGCTAAGAATCATGAGCAGCTACCACAAGAGCTACTATAGAAGAAACACTACCATTATTAGGTACCAAAGCCTCTGCACTACTATCCTTAGCTCTACTCCATCCCATGATCAGAGGTGGTATCCTCCTGAGCATGTCACTTATGAGTTCAGGCCTTGTACCAGAGAGTAACTGGTAGAACTCAGGTCACTGTCTTATCCTAGTAGCAAGGGCGTCAAGACGTTGTTTTCTAGCTTCTACCTTGGCAAAGAGGACTTAAAATACAAGAAATGACCAAAACATAAGAGAGAAGTTTCAAAGGTTTAGTTAACAACTGATGACAAATATCAGCTACATTGGTCTAGATTCTATATGTTGGACCCCAAGATGGTGATTCCAGGGAGTGGCTGTGAGAGAAATCCACCCTAGAGTGCTTTTGGCCCAGTTGTGTCTCCAAGTGTAAAAACAGTGTGCTTGTGTCGCCAAGTCTGGATGCTGGAATGAGTCTTGCTTCCCTGGTCAGAAGGGATGGGCTGTGGTGGTATTGCAGGTACTGTACGTACCAGGAAATCATTCTAGGGCATCATCTTGCAGGGTGGGAAGTTCAAGTCAGATTGGATTGTGCGGGAGGTATGTGGGGTAGATGCTGCTTTGAGCTTGCCAGTCACTGGCTTCTTCTGCCTTTTCTGTCACCTTTCCTGTCAACAGTTGAACATGTATAGCCTCTGAGTTTGATGCTGACACACACCAGAGTGGCCATCCTTTGTGCATGCATGGGACACTGTTGTCACAGTAATGAAGACCCCATCAGAAGGCACGGTGGGGGGCTGACAAATACAGGTGTGCCGGAGGCAGGATGCCACGAGACCTGCAGGCATAATGAAAGAATACATTATGTCAAATAGAATGAACTAGGAGAAAACAAGTGGTGGGTGGGTGTCATCTCCTGTTCACCCTGCCCCAGAATGCAAGATGAACATGGGGCTTGCAAAAACCTTTCCAGGGGAGATTTTACCCTATCATCCCAGAGATACAGATTGTAGAGGGAGGAACTTGTGGAAACTGAAGTTTCTTACTCTGGGTGGGGTGGGGTTTCTGTGTTATCCTGAGTACAGGATACATAGAGCCCAGCACACTAAGGCTCCCAGGTTGGCAAGACCCTTCTCAGGCTGTTTGTATATGAAAGTAGCTGCCATGACTTTACAGGTAGAGAGGGGAGAGGGGAGAGGGGAGGAGAG